>NC_045584.1:5266201-5566201 GCF_009819795.1 Aythya fuligula | reverse complement strand
CGTCTATTTGCTGTAGACCCTTTTCAAATGACCAGGAAGATGCTACAAGTCGTTGGTGGGAAAGATGACATGAGTTGTTGAGTTCAGAAATGCTGGTGCTATAAACAAACTCTTCTGGCTCCCTCACTTCCTTGTGACTGCTTATTTACTGCCTTATTTTCTCAGTGCATTCATTTTTCCCACGTCGCCCTTCTTGTGGAAATTGATGAAATGGTGCATTGGCTGCTCACCACTCCCCCCCCATCCCCCGTGTTATCTTTGAAGTCATTAACCTGAGGTGCAACTAGACTTTGGGTTAAGTCACTTGCTACAAGTTACCCTGGAGTTGGAAATTACTGAACTTTATTGGAGGAATGCTAGCCCAGAATAGTTTACAGATCCAATGCCAGGGATGAACTGGGAGGGTGATGAAAATGATAAGTTGTGTAAACTGTCTTAGGTCATGTAAGTGGGCAGATACGACTTATTCCTTATGGGGAATGATTTAGCTAAGTAAGGAGCTTATTTCCACCCTTTCTCTCTGTGTTTACAGCTGTATTAAGAGATGTTTCTTTGGTTAGAATAGGAAAGAATCTGCAAACTGAATTTATTGCATTCTTCCAGGAAGCAGAATGACTTTCTGTAGGTCACAGGAAACAGGTTTGTAACCAAAGCTGGGTGACCTGACATGCACGAACGTGAAGTACCGGTGGCCTGGTCTGCGTTTATCCTGGACTTCGTTAAGGCTTTTATCTTACCTCTCTCATCTTGTGAGAGACACCTCTGTCCTTGTTGGCGTCACACTCCATCTTAGTTGATCCTGTATTATTAACAGAACTTGAGGCTTCTTAACTTGCAGCCATCTCCTCTCCTCCCACAATCTTCTGGTGTCACTTTTAAGAGCAACACAGTAATGGAAAGACTAGTTCAAAGGGAAACAGTTTGCTGTGTTGTGTTTGTTTTATTATTATTATTATTTTTTATTTATTTATTTTTTTTTTAATATTTCCTGAATACCCTGTATTTACCTGGTGTCTTCTAGAAGCTTGTTCCACAGTCAGACTGCAGCCAAGAACTCCTCCTCTTTCCCTCATGATCTCTCATGCTTTGGGATCTGTTTTGGGCAGGACACCAGATGTGATACTGCTTCAATCTGTGTCAAACTAAAATTAGAACTCCTTGCTAGCATTTCACAGCTTCATTAATTTGGAAAAATCTGTATATGCTCTAATGTGGACAGATCATTTAAACAATTAATTTAAATTGTTAGGTCTGCTTTACTTATAATTCATATACAATTCATCCTGAATTTTCATGGCGTGAAAACTCAGTGAGATCAGGCTTGTGCTGGTGATCTAATGAAGTGCTGCCTGCAAAAAGCTTCCAGCCTGGCCTAGCCAGCCAGTGCAGAAGTTCGCCTTGGGTGAGTGATTCTGCACTGCTCAGGCTTCCTTCCAGCATTCCTTGGGCCAACCTGCTTTGGTTGCCTGGGAAAATGAGAACCCTGGGACTTGCTTGAGTTAATGAATTGTATATAGAGAGCCAGCAAAGGTGATACTTGACAAAGGGTGCAGTTGCTCTGGTGAGTTCACTACCCCAGGAGTTCAAGCTCAACTACTTCATCTTTATTTAGAAAAGGCTAGGGCAGTCAGCACTAACAGTTCGTGTACACAAGAGCTTGATCCTGTGTACAAGGGAGGAGCTGACCCTCAACAAGCAGCCAGGATGGTCACTCTCCTCCTCATGACAGATGCGTGAGCACCACCTGTGTTTCTGCATCATGTGCTTTGCTCTCCCCTGGTCCTTTGCCAGCAAGCAGCGTGGTCCCCTTTGGCCCCGGGACTGATGAGGGTTTTGCAGACACACTGACATCTACCTCGGTAGTGTTGCAACCTTGCTCTGATAAACAAGAAAAAAAAAAAAACACTTGCCTAAGGTCACTTGTTGGCTCAGGGCATTACCAAAAATAGAACTGGCTGCTCCTGCCCCATCAGTTAACTGTGCCAGTTCAGTGGCTGTGCCACTGAATCTTTTTTTGGGTCTTTGAGAACAATCTGCCCCTCGTGGGCACAGAAGGTGCTACCTAATGACTGGGGCATGACTGGGGTGAGAGGGTTAGCGGTCCTCTAAGCTCACTGATCATGCCAACTCCCCAGATACCATCTGTGTCCTTGCTTTCCAGAGTAAATCCACGTGTGGATTGAAACACGGCCATGTGAGGGCTTGGCCAGGCCACGCGTGGAGCAGATGAGTTTGCAGGGACAGGGAGAGGAACAGCCCCTGGGCCTTGTGATGTGGGGCTCCAGGCCTGGCTTGGCAGCAGCAGCACCACTCCCCGGTTGCAGCCCCAGCTGTGTCCCTGCTCTGCTGGCAGGAGCCCAGCCGCATCCTCCCCACCCTGTAGTAGTGGGAATGGCTTTGCAGGGAAGGAAAGGGGGTAGGAGAAAAAAAAAAAAAAGGCAGTTTAGAGGAATTTGGGGCTCCGCAGGCCAGCAGCAGCAGCGATTAACGCGGGGGTGCAGCCCGGCCGCAATGAAACTCCGGGCGTTAGCATCTGCCAAACGACCCGGCCGCTGATTTTTTAGTGACCAAAAAAAAAAAAAAAAAAAGGATACAAAGCTGGGCCCGGGAGGGAGCCCCCGCTTCGCCCCACTCTCCTTTTCCAGCTCCGGGGGACACGGAGCCCTGGGTGCTCCCCCCCCCCCCCCCCGTTTTTCACCCGCCCCCCGGCTCTGAGCCCCGGGGGCTCGATGACCGCAGGTGACCCCGGGAGGAAGGGGGCGTGGCCTCGTCGCTCTTGGCCACGCCCCCTCCAGTCCCGCGCGCTCTTAAAGGGCCCCGCGTGGCGGCGCGCGGAAGCCGTGGCGGGGGGAGTCTCGCGCACGCGCTCCCGCTCCTGAGGTAACGGCGCGTGCGCGGGGCGGGCCGGGGGAGCGCGCGTGGCGTGCGTGAGGGGAGCGGGGGGTGGGGGAGGGGCGGGCGGCTGCCACCAGGGGGCTCTTGAGGAGGCTCTGGGGGCTCTCGCTGTGGAGACGCCCAGAACCCGCTTGGGTGCCCCTGCTGGCCGCGGAGGCTGGCTCCGTCTCCAGAGGTTCCTCCAGCCTCAGCCGTGACCTGGTGCCGTGTCGGTAGCAGCGGTGCCGTCAGGTCCGGGTCTGGCTAGCCCTGAACAGCAGTGAAATAAAGCCCTGGATGTGGTGGGGGCTGGCAGGGGCGCGCCTGCCGCGTCTCTGAACGCGTTCCTGTGCCTCATTTCTATGCTTCTTGTGTGTGTGTGAGGGAATTTCCCTTCACAGCCTGCTGCGTGCAGATCACGCAGGAAAATTAATAGCAGTTTAGGAAAGAGGAACTCAGAAAGCGGCCCTCTGGTGAGTCACACTGGGGAATTCACCGATAATAACCCGGCATTCTGGAGGAGCAAGCTGCGTAAAACTCAGAGCCACCAGTTATGTGCTGGCTCATGTGGCAGATGGTTCATGCGCCCTGGGCTCTGCCCTGCGCCAAGCCCTCTGGCCATGTGGTGCTGGCACATGCCGGCCCTCTTCTGCGGGCAGGAAAGCCTTGGGTCCAGCTGCCAGAAGGATTTTCCATAGCTAAACCTATTTACTGAAGGTCTTGCTATGGACAGCTTTATTAACCTGAAATTCAGCTCTCTGAAGGCACTGCAGTAGAGTCGTTGAGAGTCTGCATTGTGTGCTCACCCTGCAGGGGCTGGGGTTTATTTCCCCTGTGTTCTTCTTGCAGCACTTCACCATGCTGGCCTGTGGTCAGCAGGGTTGTCCTGGAGAAAACTTACTGTGCTTAGAAGTTTATAATGCAGCCTTTTTAAAAACAAAATTTATCTAGGAGAGGAAAAGCAGGTTGCTCAGCTGCTATTTCCTCACTTAATAAATCTTCAGGGAAAACAAAAAGTTCAAGTTTCAGTTTGGGTGGAAATCTGGAGAGGGAGGGAGATAATGCAGCTGTCTCCTCAAGCTGATCTGCGCAACAAAAACTGGACAGGATCAGAAGTGCTGCCAGTATGAGCACAAGGAAAATAAAACAGTAACCGGGAGCAAAGGGGGCCTGTGCTAGCAAATGTTAGGGTGACTGATGAACACATGCATGTACTGGGCAATCTTAACTTGAACTGCTGGTTTTGAGGCTCTGTGTGTGTTTTGAGTGAAGGCACGTTCAGACTGTTATAAACAAAATGTTCACCTCTGTAGCTTTGGCTGTCACAAGTGTGCCTGCAGTCCAGCTCTGCAGCGCTTTCATATCCTTAGATAGTTCATATCCTTCCAGCCCTTGTAGGATACAGCTCGCCCTCCAAGCAGAAGGTGGTTTGCAGTCAGACGACTTAAGCTTTCACACAGCTGTAATTACAAGGGCGGTTTCTTTCACCAGGCTTTTGTTTGGGTGTGTGTTCCTCATGTTTCTACCAACTGTGGCATGTTAGGGCGCTATTTCCCTTAGGAATAGCGTGTGGCAAGAGAGGATCGTTCCTGATCCCACTCACCCGCCTATCGAGCTACCATGAAAGTCAAGTCAGGCTCTTGTGAGCGCCTGTGTGTCTTCCCTGTCTTCCAGCAGCTTGTGTAATGCAGCTGGGGAGGTGACAAAGCATTGCGAGATGAAGGGCTGTTGCTACATTGCTTAACAGAGCTGATCAGAGTCTATGTAGTGGCAATTGGTTTGTTTCTAACCGAAATTTGTTACAGAAAATGAACTGCTGTCTTGGGATCCCTGTGACCTGCGTTCACAAAGAAAACTTGCACAGCTAGGTTGGACTTCAGCTTTCTGCTTTGTGTTCTTATGTTTCATGGCACAAGTGTCCTTGGGACAAGTGTCCAAAAATTCCGCTACTGCTTGTACGTGCTGGTGCAACTGTTCTCTCAGTGTCGGGGGCCACATGTCAATGACATGTGGATTCTCCTTGAAAAACCCCGTCTGCTGGGCATGGTGGAGGCAATGATACCCTCGTGCATCTCCCAGGACCTGCTGGCTGTGCAGCCTCATGTCTGTACTGTGTGTGCCATATCCAGCTTGCTTGTGGATCCAGCAGGGACACCCTGTCCTTGGGGTCACCCCTGGGATGTGCACTGCAGTGGGGTCAGGCCCCGTGGCTGCTGGTTCCAGTAAGGTCTTTCTCCTCTCAGGACTCCCCAAGAGATGGAGGGGTGGTGATGCTGCCACTGGCTGGCTCCACACCATCTGCAAAACGACATGCTCTTCTAGATGTGGGTTTGAGCTCCTCCAGGCTAGGGAGGGGACAAAACCCACTCTACCATGGCCTAGGTGACTGCTGCTAGCAGTAGGCTACTCCGTATAGATAATGCAGATAATGCACCTTTTCTCGTGGCTGTCTTATCAAAAGAACAAAATTAACTGCTCTGGTGTTGTAGTCTAGTATGGGGGCATTGGGCAACGTCTGCCACGAACCTCAGAGATTTAGAGATGGGTTTTGAAGATGTGCTTCTCTCAGCTGCGTGTGAATTGAACTATTTTTGCATTCTGAATCGTAGCCTGTAGCAAGCAGAGCACAAATCGAGCACCATCGCGTCCTTGCATAGATGAGGAATCGGGAGGAGGGGATGTGCTTTTTTGGGATAGAAGGAGGCTTGTGTGCTGGGAATTGTGGCTGGCCATGCCTTCACCCACTGCTGTCGGGGGCAGGACGCTGCACAGGCACATCCTCCTCCAGCCCCAGCTTAGCTAATGTCAGATTCATCAGATAAAGGGCTCTTTCCTTTTGTTAATATCTGTCATCATTCAGCCAGATGTGCTTCTCACATTGCCTGCTTTAAATTGCTCTGTCTAACGTCGGTATGAAATAGTGTGCTAAAACCCTCTTTTTAAAAAGATGAAGGATAATAGGATTCATCTCCAGTCAGTTAGAAATTCATTGAAGCAATTAAAGCTCTGCCTATCAAGTGACGAGCATCAAAGGCTGTTGAATATAAACCTTACATAAAATCAGCGTTGCTTTCAGGGTTAGAAAATGCTTCGTTTGGGTGACGAAACCCTGTAGCAACAAAGTGCAGAAACCCCCGCTGAAAGCAGCGTAGGAGCTGCTGAGAGCACAGCGGCTGCTGAGTGCTGATTTTTACCAGAACAGTTTTTTAGGTCCCCAGGGAGTGGGCGTGCAGCGGGGGCTGTACCCCAACAGCTGCTCTGGGGATGCCGTGGAGAGCCAAAGGAACCCCAATGCTCCCGCACCCCAAGAGCCGAGCATGGCAGGCAGGCGCAGAGAAAGAGCTTCCGCATTAGGCGGCAGTGTGGGGTGACTGGCTGCTTCCAATTGCGAGGCAGAGAGCACATGACATAAGATGCTCCAGATCTGCCTCGTGGGCGCTAGTTTAAAAATAAAGGATATTACACGTCGTTGCTCGTCCGGAGAGGCTGCGGGAGGAGAGGCTGCACAAAGGCGAGGCAATGCATTGTAAGGCTACACCGGAGCCCTGCGGTGGGTGGTTTGGGGGAGGTCTGAAAGCTAAGCCTTAACGTTTGGGGCAAAAGAGTGCAAATATAAACGTTAATCTCGTGGTGCTTTTTCAAAACTGTAATTGTCAAGCGCATTTTCAGGTGTGAGAATGGATGAATAATCTTAATTCTGATCAGGCTTTTCATACAAGCCAAGCTTAATGTGAAGGGTACTTCATCCACTTACAGAATTTACTGTATTTCACACAAATACATCAGTCTTGAGTTATATCTGCTTTGGAATTGTCTTTGTCAGATAGCTGCATCAATGAAAGCTGATTTCACTGTAGTATTTGATTCTATTTTAATTTTAAACTGTCTTTACAGGGACAATGCTGTGTGAATCAGATGTACGTATGGCACTTACAGAACCTGTCCCCACAGCTTATCTTAATGTGGATGCTCAAGAAAACTGCAAGGTGTCATTGGATGATGCACCGGTCAACTCTTCAGCTAGGTTTGTCTAATTTAAGATTTTATTTTTTTCTGTGGTGACCTGCATACATAGGATATAGCTCATATTCTAGCATGTTTACTTAGATTAATTGGGACATTAAGATTTTTAGAAGAAATTTTGAACATTTTTTTTTCTAATTCCAAAATCCAAAAGCTGAATCTATAATCTCACTGATCAAATATGTGAAATACCTAGCAAGTACTACATGTGTTGGGAAGCATCACTGCACTGTAAACAGGAGGTGTGCCTCATTAGGGGACTGCTTGTGTGCAGTACCTGTGCTGATTTTTATCAATCTAGGCAACCTGATTGGCTGTAAATCTAAATAACCTCATAATAAATAGTAGGTTGGTAGCTAAGGGTCTAAATCTCACCACAGTGTAATGGGATATAGCTGTCAGACTTCCAAGACACTCTTTACCTAATTTTTGGGGACTAAGTTGGAATTATATGTAGTAAGAAGAAGAAAAAAAATATGACTCGATTCCCTGTAACGGAAATAGCTGCATGGGTTTTTGCTCATATTACTGAGTCACTTCCACACTTTGTCCACAAAAGCAGTTGGAGAAATGATGCAGAACTACTGCAACTGGGGGTTAATTTGTGTAGGAAAATGCTCTCAGTAACAGTGAGGAAATACATAGTAGAGAAGATCTTGTAATCCTTTTTGGAGAAAAGAAGAAAGCTGATTTACATACCTCTGGTTTGTAGTTTGCAGGTTAGATAGAAGTGATTCTGCTTTTGGACAGTACACAGGAGTAGCCAAGTCAAAGCTCCCTGCCTTAAATCCTATCCTATGTGCAAAGCCATGAGTTGATTACCCCCTAAGAAGTTCAGAGGAAATGTAAAAGGGAGGGAAGCAACTTACCTCTTAGACAGAAATTCACAAGGTGCTGTGTGTCTTGCCTTTGATCCAGTAGAATGGGAAGAAAGTATGAGGCTTGGGTGGCACTATGCTGGCGATAGGCTGAAGGGTTTGTGTGGGACCAGGTGGGTCCTGCTTAGTGACAGCAGAGTTGGCAGGCCATCTTTCTGTGAGGGAGCTGCACCATTAGACAGGACTTGGCCACCCAGTCCATGATGTCTGTGATGTCACGGGCACGCAGCCCCTTCTAGAAGACCACTGAGGAATCAGACCTTGGAAGAAACTTCACACCAGAAGCTGCAGTGAAGGAAGAGTGAATACCTAGTGCTGACATGAAGAAACAAATGCTTCCATGACGGCCTTGAGCAGAGGACCCATCTCAGGGCTGTTTGGCAAGGCAAGATGGAGCTTTAGTTTCTCTGGAGTATGATCTTGGGTAGCGTAATGCTTGGGCCGTGGTGCTAAGATGATGGTACAAGTGCAGTTTGCCCAGGGTGGAGGAACAAATGTCTGCTTGTAGCATGGAGGTATGATACGTCATTCTGTGGGCAGAGCACAGAGACTCGAATACGAAATCTCACAAGGTCTGGCTTCCAACTCATGGCCTGAAGTGGGATGTGTGACTTAATTATTCCATATCCTCATCACTTATGGCTTTGAGAAAGTCTGTTTTGGAAAAGGACAGAGGAAGAGCACTGTTCTACAAATGCAGGCGGGAAGTGTTTTAATGGCTCTTGCAAGACTGAAAGTAAAAAGGGCAACCACAGATACCACAGTGCAAACTCCTTGTGAGGAGCACAGCTGAGGTAGATAGAGGGATGTGTCTGAAGAGTGCCTGTTCAATTTCTGCACAAACATCTGGCGCAAGCCTGATGTACTAACTTCATTAGGAATACCTAAAAACAGGATTTCCTGTTAAATCAATTTCCTGCTCTTAGTTGGCCTTGCTTTCTGCAGGAAATCTCTATGGGTTTTTCCCCAGGGTCACTGTGGTGATGCCTGTGCTGCACGGGAACACGGCCTTGGGGCGTTGCCGCCTTTCTTAGGCTCGCACAGCACAGATCAGAGAAAAGCACCAGATCTGCGTGCCCCTATCTGTCCCCACCTCTCTGACTGCTGTAGTCTGTTTCAGGCACGCAGAGCAGACCTGTGGCATTAAATTATCACTGCATCGTGGATGTTATGTTCATAGATTTTTCTGCAGCTAGTCTTACAGTTAGAGCGACGTACACATGTTCAAAAGCAGTGCAGGCAAAGACCACACACTTGCCAAGGTGGGCGTGTTTCATTGGTGTCTGAGCTAGTAAAATTAATAAAGCCGGCTAGTAAACATCAGAAACCACTCATCTTTGCTTGACTTGCAAGGCTTAATGTAATTAAGTGATGGGGTGAGTATGGCTAAGACATTCTTCATCCAGTGTGCTAAAGTCTATCCAGTGCTAATTACTTCTGCCTTGCAGAGTTGTTGAGGTCTACAACACTGAGACAGTTGAAGATACTAAGACAGAGGGATCTCAAATGGACAAGCTTGGTTTCAAATGTAAGTAGAGAGAATGTTTAGTTACTGTTATGTGCATAAAACTATTATTTAAATGAGAGTAATTTACAAAACCATAACATTGGAAGAGGGAATTCAAATGGCAGGGTAGTCTGTCCAGAAGTCTCTAGAACATAGGCTTTAAAGCACTGGTGTGCTCCAAGGAGTAAAATAGTTAGTATCACTGATTAATGCATATCTACCAGGTAATCATGTACTACTTATTTTAATAATAAATAAATAAGTGGCAGGAAGATTTAGGTCAGAAGGGGAGGTAAACAGAAAACATTAACGAAAACTTTGAATGTGCTTTAGAGGCTTCATCTCTTAGTCTTGTTCTAAAATAGTGGGGGAAAAGGGTGGGGAGGGAGCTGTTGGCATTTGCTTTTACTTCAATACTTGTATTTATATTTCTGTTATGGCAGAAAGCAATTTCTAAACATGAGATGTTGAATATTTTTCTTTCAATCTAGCCTCTTCACCTCCTCCCTTGAGTGTGTGGACAACACAACGAGATGGAGAAGTCAGACTGAGGATGGATGAGCAGGGCATAGGCAGCGAGGCACCAAAGACTGTTCATGATCTATTCCAGGAAGCTACTAGTAAATATGGTGACTATTATGCTCTTGCATCCAAGAAAGGTGGCCAGTGGATAAAGCTAACTTACAATATGTACTATGATGAGTGCTGTAAAGCAGCCAAAAGCTTTCTGAAGGTGAGCTTTTGTTGAATTATACTACATGTTCATGGTCAGCAGTTTAACTGCTGAAATGGCTGGAGTCAGCTGTATCTTATACTTACAAATGATATGTTGATGAGTCGTAAAGTGTCAGGGAAAGTGGCTAACCTACCAGAACGCTGCACCGCCATCCAGTGGGACCTCGACAGGCTGGAGAATTGGGCGGGGAGGAACTTAATGATGTATAATGTAGAGTCCTGCATCTGCACAAGAGCAACCCCAAACACCAGGATAAGTTGGGCACTGCCCTGCTGGAGAGCAGTGAAGGGGAGAGGCACCTGAGGGTCATGGTGGACAGCTGGATGACCATGAGCCAGCACTATGCCCTTGTGGCCAAGAAAGCCGATGGCATCCTGGGGTGTATCAGAAGGGGGGTGGTTAGTAGGTCAAGAGAGGTTCTCCTTTCCCTCTACTCTGCCCTGGTGAGACCACATCTAGAATATTGTGTCCAGTTCTGGGTCCCTCAGATCCAGAAGGACAGGGAACTGCTTGAGAGAGTCCAACACAAAGCCATGAGGATGATGAAGGGAGTGGAGCATCTCCCTTATGGAGAAGGGCTGAGGGAGCTGGGGCTCTTTAGCTTGGAGAAGAGGAGACTGAGGGGTGACCTTATTAATGTTTATAAATACGTAAAGGGCGATTGTCAGGAGGATGGAGCCAGGCTCTTCTCAGTGACATCCAATGGTAGAACAAGGGGGGAACAGGTGCAAGCTGAAACACAGGAGGTTCTGCTTAATTTAAGCAGAGACATGAGACAACTTTTTCATGGTGAGGGTGACAGAGCACTGGAACAGGCTGCCCAGGGGGGTTGTGGAGTCTCTTTCTCCAGAGACTTTCAAAACCCACCTGGATGCGTTCCTGTGTGACCTGATCCAGGTGTTCCTGCTCCGGCAAGGGGATTGGACTAAATGATCTTTCAAGGTCCGTTCCAATCCCTAATATTCTGTGATTCTGTGAATTACTTGAACATGCCATGAACATCTTGTTAATTACTACAGTATTTTTGTTTGAATTTCATACAAATTGCTTCCACATTCAAGTAAACAAAAAATATTTAGGAAAACCTTTAAGGAGGTGTATTTGAGACATGGCAAACCTGGACAAAACCCCTCATAAGGCTTGTAAATTTTCATCTTTCCAGGAAAAACCTCAAAAGAACGCTTATGAATCCAACTTAAATGACCAAACTGGCTGAGCCATGTACTTGTACAGCTGGGTGTTAAGACGGATTGAGAGAAAGAAAACATTACGTGTTCTTCCTGTTATCATCAGAATTAGATTATCATCTTATTTCCTATAGTTAAGGACACTCTTTTGTTTGTTTTTCCCTTCCACTCATACTGTGGGATCTTCCAGTATACATACTTCCATTGTCTCTGGTGCAAAACCAGAGAACAGCTGAAGCAGATTGAAAGGCTTGGACTTCAGCAGCTGGATTTTCATAGCCTCTGTTAACTCTAAGTTAACTCTAAGCATTCTTCAAAGGACAAACAAGATTGCTGTAATCTCATCTCTTGTTTACAGCTGGGACTAGAGCGTTTCCATGGAGTGTGCCTCTTGGGATTTAATTCTCCAGAGTGGTTTATTGCTGATATTGGAGCTATCTTTGCAGGGTAAGAGTGTTGTCTCTTGACATGCATTTTGCTCTAGCCTTCAGATAGTAATTTCATTATTCATGTGAGAGGGTGTTTTTGGTTTAAAACAAAACAAGTGCTGCTTATATTTGAATGTAATGAGGGTAGCTAGAACCTAAACTCTCTTTACTTAATAATGAATAAGACAAAAAAAAACATAGCTAGAAAAAGCACATTCTCTCTTAAAATGAACAGCAGGTTAAACCAAAAACATGCTTATTTGCATTTTGGTTAAAATATTATGTTGGAAAAGGTTAGAGTATCAAAATCCAGTGCTGTGATAGCTGTCTTCCATCTGACCCACTTTGGCCCGTTACACTGTTCTGACATTACCTATGACCAGAAATGAGCCTTTGCTCTTGGAACTAAGCTTTCCACTTACTGTTGTTGCTTTATGGGATGTTCTGCCTATGGTTTTTCCTCTGTTAAAGTTTGCAATGGTATGACTTTTTTTCCTGCCAGCAGCTAATTCTGTGTTTTTCTTTTTGTTTTCTTCTTTTGTAGTGGTCTTGCCGTTGGTATCTACACTACAAACTCTCCTGAGGCCTGTCATTATGTAGCAGAGAACAGCAGTGCTAACATTGTGGTTGTGGAAAACCATAAACAGATGCAGAAAATCTTAGAAGTAAATACACTTGTTAAATGACTGGAAGCTTTGTGTCCTGTTGATAGATACGGGAGGGTAAAGCTACCTGAGGGAAATGCTGGATCTGAAAGCAGAGGTGAACCGATCGAGCCTGCTTGGTGTGTTTGCTGTTCAAACCCAATGAGTGATCACTTGTGCTAAATCTCATTAAAGTTGAAAGGTGGTTCCGCAGAGTAGCAAAGCCTTGAGCTTGAAGTATGACAAGCCAAAATGAAAAAATAATAATCCCCTAGGTCAGCAGGCAACATCCCAGTCCAAATGATTACTGTCTCTTTTGAGGCTTCCCTCTTCTCTTTCAGTAAGCCAGATGAAATTCTCTTAGCTTTACTTCAAATGGCAAGTAGCAGTTGCATGTTAAGTGGTGGGTAATTTAGGCTTAAAAAGAAAATGTGGGATTTGCTCCTTCTCATGGATCTCTCTTCTTAACACAGGTTCAGCATAAACTACCTCATTTGAAAGCTATTGTCCAATATGGGGAAGAACTAAGAGAGAAGAGACCAAATCTGTATTCTGTAAGTAATGGGCATCTTACTGGCTTTATGAATAACAGCTGTGTTTAGCTGACGGCTTCAAGCAACCATCACCTTCTACACGACTGTCATAAATAGCGCAAGTTTATGTTGATTACAGTGAAGGAACAGTTTCCTATCTGAAGTGGTAGATGTACACTGTTGTTCAAACCTTGATAAATCCATATTGTAAGGGAAGGTTGCTAGCATGCTGACCTCTCTTAGGCAGCTTCAGGTCCCATAGTTACTCCTGCTTGGCACTCCCAGTGAATGCCAGGGTCGCCTACAGAGCTGGGAAGCTTCTTCAAGGTAGATCTGTCTCCTTTTCTGTTCCTTGCCGTGCCTTTTGTGACAGACAGAAAATACGGTGGGACTGTCAGTTTCTGTTGCAGGTTTGGACATTGAAAACAGTTCCCTTCTCTTCATGTATAGTGAAGGGTTTAATTTAATTTGTCACCAATGGTGTGTAAAGTGGTCAAGTTCTTCTCTTTTTTATACAGTGGAGAGAGTTCATGGACCTTGGCAAAGATGTTTCAGATGCTCAGCTCCATGAAATCATTGACTCACTGAAGCCTAACCAGTGCTGTACGCTAATATATACCTCAGGGACAACTGGACAGCCAAAGGGAGTAATGCTCAGTCATGACAACGTAAGTATCTCTTTGTGTAGATGCCCATTCCAAGAACTGTGACCTTAGGTAGGTGCTGGGGGACTGCAGAGATCAGCTGAAGAACATGCCTGATCTGAAGATCACAGGAAGCTGTTGGCTCTTTTCATGAGCTGCACGTTCTGTGTTGTATCTGCTCAGAAGGGCTGCCACTTAATACAGAGCTGTGTTCTTGTTAACAGTTGACGTGGACATCATTAGCAGCAGGACGTTCCATAAAGCTGGCAGAAGCTACAGAAAAGCAAGAACTGGTGGTCAGCTATCTGCCTCTCAGTCATGTTGCTGCGCAGATGACGGATATTTGGTTATCAATTACGTTTGGAGCACAAGTTTTCTTTGCTCAGCCAGATGCATTAAAGGTAAAAACATAAGACAATAAAAAACTTATGCTTGTCCACCTGCTTGTGGCTAGGGGTGTGCACTTTAAAACAAACCTTGCTGACTTAACACAGCCTTCAGAATCATGAGATAACTTAGTTTATTTGTCCAGTGACAGACTTCTATTTAAGGGTCTGTTGGCTTGAAGAATGTGGCCAGTCTGACCTTTGCCTTTTGACTCTGTGTTACAAGCCAGGATGATGAGCTGACCAAGCACTGCACAACTAGGAGCTTCTTGGTGACTCACCTGACACCAGTTCTCTGCCCTGATAGCTTGGTTGAGCAACAGCTTTGTATTTGCTCTGTCCATATTGCAAAATGCCACCACCATTAAGTCTGTGTCCTGGAAAGAGAATGACTCGTCCTGATGCTGTGTCAGCATGGACACTGAGAGTATCGACCCTTGCTGTCTTGTCAAAACCACTGTTGAGCGTGAATGCTTCTGGGGCTCTTTTTTCTTGTGGAACATGGCAGGAAGAAAACTGGTATTGCCCAGTGCTGCTTTGTTTGCACTCAGCAGCAGCAACACTTCAGTTGAAAATGAGCAATTCCTCAAAATTAAGAGCAGTTGTAGGTCTTAGCTAGTGACCAGTGCTGACCTGGTATCTGTACAAAATCTCTTTTGAATGCCTTATAAAATTCTGTTCCACGCAGGGCACCTTAGTAGACACCCTGCGGGAGGTGAGGCCAACTGCGTTTTTGGGAGTTCCTCGCGTCTGGGAAAAAATGGAAGAAAGAATGAAATCTGTTGGTGCAAAATCATCAATGCTCAAAAGAAAAGTGGCATCATGGGCCAAGGAAGTTGGGTTACAGACAAACCTGAAGTGGATGAATGGGTAATTAAAAGCTACACTTAAGGGGTGTTATGAATGTTAGAGCTTTAGCATTGGATCAGTAATTATATTGCACATGAAAGTCCTGACTTGTGGACATTAAAAGCCAAAAGTAGTGCTGGGGCCAGAGGATGGGCAGCAAGGGCTGGAGGCAGGAGTCATTTGTATTTATCAATTTTGCTGAATAAGCCAAAATAGGAGATGGATGAAAGAGGATGGGAAGGAGTTTTACTTTCTGACTGAGGTCTTGTAACAACGTTTCTTCCACAGGTATTCTGAAGTCCCAGTGAACTTCCGCTTAGCCAGGCACCTGGTATACAAGAAGGTTCGAAAGGCCATTGGGCTGGATCGCTGCACAAAGTGCTACTCAGGAGCCGCTCCAATTACCAGAGAGACACTGGAATTCTTTTTAAGTCTGAACATTCCTGTGTATGAACTGTATGGCATGAGCGAAAGCTCTGGGCCTCACACAGTCTCTCTACCTCACGCGTTCAAGTTTACCAGGTAAATAATTATCTGTGAGTGGAGCACAGCTGACTGGGAGGAACAGAGTTGCTTTAAGGTTTCAGGTGCATCTGGCTTGCTTGGCTTACCTGATGCAACTCAGCCCCAGTCTTGCAGCCAGTAAGAAGTTGCTAGGGAGCCAGTTCCTCTGGCCCAAGTATTGCAGATGATGAGATCTGCCAAGGGCACCAGCAGTGTTACTTAAATTTAACTTGGCCTGGATTCTCTATGAACAGAGGAGGAAACAAGGGATTTATCATAGAATCATAGAATATCCCGAGTTGGAAGGGACCCATAAGGATCATCAAGTCCAACTCCTGGCACCGCACAGGTCTGCCCAAAAGTTTGGACCACGTGACTAAGTGCACAGTCCAATCACTTCTTAAATTCAGACAGGCTTGGTGCAGTGACTACGTCCCTGGGGAGACTGTTCCAATGTGCAACTACCTCTCAGTGAAGAACCTCTTCCTGATGTCCAGCCTAAACTTGCTCTGCCTCAGCTTAACACCATTCCTGTGGGTCCTATCACTGGTGTTTACAGGGAATAGGTCACCTATCTCTCCACTTCCCCTCACGAGAAAGTTGTAGACTGCGATGGGGTCCCCCCTCAGCCTCCTCTTTCCATTTATGGGAAGAAATAATCAGTAACTAATGTAGGTTAGAGTTTACCTTACTGCATTTATTCATTTGACATTAAGACTACTCTGTTACTTTGAACAGCTTGTTCAGTCTTCATCAGTATTCAAGGTGAATACTACCATCAGTAAAAGTTAGCTACCAAGAACATAAATCTTCTAACTCAAAGCTCAGGAGCTTGAGAGCAATAGATGGAAAGCATGGGTGTGAACACTGATTTCTGCAGTAACAATTTCCTGTAGTTTCTTACATGTAAGCAGATGTCTTAAGTTTTAAAGTTCCCTGCTGAAGCAGTTGTAATGAAAGCCTGCCTGGCTTGGTTCAGACACTTCAGATTGAGTGTGTATTGCTACAATCTCACTCTTAAATTCAGTACCTGAGCAGCAAAAATAATTTTAAAAAATACCTTGGGTTTGTGTTGTCTTTGTTTAAGCTGTGGAAAGGAAATGACAGGCTGCCGGACACTGATCCATAAGCCAGATGAAGATGGCAATGGGGAGATCTGTTTCTCAGGAAGGCACATCTTCATGGGCTACTTGAACATGGAAGAGAAAACCAAAGAGGCAATTGATGAAGATGGGTGGCTGCATTCAGGTGACCTTGGCAAGTGTGATAAAGATGGATTCCTTTACATCACTGGCAGAATTAAAGGTAATGCAGCCTATCGCTTGCTTATTTTGAGGTTGCACAGTACTAGGATATGATACGTCAGACCTTGGTAGTTGTGTGGTTGTGGCTTGCACAGAAGATACTACTTCTAGATACTACTTCTGAAGTTTTTCATATGAATATGGCTACAATGTGTGCTGCCACTAAGCATGTGACAAGGCACGTGATGGGAGAAGGCGGCTGACCACTGAAACCAGTGTGTGTTTGCAGAGTGAGGAAGAAATCCTCTGATTTCAGAGGCAGTTGTTAGTGCTTCGTTGACTTGTGCTGGACCTGCCTGGGTCCAGCTGTGTGTACTACCAGCTCCCTCTGGTTTCAGCTAGCTTTGCTAGTTAACCTGTATGGGAAAACAATAGCTTATTGCTGTTGTGAAAATGGCTTGCAGCAACGCAGCTCTTGGGACACTGCTCTGACCAACACCAAACAAATCTAATTTCATGCAAGACTCCAATCATTAAAAAGAGATAAATGGTCATGCAAAGGGTCTGCTTTAAGAAATCTGTAAGATTTCAGCTTATCTCTACTCTATAACATGCTGTGTGTGGCTTTAAAAACTCTGCTTTGCCTCAGCAAATTTTTAACTCAAATTTCTGAACAATGTGGTTAACAACTTGAATTCCCTAGAGCCTAAGATGGCTGTGGTATGGTACTGAGGTGCTCATACTCCAAACCCCATATTCTCCAGCTGCAAACATTTGTGGAGGATCAAAGCAACTTTTGTAATGCTGTGTACTTGCACACCTTAGTTTCATCTCTCCTCACCTGGCTGGAGTCTTTCTGGTTTGCTTTCTTCCCTGGATATTGGGATACAGACTCATTATTTGATCTGTGTAGCCACAAAGGTGCTATAAAATCATTTCAGATTGTGAAGGAAGGAAGGGGGGAGCTGTAAGCATTAATCAAGATTTGACTCTTTTCCAGAGCTCATCATCACAGCAGGAGGTGAGAACATTCCTCCCGTTCCAATTGAGGATGCTGTAAAAGAGGCCATTCCCATCATTAGCAATGCAATGTTGGTTGGAGACAAAGCAAAATTCCTCGCTATGCTTCTAACACTAAAGGTGGGTTTGATTCTGCCTATTTAATGGACAAAAGGGTGGGCATCTACCAGGGTTGGGGCTGAGAAGACATAGAGACTATTTTGCATGCATCTAATACCGTGAGGAAGATGATTGTTATGTGTTCTACGATGATTGCTGGAGCCTAGAGGCATCTTGCAGCATGACTTGTAGCTGAGCTGCAAACACCACTTGTAACTGTACAAAAAAATGAGCACTTGCCATCTGATCAGACAGTAAGGTTCTGTTGTTTGGAGCAACTGCTTATCTCTGTATGGTATCGGACAGAAAGCAGAAAGAAATGGTACTAAAAGACACAGAAGTCAGACTGAAACAAGAAACCTTCTGCTTTTCTTACCCATATTTCAGTATCTCCCAGAGATGTCTGGACAGTAATGAGGTGTCCATGACTTCTTTTTAAGATGCTGGCTTTAAACTCCACAGTGACACATGTTGGCCTTTACTGACTCTTCTGCCTAGGACCAGAGAGCCCTTGCAGGCCAGTGGCTTCTCAGGTCAGTGGTAATTGCTCATTAGTGAGACTCTGACAGCCACCCTCCTTGCCTTTGTGCACGAAATGCTGTGACAGGCTCTGGAGCTGGTGCTGCATGAATCAGGTGCTGCCTCTGTCATCTTCCAGCAGCCAGTGGTGCTGCTGTGGAGTGTAGAGAAGTAAAGCTCTGGCCTCAGAGGCAGGATCCTGCCATATCCTCTCCTAATTTGGGAGAGCACAGGAAGAATTTGGATGAGGAGTTCTATACCCTGCTTGCACTTTGATATTGATGTGGCTATTGAGTATGTGGAGCTCTGGAGGTGTTTCATCTGCACATTGCCTTAAATTTTCATTTGAAGCAGTGGTTTGCATAAAGCATGTAAGAAGTGGTTGATCTAATTGGACAGCTGGTACTGGATGTGGGTGGGGAAAGTGACATGGCAGCTTCCTATGGCCATAAGGTTTAGTACTGCGAAGGGAATCAAGTGTTTAGTAATATAAAATGACTTTTCTTGCAGTGCAACATAGATGTAGAAAGTGGGGAGCCAGGAGATGACCTCACTCCAGAAGCTATTGAATTCTGCCAAAAACTGGGCAGCAAGGCTACAAAAGTCTCTGAAATCATAAGCAGCAAAGACAAGGCTATCTATGCAGCTATCCAGAAGGGAATTTCAGCAGTCAACGAGAGAGCTGTCTCAAATGCTCAGAAAGTCCAGAAGTGGGTCATTCTGGAGAAGGACTTCTCTCTCTTTGGTGGAGAGCTTGGTGAGTAGTGTGCAGGGCACTGGGGCTTACCCTGTGAACCTCCAGCCCTTGCTTGCTGTGGCTGGAACACATCGGAGTGCCAGGGAAGGTAGAATGGGTTATTCGGGACTTCCTGACCCTGCCTGGTGGTACTTAGCTCAGCAGTCCTTACTCTTGGGATTGTATTGCCGGTTGCAGGGTGGTTGTGCTGTTTCTGTTCATGGGGGAAAGGGAGGTGTTTTTAATCACAAAGAGCAATTTAGGAGTCGATGTGTGTGCACATGCTCTGAATCCTCCTCCAGGCTTGCTTCAATCTAATATCGATTTATGCTCAAAATGACGCCTGCTGTAGCACTGCCACCATTGCAGCCCCATGTTGTGTCTTTTCCACAGGCCCAACAATGAAACTGAAGAGACCAGTGGTGGCACAGAAGTATAAAGACCAAATCGATCAGTTTTATATGGATACACCGACCACAACAGAGAACGATCTTAGGCGGTAACATGACAGCTTTGTGACGTGGTAGAAACTTTCCCTGTTGTGTGAGTGTGCTGTCAGCCTGGGCTTCCCATGAAGGAATCAGTGGGTTCACTTGAAATAAATGAGGTTTGGCTATCATGCAGACTCCCTAAATTGCTTAGCTGTACATTTTTTGGCCTCCTTACTGCAGTAAGTATGATTGTGCCCAGTTTCCTATGTGTATATTCAAATGCTGAGATATTCTTGAATATCTGCTTTGCATTTGTCTTTTCCTTTTTTTATAAGGGCAGTGCATTTACCTTATAAGTTCATAGTGTGTTGTCTTAACCAAAGTTTTCTTTTCCTGAGCTGAATGTAAAACAATCAGGAACTGCATTTTTCCAGCTACGTGGGGAAGGCAAATTCTTTTTATAGTGATATACTTCTTTTTTTCCCTTGATGCATGTTTAATTGCATGCTGGTGACATCTGAATTATTTTAAATCTCTTTACCAACAAACTATCTTCTGTCAAACAAGGCAAATTCTGTGCGACTACACACCCTGGCTAAGTCTGTATGTGGAACCTGGGATTTACTGGGTTTGTCTGTGCAATATTTTGAATGTTTCAGTGTCTTGAGTTATTATGAAACCATAAATGATAATGCAAGAGTAGTATACATGGACTGTATTCTGAAAGCATTCCACAAAGGGATTATTTGAAAAGCTGTGTGTGTGTGTAACCTAACTGTAAGCTTACAATCATAGAGATGTTGTTTAGCGCATCCTGAAACATACGCAACTCCAGAGCTGTCAGGCTGGGTTGCAGAAGCAGGATCTGTACACATGTGGAGTGGAGCCTGCAGAGGGCGCTGAATTGCTAGAGGGCCGATCAGTCCTCCAGACGGATCTGCCATTCCAGCCACTGTAAAGGCCCACCACAGCGAGGTCATTAGAAGCCTCCATCAAAGCTGTGCAGAAGCATACATTAACAATAGCTCCTGAAGGCCATGGGTGGTTCTGCAAAGCGTATTGCTGTCTACCCCCTGCCTGGATGGACTTCAGTCACCTTAGCAAATGGAGGATAGCTTGTAAAATCGCTTATTTCAAACTAGAAATCATTACAAGTGGAACAGTTGTACTCTGGTTCTGGATATTGTTTCCCTGGACAAAGGAGGACTAGCCAGAGATGTCAGGTGCTTTGATTGGAAGTGGCATGCAGGGGAGAAGCAACTACACTATTAAATAATGCAAACAGCTCAAGCAAGCTGCAAGGCCCTGGCTCTGTACCTGCAGCACCGGTATCAAAACCTTGCTGTGGGGGGCAGTAACAGATGGCAGAGCAGGGAGATTTTTTAGGGCTTGATCTGGAATCGCTACCCCAGCAAGCAGCTCAGTGAACTTGTGCATTGAGCCCATACCTCCATGCAAGTGCACAATTGGCCCTACAGTCCCTCTTGTGCAACTGTAGTCTCAGCTGTGTGAGTCTGCAATGTCTTGACTTTCAGAGAAATGCCTAATAAATAAACGCTGCAGGTTGTGTCTCAATGCTTCAGTGTTTTTTGCAAAACAATGCTCAGAGATCAAGGTCTATGGTGTCGGGGGGGGAGCAACAAAAGGCAACTCTCGCTTATCACAGCTACAAAAGGCAACTCTCGCTTATCACAGCTGGCTTTATAAGAACCCTTCTCTGTAAGTACTGAGCTCAAAGACACTGCCCTCAGCAGGAGAGAGAGGAGAGCAACAAAATACAGAGGCTGCAGAAGGGGAATTTGTCACAGCAAGACAGCAGAGGAAGGTCCAAGCTGGAACTCTGCCTCGCTGAGCTGTTTGTGACAGACTGAAGGCACCACAGCGCTCTGGCTGCTGCCAGGTGGGGGATGACATCAAGGTGTACAGTTGCCCGCTGCACCCAGGAGCTGCTGCCCTGCAGCAGAGCCTCCACACTGCACAGCCCTCATTTGTGCCCAGGAGGGCCCCATGCCTGCACTGCTGCTTTCAGCCCCCAGCAAGAACAGCTTCTGTTTTGACAGACAACATTTAGGTAATAAGATGCTAGGGGGAAGCCTTCTGTCCACAGAGAAGCAAAACAATGAATAAAACAACAAAAAAAATGAAGTTTTACTTTTCCATCTTACTTTATTTCACTTTTTCTAGAAAATTCCTCCATAGTTCCACAAATTTAACAAAAAGGTTTAAAATTCAGGACAAACAATCCTGTAATGTATTACAAACATGATTTTTTTTTTTTAATCTTGAAGTTAGTCTTGGGCCAGCTGAATTTCTTACAGCCAAGTGAAGAATTCATTTCCCAACACAACTTTTAAAATCCTCAAGTGACAAGGTATTTAATACCTTGATTCTAGGCAGAAATACAATTAAAAATTATCTAGAAGTTGAAGTACTTATATTTTATTCAGGAGTGCAAACTCATCTCTTCAGTTTTTGATGGCTATTTCATGCCCCCATGTAAGCAACACCAATCATTTCTCATCTTTTTAGAAGTAATACTCATACCAGGTGTACAAGGGCTGTCTCTAGTATCAGCATGCCAAGCAGCGTGTGGCAGGCAGCTGGGCTAGTGCAGAGACAGTCCAAGTACACTGACCGTGCTCTAGTGCATTCGAGAATGTGACAGCTGAGGCTTGCAGAACCTGAGTGACTTGGGTCTCTGCTCACAGGGAATGGGATGGGGCAAGCTCCAGAGGGGACGTTTAAACCTCTCACCATCAAATACTCTCAAGATCTGACAAAAACTTGTTTCTGGATTGTTGCATCAATTTCTTTGCTAGTTCTGATGCTTCCACCACACACAGCAGTATAAGAACTGGTGGCAAAAATCATTGCACTTCCATGTATTCAGCCTGACCACAGCATAGCCAGTCTCATCACCAACATATCCAATATTCCTTAGCTGGTGTTCTGGGAGCCAGCCAGCCTTACTATCCTTTTTTTTTTTTTTTTTCCTCATCTTAATACTAAATGTCAGTAATCAAAGCCTCAAGGCTTAATACATACCAGACCAAGACAACAGAAAAACACTTCTGACCCCTCTTTTGCCCTTTAATACAAAGGCCAAGGACAAAGGAAAAGCTGCGTCCTGATCTTACCTCCAACACGATTCAATTCAAAGCAACTCTGAACAACTCTGAAAGCCTTCAGACTAGTCAGCACTTGTTCATGCCTTCAGTAACAAGATGAAGGACACAGAAAAGTAACAGAGTTCTGCCCATTTTCCTTGGAAAAATCATTGTGGCTAGAAGTCAATTTTGGATTTTTTTTTTCCTTTTTTAAATAATGCAAGCTACTACACATCCTCGAAGACCTGAAGCAATGCTGACAGCAGCACTGCCCCCTCCTTCCTATTGTACAATAATCCATCCATGCTCTCAAGAGTGACACAAGAACAAACACTTTATCCACAAATACCTGTACACGGCATGTTCAGAACAGCATTCAGCCAGCCTATAGAGAATCTACACAGGAAACTCGTTCATATGTAACTAGAAGGGGACACAAGATGAGGCCCAAATTTGACAAATCTTGGTTTGCAGTCATTCCTCCTGTGGTCCCCAATGCTACCACACACCCCAAAAAACAACAACTCTGTAGAACAACTATGTACTTGCAAGAAACCTTTTAGTAACAAATCAGCATGTGCACACAATGGAGAACTATTGCTGGGGAACAATCCTATTTCGGGTTTTCAAGGAGATTATAAACAGTCTAAAAAAATCCATGTGTAAAATACTTCTTATAAAAACAAAATTCCCATCAATGCTCATTAGACTTCACGAATAAAGTCGGTTCCAGGACAGGACGATGCCACAGCCTTGGGCAGGAGCCCCATGCGCTTCCAGCCAAGTTCAGGAACACTTGCCCACGTGTGTTCTTGGACTAGCTGGCAGCGGTGACGACTCAGATTTTAACATGTGAAGGGGGCAGAAGGGTGGTGGCACCTCCAGTCCCTTGTGGTTACTCTGGAGGCTACTGATAGTCCCAGGAGAAAAGCTGCCAGGGTGGGCAACACGGACACAACAGCTGTGGGAGTTAATTACCCCAGTGAAGAGAGGACCAAAGACCTAGGGAGATCTCATGCTTGGGCTAGCCACCAGCACTGTTATGCAGCTTCGGAGACAGGGAGTGTCACCAACCCTTTGCGGCAGGAGGCACCACGTGCCAGGGGCTTTGCCACGTGCCTAGGGAGCCCAGCGTGGGGCTGTGGCAGCTGAGCAAGACTCACTTCCTCCATGCCACAGACCCAGCAGGGACCACGAGCAGTTCACGCATACCCACCACACCTGGCACCACAAACAGGCGAATCCATGAATGCTCATGGACTGCAGCTGCTGTCCTCCTGCACACGGCATTCGATGCCAACCAACGCCATCACAGCTCCTCCTCTTCCTGCCATCCTCCACCTTCTCAATGTACGTTTGTACACAGGGTTTCTATCCAGGCTTGGCATTGTTCATCAGGAAAAAAACAGCTGAGATCACTGTTGTGACAGGGCACGCACCTGGCATGAGCTTGATTATTTATATATATATATATACACACACACACATATATATATGCATATATATGTATATACACACACACACGAGACACATGAAAGATGGTACAAAGAAAATTAATGGGAATCGGGTCAACATGACCCAACTCAAACAAGCTTATCATCATATTGCCACTTAAGTTGATTAGTTGCAACATTTCCATGATAAAGAAAGGGGTAACCCAAAACAAGGGATTGCAATTTCATGATGGAGAAGGGACAGCAAACCCGGGAACAATGCAACTCCCCAGTTCCTACACAGGGCTTTTACAGACACAGGAGATGCGTTCATGAGCAGAGGGCTCCTCAGAACTGCTGCTCTCCTCCTCACTGCCAGCAGCCACTTAACATTTGGCAAAAGCTTACACACTGATTGGAAGAAAGAAGCAATTCTTCAAAAATAAAAAATACTGGATTTAGGGAACAGGAGTGTAATACCGTTTTGATAAGAGCTACATGACTTTCCCCACACCCAACCAGCATACAGACAACACCTGAAGCCCATGCTAGTTTGACTAGAAATTGATGAAAGATTCTGGATTAGTGTTTACTGTTTCCTGCCATTTCTTGAGCAGGTGCGAGGTGGGGGGAGAGGGAGGAGGAAACAAACCTGATTTCACTTGGTTGTTACATCAGTGTTTTCCAGGTGCGTCCCAAAATAAAATTCTCCCTTGTTTTGGTTTTCCCAAAGTACAGCCACTACTATAGGGGCCACTGTAGGAGATTCCTCTTTGAGAACATAGAACAAAACCAATCACATATTTTGGCAAAGTTATTAAACACTGACAAATGAAAAAGACAACAGGTGAGTCCCTTCCAGAGCACAAAATGCTTTGAAGATCGCTGTTCAGCTTTCATACACTAAAAATTGTCCACAAGAGGCATTTTAACAAACAAGTCAAATCTTATTAAGCGCCCTTCCCCTGCCATAGCCATTAAAAAACATAACAGAAAAACACACCCTTAAAATCGTAAGACCCAACTAGGCCCTTCTTATACATACAGTACATACATATATATAATATATATATAAAATATACAGCTTACAGTTTTGTAGTCCTATTAGAGTTAAAGCAGACTGAAAGGAGTGAGACTTTGTTTAGGAGCTCAGATCAACAAACAAGATGTCTCAAAACCTCAGCGGGAGACAGCAGATTCAAGAGGCCTCTTCAAAGAGCACAAACAGTCTCTCCAGGAAGCTGAAACAGAGTAAGGTCCTGTGTGTGGAGCGATGCCCTGCAGGAGCTGGGAACCAAATTACAGCAGTGCTCTGTACCAAACTGCAGCAGAACTTGCAAGTGATCAAAGCTGGAATCTGTCCACTTTTCCCCACAACAGACCAACAATACCCCTAGGAAGCCTCCTCCGCCATCAGCCTCTCGGTTAGCTTTGTAAAAGCCAATCCTGCTTACACATCATGAATGCTTCATCACAGAGCTGGAGGAAATCGGACTTGCTAGAGCTCCGCAGGCAGGCTGGTCCCAAGATTTAGTGAAGAAAACATCATCCACACTTCTTAAGCTCTCAGAGACGCCTGAAAATCTGTTCTTAAAACACAGTTTCTTGAAGTAAAACCAGAAGTGTTGCGCTGCAGCTAGGTGCAGCGTGTCTTTTGCTCTACTCAGGACCTGTGCCCAAGTGGACTTATGAAGCTATGGAGGACAGACTCAGCAATATGGGTGCTTGTTTGAAGCCTACAAGAAAGTGCAGCTGGCTGTGCATTCATAGAGCATGGCTGTTCTCTAAGGCAGTGCTTCGGGTGAATCAAGAGAATAAGAAGGCCTAGTTCCATGGGTTCGTTTCCTGGTACCAATAAACGGGATTTCTGGTTTCAAAAGCAGCCTGCTTCTAAGGCCAAGCGTCATGTTGCTACTGCTTCCAAGTAGCTCTGCAGCTTACGGACGGTTGTCTCATCCAAGGAGAAGAGGTCAAAGTCAAAGGTTGTGTTGGTAACATTAAAATGCCCGGTTTCCTCAATAAGATTTACAATCTGTACAGAAAGGAGACAAGCAACGACATAGAGAGAGAGCCCATCAGATTAAGTACACTGGAAGGGCCAGCAGATACAAAGCAACCCATCCAGTCCTTCTCTTATCCCTTTAGAAAAGCCTCAGGGACATGTCTCTCTTGCAAGAAGAAAATCTCCCAGAAAAGCAAACCAGCTCCTCCTGCACTCCTGACTAGCTCCGTCTGGAAGGTGACCTGGGAACATGCTTCCTTTTCAATTACACTGAGATTGCCCAGCTTTGAGACAGCTAGCAGGATGACAAGAGGAAAAGATGGACTCTTCTGTACCTTTTCCAATAAAAACATTGCATGCACACCTGATTTTTTTCTATGTATCTGCTTTCGAAGTAAACCAGACCCTCTCATGAGGAGAGGCAAGTGAAAGGTCACAGGGGTCTGCCTGAGACCCTTGGACACCAAGTTTACCAGAGTACAACGGCCTGCCAGAAAGCTGACAAATGATCTCTACCTGCTGTAGCACATTGCGCTCTCGTAGTGCCATTAGTCGCCTGTGAAGCTCCACTAATTCATCAGTGTAGGCCTGTAAGGGAGGCATGAACAGAAACAGTGACATACATGGCATGTTTGTATGGCTGCCAGTGACTTTCCTAGCAAGGATCAGAGGAACACAAGGCCCTTTCACAGATGTTCTTATTCTCAATTTTACCTCCCCCCCACCTTTTTTTTATTTTATTGCCTCCTCTCTGAAGTATTGGGAGACTACAGATTTCATGGAAATACAGATGGCCTGAATACCAACAACTAGGCTATTAAATGACACCAATAAATAAGCATCTGCCTCCAGCTTTAAGACATGATCAAAACCTTTGAGCTCACCTGTAACCAGCTTTAAGACACTGCCAAAAACTTTGAGCTTAGAGGACCTCAACAAGGTGAAATCCTTCAGCTAGGTCAACTTCAGAGCAAGTTCTTCATCAGCAGGCTGTACTAATAACTACCCATTACCTGAAGACACCTGCACCAATGCTCCGTGATCAACACCCTAGCAATCTGAGCACCTATTTGTGTTTAGGTAAAAAAAAAAAATTATTTGAGAGCGCTCTGTTCCCAGTTAGTTTTACACACACACCCCACAGTGGGAAATGCAGGATTATTTACAAGCTCAGTATCATTTTAATTGTTCATATACACGGGGTTGTTTGGTTGTTTTTGTGTCAGTGGTTTTGTTTTTTAATTTAAGCAGCCAACAAGGCAAGTTCCTGGCACACTATTGCTCACAGGGGATAGACTCTTAATCTCTAAAGCTGTCCCAGAGTTGTTCATGTTCGTATCAGCAAAGCTGAACTCATTTATGTAATTGTACCAAGGCAAAAAAAATATAGCGAAACATACTCCTCCTTAGCACACAGAAAAAAGCATTTTTCCCCAAACACCTAAATAGTATTGAATGCTATACATTCTGGCAAAGCTAATATCTTTTATAAAAACACTGACAGTTGTAAAAACTGGTGATAATTTCAGGCATTCTCTCTCTTCAATGGCTCTCAAGTGTCCCATTCTATCTGTATTAAGAAGTCTAATAAAAGGTACCATTTCCTACAAACCTCTTCTCAGATAAGCCATCTCAGCTATGTTTAACAGTATTCAGTGGCAGAAAATTTTGTAGCCAGCAGGAAACTCAGATGCAAGTATCTCCAAGATCACACTTAAACCTAACATTAAGCAATTAACCTGTGATCTGTTATCCTGTTGAAAATGTCTTAAAACAGGAAAGGATGAGAGCTACAGATTGATTCTGTGATTAGAAAGAAGTATTAAGCTCCCACTTAATTGCTTGATGAGAAAAATCAAAGGGGGGGAAACTTTCTGGACAACTTGGGATTTGACTATTTGCTTGCAAGTCAGACATTCTTTAGGAGAACATACGCTGCTTGACTCTCCCTGGAGGCAAGAAAAGAAGGGAGTTTCACTGAACAAAGGTTTCAACTATAGGCAAAATAGAGCCTTGAAAAAATCCTTAATTTGTAAGATCAAAGACAGATTAAAACTGCCTTTTAATGAAGAAGCACTCACCACTGCAGCAGTGGCCACATCAATGGTTCAAAGGGCAAGCATAAAACAATTTTAATATTTTGCACATGGAAAAGACCTGGGGGTCTATCTAATATACACAATTTCTTTAGCGTTACTCTCCAAAGTCTATCCTTTCAGCATCTGTTTTTCATTATACTCAAGCCATTAACCTGCCAAGGCAGAATAATCTGAACATGCTAGGCTGGCTCAAATTATTTTATACACAGAAATGTTAGTGAACATCCAACAGTTCCATGATATGCAAATTCTCAAACATACCTTGTCGTACGTTCCCTTCTTCAGGATCTTTTCTGGCTTGTTACAAGACTCTGGGCTTTTTCTTCCAGATGCCTGAGGGTAAAACGAATCAACATCAGGGACCAAAAGTAGTTCAGACAAAATGATGGCTTAATGGTTTGGATACACAGCACTGAATCAGGAGAAATTACCTCTCTGATGAAGAAAGTGAAATAGAGAAGCATCAGTGCAAGCCAGAACTAGCATCATGGATTGAACATGATGCAGGAACCAGCACTGGTGGAAAGCAATTTTGCACGGGCACATAGGATTCAATACCTTATTATTTGCTGCAGGCAGTTTCTGACCAGGAGGCGGCTCTCGACTTGGCAGGCAAGAGTCCGCACTGTTATCACTGTCGCTGTCACTAAGGCTCAGTCTGGAAAACAAGGAGCACAGAATTAGCGTCAACAAGCAATGGGAAAAGTATCTAACTGTGTACGGTTCGGTTGACAGCTAAGTGAAGCAGAAATGATGCCCGCTCTTTCTGTTCTTTATTACAGTCTACCAAATTGTCGGTGAGACAAAGTCTATCTGTAATTCCCAAGAATTTTCTTTTTCCACACCTGACATCACCTTTGCCATCTTCCATTTCCCGGGCAGGCAAAAGAGACAGCTTTAGTTTACACGTTACAGCTAGCAGTTCAGCTCTCCCATACTCACACTCCCTTTGAATAACCAAGTACCACCTGATTTTTGCAAATGGCAACTGCATTTTGTGGGTTCAAAAACATTCAAAACAGAGTATTTGCTCAAGAGAGGCTTGTTAACATCTCCATGGAGCACCCAAGCAACAAAAAACGTATCTATTTAGTGTTTCTGCTATGTCGTGACATTTGAGATTTCAAAGAATCGCAGAACAGCTGAGGCTGGAAGGGACCTCTCAAGATTATCTAGACCAACCCCCCTGCCGAGTAGGATCACCTAGAGCATTACGTAGATCACCTAGATTTCCTCTTTATTCTCATGCCATACAGATGAAAGTATCCTACTTTTGATGAGTTTGAAAAAAATATTTATTACCTATCCCCTTAAAGGTTAAAATAAATAAATAAAATTACTCTTTAAAATCTCTCGGTTCCTGTTTAGCTGATAATGACAGAGTGCAACAGATTTTTTTGGTGAACACAAGCACTACGTAAAATTTGCAGCTGCTATCTAGGCCAAGCATTTGGTTTCAAATACTCAGCCTAAGACTCCAGATTTTGGCTGCATCAGTGTTTCCTGAGGGGAGAAGGATGAAATTCAACTATTTCCATTGACTAAAGCAGGAAACAGCTGTTAACCAAGTCCCATAGGAGTCAAGTAACCAACTGCCTGCATGCACCATCAGTGAAGACACAGCAAGAAGAGCACACATGCCGACAGCTTCCACAACGCATCTCTAATCTCTGCAGATCAAAGCTGTCACACACCATTCAGCCCACCAGAGATCTAAAGATGACAATTAGGTGATTATTTTAAGGGGTTCAGTCACCAACACCTGCAAGCTCAACACACACCACTTTCCAGTAGCTCCCTCTCTTTCAGCTCCAGTGATTTCTCCTTATCCAATTCTGTTCTCACCCTGCTGCTTTCATTGACACATCTGCTCATTCGCTTCTTCTCTCCCGCCTTCCTCTCATGCACAGCCCTGTTACTTTGATTCCTCCAAACAGAGGGCATGCAAAAATACCAAACATGGAGGGCAAAGAGACAGCAAACATCTTTCTTCGTGATTTGGTACCACCTGGAATCCCGGCTGACTGGGTTTGCTTTGACTGCTGCCTCTTCTCCAGAGGAGCTGTCATCATCATCCGACTCCTCTGACTGCAGATCTTCCACCATGGAGCGCAGCGGGCCTAGGATCAGAGGGGAGAAAGCAGATCAGTACTGGTCTAGGACACATGGCAGAACTCCATCTGAACTCCCTGATCTACACTGGATTAGTTATCCTTAAGATCAATCAAGATTTCTTGGGAAGAATACCCTGGTATTTTTGCTTTGCACAGAGAAGTTGCCAAAAGAACACGTTCTAATCTCAAAACTCAAGCAGAATTGACAAACATCCCTATTTCTGTAAAGCACTCTGTTCCACCATAACCCTCCCACTCTTCTGCAATGAAAAAAAAAGGACATGTTCTTCATGTATTTGGGGACTATTTTAAATGTCACTCAATAGACCGTATCTGTAGTAATACTGCACTTGTTAGGGTTAGAACACTTATTATTGCTACAGTATCTCTCTTTGGATTATCAGTGGAGAAATCAGAGAAAGACAACCTGTTATGTACTAGCCAAATGATGAATGCCACATTTCTAATTTTTAGTAAAACATATATGGCATTGGAGGAAAAATTCTGATGATGCTATAAGATTAGGCAGCAACACACATTTATAAGCTGCGATAGAAACCAAAGTCAACAGGGAGAAATCCAAATCCAGAGAGATACCCTAGTCATAAACTAATTGCCCAAACCAGAAACGTACTTGTTCATAACTACGCTATGACATTATTGCCTTTTCTTGCTGAAACATCACAGCTTCAACACACAGTTCCATAAAAGAAAGTGTATTAGCCTTGTATATGGCACTGCGGAAACAGATCTAATTCTCATGAGCCTTTTAATATTATGCAAGGAAGACTTTAACAAATTTTATTTCTCGCAACACACCTTGACTGTGGTTCTGAGATGGCTCGAAATCAGAGTCAGAGCTGGAGTCGGAGCTGGAGCTGGAGTTGGAAGGGCTGGACTGGACAGACTTAACCCCCCATAAAAGGGAAAAAAAAAAAAAGAAAAAAAAAAAGAAAAAATCTTAACCCTTCTAATCCGGAGAATCAGCACAGAGCACAAAGCACAGCAAGACAGAAACATTTGAGCACTCTAAAACACCATACATCACTGAATGCAATTCTCAGAGTTGCATCAAATACACAAAGGCAAGGTAAATAAAAACATTTGTGAAAACTTCAGTGCACCGTAGCCCAGCACATTTGGGTAGCAGCATCAAAAGGTCCCAACAAAATCCTTCATGCCAGTAGTTTCAAATAATCTCAGTGACAAAAAAACAGCACCTGAAAAATGCCAAAGTGAAAAAAAAACACCTTACTGTGAGATGCAAAAGATGACTGGCATGCAACCCAGCACAATTGTCAATGCTTTCTTTTAAAAAAAGTTAGCTTTTTCCAGACCTGTACATATTTTAACCCACCGACATTCTCTGATCATTTCTTACTCATCATTAGATGTGGAAAAGATACCTGTCCTACTGAACTCATCTAACTCCAAAACTTAAAGATATCCCAACTTTTGAGTATGCCCTCAAAACAGTTATTTCTACTGTGATGTTAGTGATCCACTGGACTGTTTCCAGTTTCTTCTGAAAACCTAACAAAAACCAGCTAAACTCTTGTGAAACCAGCTCCACTGGCAGTAGTGTGCAGTAAATGTTTGATTAAAAAAAAAAAAAGTTAGAAACTACTGCTCCTAATGACATCCAGAAGCCAAGATTTAGTGCTCTGTAAGTTTTTGAGCACAAGATCAGCTGTTGCACAGCTTTGGCATGCTTTAGCGCACTGCCACGAGGTGGCAGTGAAAGCAAATCAACTATTTCCTCCCTGACAGCAGGAGTGACTTACAATCATCTCCCAGGTTTTTACTCTCTCAGTGGAACCTAGTTTAAAGATTCTTGATGTACTGTAACAGCACAGTTTTGTTTGCTTGTTTTTAAGTAATTCCCTGGAAATGTAGCATTTCAATTCCACTCCTGAGAATGCACCTACTATTTCTGCTATCGAATCCTGATGCTAGAAAACAAAAAAAAACACCTCACATTGCCACTGATCAACAAGCTTTGTTACAGAAGATGTTAATACTGCAAGAGCAATACTGTCAACAGGTAAAGAGGCATGTCTGCAGCTTTGGGCATTAATTGGTGAAAGCTGTAGGATTTTCATCTCAATACTGCCCTCCTCCCCTATAGTTTATCACTAAAGATTAGAGTTGCATTTATTCAACTCCTACAAAAGGAAAAGGGGTGGACGCAGGATGTCAAAAATAGGTATTATTACCCTTGCAAATTATTCAGTAGCAAAGCAGAATAATTTAGCAACGCCAATATCCATGTGCTGCACTCTGCAGCATATGTGTTTGTCTAGTAAAATTACAGCAAAGTAAAGGGCAATGTTTTCAAGATGAGAGAGCACAGCTCCTGTTTCTTTCTCAGATTCCATCTTACCATCATTCATTCCTGATAATCTAGCAGGTGTTCCCTAAAAAACTTAACAGGGCTTGAGAAGCAGAAGCCAGAAGTTGTAAAGTCCCCCCCTCTTCTCTTTTTGCCATTGACTGTATTGGCTATTTCAACCAGCTAGCAGGCATCCCGCCAGACGGGCTCCGCATGCTTGGGCTGCCGTTACTGTCACCGTGATATGACAAAGGCATACGCTAACAAAGGAAAAAAGAGATCCAACCCTCACATCTCAGCCTCTCCCTTTTGTCAGCACTAGCATTTAGGCAGCCAAGCATGAGGCCAGATCAGGGAACTGGTCTTGATGGAAAAAAGAATACACAAAAAGGAACAACTAACTTTCAGCATTGGAGCTGAAATGGAAGGAGGAACTCCTCCAGCCCACTGCAAAGTCACACGAGCTCTCATGCCAGCAGCACAAATGAGAGCAAGACCGTTCCTTTCAACAGCAGCCTGCAAAGATGTCAACTCAAAGCAATCGTGGCGCTGCAGCCTCAGAGCATGTTGCACAATACGTTGGCTTCAGCAGGAAAGCTGATTTAAGAGTTTCCGGGCCCCGGTCCACCTCCAGCTGCTCATTCACTTTAGTGATGTGGCTTACCACACAGAGCCTTACAAACAGCTGTACCAATACAAACGATGGAGTAGCAAACTGCAGTGTTGGGAGCAGAAAGACCCTCCCAGGATGGAAAAGGAACTCGGTCTTCTCTGCTGACGCCAATGCATTATGCAGTTATATCCCTAAGCTTCAAATTCCACAGAAACCTAAGCTGAGCTGACAGAAAGCTGCCACAGTTCCCCCTCCGTCACACTGAGTATTCCCATCCTCCTCCTGGGCAGGCACTCAAATAGCTCTGTAAGGCATCCAACAGACACCAGAGCTGGTGCAAGAGAGGACACAGAAGCATACAAAGCTTGGTGGGGGCAAGACAGGCCTGCAGCAGACACCGTGGAACCACAACCACAGTTGGTGGTTTCACAGCACAGTCTTAACAATGCTATCAGCTTACAGCTGCATGGCAAGTCCCAAGGGACAGACACCTAAGAAATAAGGAGCTACAAGCCATTCAGGCCTTAGAGAGCAGCAGAAAAGAGAAGCTTGTAGCGAGGTGTACAGAGATGAGGGGCTGATGCACTTCAGGTACAAGGTTTAAAGTGGAGAGGAGCTGGTTCTTTTTAATCTACAAGCTTCACGCTCAATCAGTCTGGAAAAATCTTTGCAGAGTAACTTAAATTAGCATCTCCCTAATAAACTCTTCTATTAGGAATCTTCTGCAAAAGCCCTTTCTGAAATAAACACATCAATACTTACTGTATTGTGGTGCTGATTAAATCGCTGTCCCTAGGAAATTCACTCTAGTAAAACAAATCATTCTAAAAGCAGACAGTAGTACGCAGTTCAAAAACTCATGTGACCTTATCCTGTGAAACCTATTAGAAGACATATAGCTTCTTTAGAGTAAACAAAATATGCAAGAAAAGTAGTCAGTTTGGGTTGGGTTGTGCCTTTCAACTCCTTTTTTTGCCTTCTTTGGGTAAACAATTTTCAGAAGATAGAGGGTGAGAAATGTTCTTACTTGTAAAGAGGAAAAAGATATTTAGACAGCTTTTAAAAATAGTAGTAGAATAACAATTTGGTTTGTTTTACAACACAATTTAGATTTAATGGCACGTGGTTGTATTTTGAGCCTTAGCCAATAACATTTCTCACAGGCTGTCAGGCATAGAGTTATTTACATTTATATATTTCTGAAAAAAAAAATCCCTAAAGTTATTCACTCAATTTCTGAATTAAGACCAGGTTCAAAAACATTATATTATAAGTAGGTAGAAAGTCTGTATACACTTACTATACTCTTGCTCTATCAATGTTGTTGTAGGGAATGAATGAGATACCATAACCTTAAACTCCAACATTTAGATAACCGTGCTTGCAGATAAACCTGCACAGCACTGCATATCTGAACCAGGTAAGCCAGGCAGCTGCAGTGATTAATAATGACCAAATTTTCAAACAGTAGTTTGTCTGAGATACAGCCCAGACAAGCGTGTGCCAATCTGATTCTTGGTCTTGTCTGAGGGAATAATTCTGACTGTCTTTTCATGCAAGGATTTAAGCATCGTGATTTTAAAAATCTGGTAAAGGACCAATCCCTACTCACCTCTGACTTGAAAGAAGTTTCGTCTTCTGAATTTGACTCCTCCATTTCCACAGGCTTTTTGATCTCCTTGGCCTCACTCTCAGATTTTACCTTTTCCACTTTGGCATTCATCTTCTCCTTAGTTGGTTTCTTCTCTGGATATGAGGAAGATGAGGTTCTGGGAGATGTCCCCAGAATATTTTTTACCCCTTTGGAGCTACTCTTTTTTTGTTTTTTGGCACTAGGCTTTGGTGACTCCACATTGGAGGGCCTTTTGCTGGAAGACTTTAATTCCGGCTGCGGCCCACCCTTTGGAGAAGTATTCTCCAGTTTGGTCTCCTTCACGGCCAGTTTTGGTTCCTTGAAAGCAGCTTTTGGAGGTGCTTTCTCCTCCTTAGGCAGTTTGTTCTCAGTGGGTTTTCTGGAGGAGTCCTTCAAAGGCTTGTTTTGTTCTCTTTCAAGGTCTTTGGAGGAGTTTTTGCTCTCAGAGTCTTTTCTTGGCCTCTCTCTGTGCTCCTTGGTTACTTTGTGTGGCTTGGATGCCTTGCTGCTTTCTTTGTTTGCATCCTAAGTATTAGTAACAGAAACATGCGAGCTAGGTATGAAATTGAAACTCTACACAGAATTGAGAAAAAAAAAAAAACTCATATCACACTGAAGCACCTTGTTTCTTGTAGACTTACACCCACCATTGCAAAATGTACTCATCTACCTCCAAGGCAGACATCTAGATTTCCCTACAGTTGATGGACAGAAATTGACAGTACACACTTCAACATCTACCATAGGACAGGAAGAAACACGTTTCACAAACACCTGTTCCTTCCCATGGCTTATAAAGGGAGGCTACGTATTTAATTCAGATTAAATCTGCAGGGTTAACATCTGAAGCCAGATAAGAAGAAACCCATTCATGTAGTGTTTGTTATACAAAGTCATACTTCACACCAAGTTTGAGGAAAAAACAGTCAAATTTCTTTGATATCCTTTTTACATTAAACACATCCACAGCAAATACAAGCTATGGTCACAGCCTAACTTTAAACTCACCACGTCAATTACATGGCAACTTAAAAATACTCAATCCCCCCACAACTGCAAGAGAGCCAGAGCCTCTGATACTTGCAGGCATTTCATCAACTTTAATCACAGATTTAAACAGCAGACACTGGAGTATGAACTGGACATGCTGAGATGCAAACACACACACACCTCTGAGGGCAATCTGGGGGACGAGATGCAGGTGACTTACTGTCTCTTTAGCTACCAGCAATTTTCACCAGAGCTTGTGTCAGAGCCCTTTATTCCTCTTTTGTCTTCTGTTTTCTAATGCTTAATTCCTGACCAAAATTAAATCAGCCACTAATAGTTATGGCATCCTTATTCCGTTTCATGTCAACATCAGAAGACATGACTGAAGTGCCTGAAGTGTTTAGAGCCTTGAAGAAAATGAGTATTGGAATTGTATTACACCATAAAATGTATTGCTATTAATATTTGTGACTGTTCAGACTGATAAAGAATATGTAATCTGCTTCAAAGCGCATTGCCCATGGATTGCTTCTCCTATGTAAAATTACAGAAAAGTAGCTTTATTACACAAGTAAAAAAGAAAACTTAAGCTTCTTCTGAAGTCTCAAGAACTAGATACTGCTGAGGCAAACATCAAATCTTGAAATCACTAGCTTGACCAAATGCAGCATATTTTATGCTTTTTCCACCACTATGCCAAGTAGTCCTAAAGACAGAGGAAGTGCTGACTCTCTACTTAGCCTTGCTGCTAAGAAACTGAAATCCCACAGGAATTAGAGCACAGCTTTACATAACAGTGAAAGATCCACACAATTCATCTTCAGCATTAAGGACAAGTCAAAACAATCAGAGAGGACTCGATACAACTTTATCTGCTAATACAGATAAATCTTCATGTTCAGCAGGAAGATACGGTTCACCAATAATTCTCAGTCTTGGGCATTTAATTTTCTTTCAAAAGATCTTTGTAGATAAGCTTACCAAATCATGAAAATGCTTCCTAAATTTAGAGGGCAAGTAAATTATTGATGCAGTTAACATTATAAGTTCCACAACATCAGCTGGTTTGGAACTGTGGGTGCATATTTAGGTACATATTTCCAAAGCAGTCTTCACTGCATTACTCTGGTATAAAATAAGATTAAAAAGAAAAAAAAAAAAAAAAAGAACAACTAATTCTTACCCTGACAATTCTTATTTCAAGCTTAAACAGGATGACAATTTCTGTCTCTGATGACTCCACCTCCTTGTATTTACTAGGAAATGGACAGTCTTACTTAGGAAAAAATGGCACAGGAAAGGAGGCCAATGTAGACTTCCTAAAGACTGAACTACAGAGTAGAAGGACAAAGTTTTCAGAATTAGAAGTAGCCAGAACAAGCTCTTATTCATAGAGTTGTAAGAGACTTCTTCACCTCAAAATGATGAAAAAGCAGGTTACACTGACCTTTGACCCGTGGGATGGTTTGTTCTTCTTAGGATCAGAGAAGGCAGAGAGTGGTATTGTGGGTAACATAGGATAATCGGGACTTGGCCTTGAAACTGTTTCTGCTCCTTCTGGCATTACCATCACCTAGTAACAGAGAGGGAAAAAACTATGTATGAGAAAAGGTGAACATACTATTAACACATGATTATACTAAGTCACTTGCCCAGTTAACACACTAATTCATCTTTTAGATTATTTTTTCCCCACCTTAAAGGCCATAAAAATTATTGTCTAGACAATTCCAGTTAAGATGCTCAGTCTCAAGGCAACTCCTGAAATACTGAACATGAAAACCACAACAATTCAAAGGAATGTGCAGCATTAAGTACCTTTCCTAAAGGGACCTCCAATATTCTGAGTAAAAGCAGGCAACAGAGCTCTGGACAAAAACCCGTGTTCTGCTGCAAATGCTCTTACTTTGCAAACAGATACCAAGGGAAATCTGGAAGGAATGAGCAAGACTTCACTTGTTCAGGAGAAAAAAAAAAAAAAAAAGAAAAAAGTAGACCTTGGGTATCTCCCTTGACAAGATCTTAAGAAGTGCTGACTTCTATGAAACAGCTTTCCTTCTTACCTCCCGTATATTCTGTCAGAGTAACCCTATGGAAAAGTTCCACCAAATGTGATTCACCATTGAAACAATTTAATACTTAAGGAACACAATAATGAGATATTAAAATCCTAGAGTGTAAATGATTTTCCAGCCATCCTATGGCTGAAAATAAGCACCACCTTCTTCATACCCAACACAGAAAAGCACTGGCATTCTGAGGAAAATCTGGACAAATCTGCTTGGAATACTTACTACACTTGAGATTTATTATTGACAAACTTCACTGTTTTTTTTTTGTTTGTTTTTTAATAAATTGTTCAGGTTAGAAATGTTTTTCGGAAGAAAGTTTTGCCAGCAGTCAAGACCATTTTGAATAAAGTCCTTAAAGAAAACAGAATTATGCATTACTATATATGGGGTGTCTCAGAGTCATGACAACCTCTGGTTAAAAACTTTATGCACTACACGGCCCTTACTAATTGACCTACATCTTGTAGTTACTTAAGGATAATTTCTTTAGTCTATCACTGCGTATTAATTTCCCAGAAGTAACAGTTTATCCAACAACTATGTGTAGTAACCCATAACCTTATCATGGCTTCAAGAATACAGCTTTTTCCTCCCACACCCATTTTTACTCTGAATTCTATAACACTTTTCCTTACTTTTTAATTAGCTAGGCCACAAGGATCCAAACCCAGGTTTAGAGGACATTTACTGACCAACAAATGCTATCTGCTGATCTTTCCTGTGACAAAGATTAGTAAGGAATACACTGGAAGCCTCTCCCTTTTCTACACAGATAGAGCTCATGACACTAGGAACGTCAACAATAACTGAGTGCCTGATGGACATCATCTAACACCCATAGACCTCCATTTCCAGAGTGGCTTTACTGCTTGGATGTTAGAAGTGATATTCAAATTGAAAATAAAGTACCACCAATCACAAATGATTCATTCTGCTTCTAGTGCTGCTCCATAACCAGAAATAAAACCTGGTAGAGGTCTTTAAGTGAACATAGAAAACTATAGCTTACTTGGTTGCAGGTAAAAAGAAACCTCAGAACAAACCTAAATCACACAATTTTTAACAGAAAGTCTTCAGATCTCCAGTTCCTCTGGCACTTACCCCTCCAGCCCTAATAAGTTTGCGTCTGAATTCCTTCGTCGGGTTGTTGAAAGTCAGCTTCTCACAACGAAGGTGGTTCACTGGTGGATTTCCCTCCAAATTCAAAAACAGGTCATATGTGAAACAAACCTTTTTCGGCTCCTCCTAAAAACAAGACAGACTTTGGGAAAAAGGAAGAAGTTTGGCAAGCACCCTAAGTCAGAGAATGCAGAGAGTCGCTCCTGAGAATCCCAAATAAACCATCAAATAAGTGTTGCATTCACAGTTTTTAATCAAGAGATCAAAGAGCTTTCCAAAGCTGGAAAATAAGCTATTTGTCCCTAAAACACACACAGTTAACATACCTCTCACCAGAAACTCAGGCATGTCTTTTTACTGCAAAAGAAATGCACAGAGAAGAATACTGACTGACAATTATCTGTTTAAAAGCATTCACATAATCCCTGGAAAGCAAATTCACAATCTTTATCCACTATTTTGCTTTCACTAAAATTCAGATCTCACCTTCTCTGGGAAGCAACTGAACTAATCAATGTTATGAAAAACAAAATCCTTTATTTAGGGAGGACAACTTCTGAACTCACAGGATCTCTGTGGGTACTGAGAAAAGATTAACCACAATTATAAAAGGATGACTCATTTTGTAAAATCCTTTTCAATATGCATATTGCAGGAGTTGAATGGGAAGATATCCTAAGCTTTTGAACTTTCCAAGGACGCTTTCACTGAAGAAATCCAGAGTTTGTATGCATGTTGGGGATCGTTCGCGCCTCACTGGTTCTGTTCCACCTGCTGCAGAAGCACAGCAAACACTAAGCATTTGCTGTACAGAAGACTGGAAATCCCTTCCTTCCCACCACTGCCCCCAAATTGCAAGTATTTCATAATATTTCTGTATTGCAAAATATTGACACTCCATTTCCTAGTGCTTTCTTGCATTCTGCATTTCAGTATGAAAACTCCAAAGTGGCAAAACAGACTCCCCTGTTACAGTACCTTCAGTGTTTACATGAATGCATCCCATATGCCTCATTCAATGCGCAACATCAAGCAGCTGCACAGCAGTCTTTTCCACAATTCATATCCATCAGCTCGATTTCCTGGTGTAGTTGCATTGTTGTATGGGAACAGATGCCGCAGGCTTCCAGCCCAAGCCATTAGATTTGCTGAAAATAGGTTGAAGCGTCAAACAGCTTCAGACCACACCAATTCCTGCTGTTTGCTTGGGGGATGCCAGCATCACTAAATAAGCCATTGCTTGTACCAGCTATACTCCTAATAATAAAGTGTTGTAAGCACACCTGGTTTACATCAAAATCAGTACCATAAGCCCACCTGGGAGTTAAGGTCTTGCATCCTAACTTTCCAAACAGGGGAAGGCAGACATCTAAGCAGCCACATACAATAGAGAAGTCTCATATTAACAAATAAGAGCATGCTACCAACACAAGGGTCTTCAGAATGTCTCTTGGAAAAGTCCTGAAGAATCCACTTGTACTTGAAAGTGTTCAGTGTCTGCTAAAACATATGAATGGGAAGAAGAAAATATACTTGCCAAATACATTGCCTTGTCATTTTCTTCTTTGCTACAAGGACTGTTCTCATTAACTGAATCATTAGAGAGCTCTGCATGTGCATGCTTACACTGGAGTCAAAACAGCAGCTGTAGAGGGTCCCTCAAAGTCTAATAAACTTAAATGAAGGATGACTAGAAATTCAAATGTTGCCTAAGAATTGTTTCTAAAACATGTTCCTAGTTTACGACATGGAATTGATCTTGGATACATTAGCAAAAGCAGGCTTTAGTCAAAGGCTGTTATGGCACATTATTAGAACTCCACTGTGTCATTTGCCTGTTTGCTTTCAGAGCAATAGGAATAGAAGATTAATTCCCCTTTTGTCTTAGGTATTCCATTTTTTATACAGGCTCTAAAGTATCAGAGAACTTCCCAAATACATATCAGACCTCTATGATGAATTTCCACTTATTGCAAAATTAAGACACTTTTTAAATGTGACTTTCTCCAACTCTGAGATCTCGACCCTTCTGGGAAGCAAGCCCTAGCCAAGTACCATGATCATTAAAATATCCTTTGTATCGTCTCAGGACATCAGAAGCCCCCCATCCAAGTGAATAGTTAAGATTACAGCACTCCTAGAAGTACAAAAGTCTCAAAGCTAGAAGCTGCAAATAAACATTCTTTACTGCCTTCGCTGACTGCTAATGATTACAGGTCAAGGCACTCCAAAGCTTAACCCATCCGGACTTCCGTCAAAGGTTCTCCCCTTTAAACAACCATTAAGAGTGGAGGAGGAAAAAAAAAAAAGAAAAAGAAGAAAGCCAAAGAAAATATCCCTCAATTGACTTGGGCCCACACATCCTCTAACTCTAAACAGAATGCCACAATCAATCTGCAGTGTCACACTTCAAAATCTTTTTGAGTAAGATGCTGGGATCCACAAATACTCCAGGCAGTTTGTTTTCCTGCTGCAGCAACACTTTCTATGCTCCTGCTTGAGCATTATCTGAATAGGAGAGCCAAGCTTTTTACCCTTACACAATTCTACATTCTCATGTTCAATCCTTGTTGTTAAGTAAAACTAAGAAGAGGAGAAACATAGTTACTGTGGATATTTCGCTGCCTTCTGAGACCATAAGCTTTTCTAAAGAGCCTTACTTCCAAGAAAGGCTTTAGAAAGGACGTGAATTTATAATTAGCAGATACTACTGCCTTTCAGATTAAAATTCAATGGTCATTTTTGTCAAATGGTTAACCTGGCATGGAATGTCTGAGTAAGGACACCCTGAACCTCAGTCCATATCTGCTCGTTAAATCTCAGATGCAAGGGAAGAAAAGAGAAGCGTGTAGTGCTGAGTGAGGGCCCAGCCATATTTGCAGCCGCTGTAAGTTTCCCTCCATCCACTGAATTCCGCCTGCTGCAGCGCCGATCTCCAAACCTGAGCACATTGTCCTTTATTTTTACTGTTTTCCAGCTTCCTGTCTGCACTGACTGCCGGTGCGGTTATGAATACTGGAGCAGCTTTAGTTTTCTTCCGAGTTCTGAAGTAAAGGGTTAAAGTTCTTTTGGCACTTTTCGTAAGAGCAGGAATTTTTCAAAGTCTTTTGTTAAAATTTCCTTGTCCTGTTTTTAAGGCAGGGTGTGCCCTTTGCCACTTCACACAAATCAAAAGAATTTCACTGGTAGCGTGCACATAAAGCTCATAAATCACTTTTAGAAAGCCATAAAACAAAATTATCTACAAAAATCTAGCACACCAAGGAAGCAGCCTCATGGTTATTCAATAACCATAACATCTAACAGGACTTCCCTTTTGCCACAGATCCAGCCTGACAGAGTCATTTATCTGTATCCAGTTCATAACGTCTGTATAAATGAACCCCCAGCCTGCACAACCCGTCTGACTAGTCTTCCCTCCCACTTTAGGGCAGGACATTTAAAAGTGAATAGAGCAATATACATTTTTAAAGCAAGTCCCCAGCCTTACCTTGCGCTCTGCTGGCAAGGCCATCCTTATTTTATTAAGCCCTGTAAAACCTCACAAAAGATAAGAGGTCAGCTTTTTGGAACTGTCCCCCATTCGAAGCCAATTGCTTTCTTTGAAAATCAGAAAATGTACTCACTGCTCAAATACAAGTATTCAATAATCTACCAGCTCTTACAAATCCAAGATATGATGCTGGCACAGCTAGGAAGGCTGCTGGGTTTGACAATGCCTCCTTGCCAGGCACTACAACCTCTCCAGCGCAGGAAGAGCCATGTCGATGTGCCAAACACTGGCTACAGACACAGCACGGGTGCTTTCGCCAGGACGGGTGGAAGAATGGATGAACTGATAACACCCATCATTTTAGGATGGAATATTTAAAAAGATGCATCACTCAGCTGCACAGAAGGAAGTGCTTCAGGTTTGGTACGTAAGGTGATATGGACCTAAAAGATGGTAGCAAACAAATGCTTGCGCTCAAAGCGCTGACAGTGACCAGTTTTACTCCTTCCACAACTTACAGCAATCACAAACAGCAACAGGCGAAATTGACTCCTCTTTTCCTCAAACCTGCACAGACCCTGCCCCCATAACACAGGGATTTGAAGAAAATCAAGCCCTTTGCCTAAATACAGCCACTTCGGCAGCCTTCCTCAGGAGAACCGGACCAGCTAACACCTTTCTGATGGCACAGCCCTGATCCTCATTTGTCTGGCCATATCTGAGCTCATACACAACATCTCCACTGAGCTCCTACTCTGAAAAACAGAATCAAGTAATTTTTCCCTTCCATATTTTACGTGCATTTTACATAGCACTTCTCTGAATATTGCAGAATGGGGGAAGCATACATGTTTTTATTCTGAATGAAACTGGAAGAAACAGATTTCTCTGCCGTCCTCACGTGCCTCCCTTTTCACTACTAAAAAAACCCTAAGTTACATGTATTCCATTAGGTAAATGTTGGAAGCATCCTGCAATGGGAAGGTAGTCTGTAACAGGCTTTAACACATCTCATCCACATTGCATTAGAATAGTCTGCCTTACATTAGAACAACATGAAAGCACAGAGAAGACCTAATTTAATTAGGATGCAAAAACGTAACAGTGACTGAGTACCAAAGTCGTGCCTATGCTACAGCCTCCTGATTAGAATGTACACTACTATGAGAGATGTATTTGGAGACAACAACGCCGTGAAAAAAATCTCAAGATCGTTGAAATTGGGTGGGGAAAAGAAAAGGAGAAGAGTATCAGAAAAACAGCAACGTGTTTATTGTACCCAGCTTGTATTGATTCAAGCACCAGAAGCCACTAACAGCAGCCCTCACTACACAAAGAAACACACGGATTTAAAAATAGGAATAACATACTAACATTTCAGTCCAAAAATTCGCAAGTGATCTAGTATCACTAGTCAACCCTGCTTTCAAAAATAACATTTAACCTGCTACGGTCCTGCCATTTATTTTCCACGTTGAGCTGCAGAGGCTCGAGCTGGCAACCAACACCAGAGCAGATAGAAGACTGGACAGCCTCTAGAAGCAACTGGGACTCTCTAAAAGAGCCAAATACACACACACTCAAGGTTCAGAGCAATATTTAAGTATTTTCTGCAATTCAGATGGCAAGACTGAGAAAACACCTACTTAATAAGGAACTAAAATACAGCACAGAAAGGACAAACACATATCAACAAGGCCTAACCATATTTGTACAGGAGGAGAACAGGCTCTTGCACCTTTTCTAATCCTCTGCTGACACTTCCCTGTCTGACAGAAAGGCATCAAAAAGCTCCAGCAGGGCCAAGAGCACTGACTCTCCTACTCCTAACAGGCAAAGTAGTATTCTAGCACAGAGGAGAGTTAATGGGCAATTTTATGCAAACTTGCCTAAAGAAAATCCCTGATGAAGTTCGCTAAAAACATTCTTAATCCAATCTTAGTAAAAGTTTCTTAGCAGTGAGTATGCCCCTGTTTCTTTAGCCAAAGCAAAGAGTACACTGGCTCTGACAATTACTATTTATCATCCCAGTAACAAATTAGAATGGTGAAAGGAAACAGATAAGAAAGGCGGCTTAAACTGCAGAAAAAAAGTTTCAGCCAACCATGACAAAGATCAACCTTCAAAGATTACTTCATTCCCTTTTTAAATCCTTTTTCTTCTCACCTTTACAAAGCTAAACGTGCATCGATAAACAAATCCCAAAACCTTTACAGCTCTTGTTTCAGCTGAGAAGACACACTTCACTCATCAACAAAAACGTGCTAGAATGTAGGGAGCATATGGCCCGTGAGAACCACCTGACTCGTCCTGTCTGGTCACCGATAAAACACTGCATCTTCTATCTAATCCCAGAACCAATCCATAATATCTACTTGAAAAGACTTAGTCAAGGATAAGTCCCAAATGCTGTGATCAATTCAGAACAATATATGCTCTCCACACAACAGCTGATCCCCACCAGTATCAACAGGTTTACAGAGATCAGAGTGAACATATGGCCTTTAAGTAGTAAGTACTTATTTATATGGTGCTTTAATGTCACTTTCTTCAATGAAGGAGAAAATGAACTGTATTCCAAGTCTTTGCCATTTCTCCTTCTCTTTCCCAAACATTTTAATTCCTACTTCATCCCAGTCTTTGCAGCAGTATTTACCGCGTAGTTTCCTTCAACCCCGCTCAATGAAAATAATCACACAACTCTTTGTATTTCAGGTCAGTAGCAGCACTGTGCAGTAGCTGTTGGATGAAACCAATTCTTCACATTGGGCAGCTTCTGAACATCCAGTAATTACAAGTACTGAGCTTAACTTCCAAATGGGCAGAGAATATAACATTTGCTGACATAGCGATGGAAAAATTACTATAAAGAAGTAACAGCAAACTTCAAGTAACTTCAGTATAGCTTCCATATTTCAACCTCCTGGCTGAACCCAGAAACATTTCTCTGGACAAACGATGTGCTGGGAGACCAAAGCTATCACATTCTCCCTCAGCCACTGCCTGCCCCTGTCTAATACTGGGACTACTGACAAAATTAATTAGATGATTGATTAATTAAAAGCGGAAGATAAATTCTCCACAATACTTGCATGTGAGAAATAGGGCAAAGATTTGTAGTTTCAAGGATAAATTTACAACTAAAACTATTTTCCTACCTACTTTTCACATTTCTGAAGACCAAAATGCCAAAAGCAAACTGCCTTCCCTCAAATTAACTGCTGCTTCCATTGTTTCCACTACAACAGAGGCCACCTATTTCCCTTATTTATAAAAGCCACCATATCCCTATTGCTAGAAAGAACAACTATGCCATCACGTGTTTATAGAAACAATGAGAAGTGATGACCCCAGCATGTGTGAAACCAAGTTATACTCAGAAAAGCTGCCAGTTCCATATTCTATGAGGAGTGTATGAATACAGGGAACAGAGAGAAAAAAGCACACAAATGCAGACAGTCAATACAAACAAGTGCACCTACAGGAAGATGCAGGAGAGGCAGAAATGAGAGAGAAGGATCTGAGGACATGTGAAAGGCAAAGCCACGGGAGACCCACAGGAAAAGGGCAAGTGTGAGAAAAGGCTGGGTGAAAAAAGGAAGGGGAAAAAGGTAAGAGTAGAAACAAAGCATATCTCACCCATCGCAATCATTAGAGGTTCCCACTGCAAACAGCACGGAAATGCTCATGGTTTTTGGTCAAGAATGGAAAGGTAGTTTTTGAACCTGAATTGAGCCAATGTACAAACTACTTTTAAGCTTTCAAGATGTGTTTTTGTTCTTCTTGTTCTGCTGTGGGTTTTGTTGTTGTTGTTGTTTTTGCTTTTTTTTTTTTTTTTTTTTTATTCACGTCAGTTTTCAGTACTTGCCAGAAAAGCTGCTTCTATCAAAAACTTCCATCCCCTTCCATGCCTTTAACTGCCATTTCTCTTCACATCCTTTTGGCTTACCCCACCCACCCAAAAGAAAGTAGCAGGCAAAAGATTCTTGTAGTAGGTGCTCAGTCTCATCATTTAGCTTGTTACAAACTCAGACTCGAAGTGGGGCAAAAGCAACATAGTAGACTAAAAAAAACCCTCTTGATTATTCACAAATAACACCACCAGAGAGTGTACTGTGCTAGATTAGGGCAAGAAGAAAATAATAGAAACATCTGCAGGAGTAACACTGGGAAAGATACTGAAGCTAAATAGAATTATTATAAATATCTGCTGTATGCATAACCCAGGGCTTGTTCTAGAGGGTTGAGGGGATGGGAGTACATTAAGCCACTGGAAGGTGGCTTAATATTCACATTTTAGTTTATCGAGATTCCCTTGCAGGAATAATAACCAGAACAGGTTTTTTTTTTGTTGTCGTTTTTGTTTTTTTGGAATGTAGTAATCAAAACCAGAAAGATAAAGTATCTATGCTTAACAAAACAATTTAACTGAAACTGAGTTAATACAAATGCAAGTGGCCAAATCCCTGTTTTCATAACCTTCTTCAAGTCATGTAGCGTGTGACCTCTGTGGTAAGACTTAAAGCAAGTAATAAATCCCAAATTTTAACTTTCAAACATGTGTTGGCAATACATCATAAGATTTAAAATATTTAATGTTTTCTTTTTTTTTGGAAGAGTACTGAAGCAGGACAACAATATTTTTAACAGAGCTGTAAATAACTCTTCTCTATATGCAAATCGTTGTCTTGGGCCAATAAGTTTTATACCTGTACAGTTATTTTAATAAAAATTGCAAAGAAAAAAAATCCAGTTTTAAATATATTGCCAGTCAACAACATTTAAAAGTGTTTATAAAATCAGCGTTTTACATTGATTTACTTCCATATTTGCATGAAACACTTTAAACTGTTTTACTGTTATCTATGCTGGAGAAGCTTGCCACAAGTGGTACAATCTCTGTTCAGAATCTCTAGGACCATTGCGTTGTCCTGGTATTACCTTTCTATACAATTCCATTTCTGCCAAAAGCTTTCTTTTGAAGTCTGGCAAGAGCTTCCAACTCCCAGTTAAATTCTATTTATTAGAGTAATAAAAAACACACACATAAAACAGTCACATAATTTAGAGTCTTTCTGTCAGGCAGTTTCAGTCTCTGGCACATCTCAAAACAATTAGAAGACCAGAAATCAGATTCTACCTTATTTTTGAAGTACACTTCAATAGGCATAATGAACCCTGCGTAGCCAGACTCCTCCACTTTGTATGGGGGCTCCTTGCACACTGAAAAGAGAATATACAAATGTTAATTTTGAATATAATGCAATTTAACCTGAGCTGAAAATGAGTTGCAAGATAAGAAGTGTGTCTCCGACAACTCAAGACTCATTTAAAGCATTGACCTTTATGAGGAAAAAAAAAAAAAAAAAAAAGCAAAACAAGATGGTGGTCATGGACTTAGTTAGGAAAACGAAAATCTGTTCTTAGCTCCTCCCATAGAAAGGAAACATAAAACACACTCTGTGCCAGAGTCTCTGTGAGATTCTTCCCCCTCTCCTTTTTGTGGTGATACAATTAGAGTTCTGTGCTGTTCCACAACAATGCCAGTTAAAGCTGTCTTGCAAAAAAACGCAAGAACTCAAAAGGGGAGAACTTGCACAGCGTACAGAGGTAAAACTGACTTTGATGCCAACGTTTATTCATCAAAACCCCACAATGTGCAAGCACATGTTTTTTTTTTCCCCCTTGAAAAGTTCTCCTGCAATGCTTAATCTTCATAATTACATAATACCCATACTATATGCTGCTTCACCCAAACCTCATAACAAACCTGAAGGGCAAGGAAAGGCAGCTATTTGCTTCACATGTAAGTAAACGGAGAACGGTGAAACACTTTGCCGCTAGGGTCACAGTGCTGCCTGCTGCAGATATGTCGACTGCAAAAGTTAATCACTTCTAAGAAATTAACCTATGTGCTTCCTGTCCCAGTTCCTCCTGTTCTACTACCTGTTGTATCGGTGTGTTACTGAATCCTTCCTGTCCTCTATCACTGTGTTTCAGCACCGTGATAGCCAGCTCAAAGGATTCTCGGAGCATTTGGCCGTGGCACAGATATACAGAACAGCTGCCAGGAGAAACACGAGACCGGCACAGATATTCTCCCTCTCAGGAACCGGATGCACTTGCATACAATTCATGTGCTACAATGTATGTAAATGAAGTCAATAAATCAGTTAGGGGAATTCAGTGCAAGTGTTTTTACTTTCTCAAAAAAATTCCAAGTAATCAATATGATTAAGAAACAGTACCTTAAACCTAAAAAACACAAATTCTTTTTCTTTAATGTTAATGTTCTCTTAATTTTTCTTTAATATTAACCCTGGCTCTAAGCACTTTTATCATCATACAGGTTCTAGTAAGCCACACTGAAAATTCAACTGTGAAAAAAAGAGTGGATCTGAAAATAATCAAAATCCCTAGACTTGCTTTAATTTGAATTTCATATAAACTCCCTACAGTCGGGGGGGGGGAAGCACAAAACCCAAGAACTGTGCCAATATGGCACCAGGAATCTTAAGTTTATTTGCCAAGCAGTCTTTGTTCCTTTGCTGCCCTTTTCTAACAAATTCAAATTACTATACAAGCAACCAGCCAGCAGCACAAGCCTACCAGTAGATTTTGCTTCAAGTAAGAGAGAATCATTTGAAGAAGCCCTTCAAACAGATCTAGAAATAGTATGCATATGCCCCACAATTTATGTACAATCCACCATTTGGTCAAAAGCATACTAGCTTTATAAGAAAGCTTAAGAAAGCATTTAAAATCTAGGAAAGCTTCCAGTTCAGTACGGCACTGCCTTATCATACATCAGTTTTACAGCATCAGTTTGAAGAAGATATTAACATCCACACCAGATTCACATCCTTGTGAGCTGAATACCACTCAGGTGTTTTCCACCGTGGACACTCACAAATAACCAACACAGTAAGTAGTGCTAAGACATCCTGCATAACCAGCAGTCTTCCAAAAAAGTACTTCAGAGAACGCCCATTCCCAAGTAATTTATAGTGGTACTCCTAGGCAGTCAGCACTCCTGGTAACACTACGTAACAACACTGCAGATGCAGTTAACACAATCTTAAATAGATTTAAGTCCCTGCTGCTGCCAAGAAGGGCAATTCCTGCTCCTCCACCTCAACCACACGTTCCAGCCGCCCCAAGCAAACAATAAGGTTCACGGTGCTGCACAGTCAGGAAGAGCAAAGAATTGATCCAGCACAAAGACATTAAAATTCTGATGTTCTCCCCAGCTGGATCAGCCCCCCAGCCTTGCTGATTGCACAGCACTTACCACAAATACATTACAGAACGTCCTGAGTTGGAAGGGACCCCCAAGGTTCATCAAGTCCAACTCCTGGCTCTACACAGGACCACCCCAAAATCAGACCATGTCTGCAAGAGGTATCCAAACGCTTCTTGAATTCTGACAGCCCAGTGCTATGCCCACTGCCCTGGACAGCCTGTCCCAATGCCCAACCACCCTCTGGGTGCAGAACCTTTTCCTAACACCCAGCCTGACCCCCCCCCCGTCCCAGCTCCATGCCGTTCCCTCGGGTCCTGTCACTGTCCCCAGAGAGCAGAGCTCAGTGCCTACTCCTCCACTCCCCTCGTGAGAAAGCTGCAGTCTGTCGTGAGGCCTCCCCTCAGCCTCCTCTTCCTTGGGCTGAACAAACCAAGGGACATCAGCTACCCCTCACACATCTTCCCCTCCAGACACTTCACCATCTTTGTTGCCCTCCCCTGGGCACAAAGTGTGCACACACACCCGTGCAGCTGGAGTGTCCTGAGGCAGAGACCCCCCTTTGGCTGCAGTGAATTCCATTGCCTTAAATACCCATGCCGGAACCCTGCAGAAAACCTCACAGCTACTTAGGGACCGATGCAGAAGTTTACTTACTTCTAATACACTAGCCCTGTAAATACACTAGCCCTGTAGGAAGGCCACTCATCCATTGTATTCTTCCAGCTTTTGTTGGCCAGTATTAACAAACCACTCCCCCTTCGTCTTTTATACCATGAATCACCTGTCACTGTCTGGAGGACCTGCATATACTAATGCTTACAGAAGAGAAAGCATCTCACCTCCAAGCCTTTCATCAGAAGAAAGGTCCCGTTCTCCCTGCCCTTCCTCAAACAAAGATGGAAAGGTTAAGACAAATGCACGCAATGTACATTTTGTTCTTCAAGAGGAGATTTTACAAAAACCTGATGGAACAAGACAACCCACACTGCACAGTGCTGTTTCACACAGAAGACCCAATAACCCATCTTCAAACCTTGACTCACCTCGCTTGGGTTTTGGGAAGCTCTCATGTAGGCGGAAGACCACCCTTTCCACAAAGTGCTGGATGTCACACTGCTCCGGGCCACGGACAAACACCATCCAGTCATGAGTGAACCCTTCGGTGGTGGGCTTTTTCCGCAGTTGGGCTCTGTGCCCCAGCTCCAATTTGACTTGAACCGTGCACTGTTTGAGGACAGAGGTAAGACCATAAGCAAAATGGAACAGATTATGTGGGATGGCTAATGCTGAGCCCCACAGAGAGAAGACACTAGATAAGCACAGGGGAAGAATACAACAACCTCCACCAAGAGATTAGTCTCATTCTGAAGACTGGTGTTGGCAACCAGAAAAGGTACCAAAAATAGTTCCTAGCACCACTTCATACCTATTTATCCCCTAATATTAACACTGCAGAGAAAGCAGCTGTAGAAGAGGAATAGGTTTATCTACCTCATTTATCAAATACATTGTCGGCAAAGTCTAATTGCAGAATTTTTATTCCTAGAAAGTGTCAGAGAGAGAACTTGATGTTCGCAGCTTACAGAATTCACAGTGCTAACAGAAAACTAATCTTAAAACAGGAAAAATCAAGTCACAAATTGGTGGCTTTTGATATTGTCAGGAATGTGTAATTCAGTAGAACACAGCTACAATCCTTCATTCTTCTAAATACATTTTATTAACACACTTTCACAAAGTCAATGTATATTATGTCTGCACAATATCCGATACTAAAATGACCTAATTCTGATTTGCATGCTCAAATCGTACTCTAATCAGAGAAGAACAGAAGCAGGAAAGGTGTATTCAGTGTCTAAGAATTTTGTTTTGTTTTTTTAAATCCTATTAAATGTCTTAAAAAACAGATTAAATTAAATTGTGATTATGCACACATTTTTGGTGACTTCACAGTCAGAAAAAAGCAAATGAATTAAAAAGATGTAACAGAGGAAAAAGCAAGTAAGATTCAGACACAAGTTACAGCAAACAAATCTTAGGGCACGATTTCTAGATGATGGAATCACACCTAACGTATCTGACTCCTTACTGGGTTAATTTTGTGCACACACATTATACAAACTAGACCAGCAGCACAGCCATCTCAAACTAAACAACCAAATTCAGCTTCAGTAACTGGAAGTTTATTAAAAATGGGGGAGCGGAGAGGGCTGGTTTTTAATCCTTACATCCTTCTTCACCTCAGACTTGAAAATAATGCCTTGTTCTTTCTGGCAGTTCCCAATTAGGAGAGGCAACATTATTTGTCATTATCCGTAACACAAGTGGACACAGACCCAACCTGAGGGCATGACGTTAAACAATGAATAAAAACCGAAAGCTTCCCAAGCTCCAGCCAAATGCTTAGGAAAAGTATTACCCTTATTTCCTCACTGAGAAACTGCAAGAGAAAACACAACCATGATTAATGCTCAAAAACCATTTTCCATGTCCAGCCTGACATTTTATCAGAGTATGATTTTCAGAGTATGGTTAATACTTTCTGAAAAAGCTCAAGTCACTTAATCGCTGTATGCTTTTTTCTTGGTAGAAGGATCACAGAGTACCAGGCATCAAAGCCTGATCTCCCAAATTATAGTCCAGTGCTAATTTCAACTATAAACCTTAGCACGGCCTTTCAAGCAATTATCTTTACAGTAAAATAGCCCCAGCCACCGTCCAACACATCAACACTAACACTTAGGGACAAACTCATCTAATCAATTGCTTCACCTGTTTTAGTGAAACATTCCTTTAGATTTCCTTCCTCTGCAAGTCCTCGTGGCAGGCCATTTTCCCTCTTTTGTGCGTTAGGGTTCATCTACACTGGCTCCATCTCACTCCTGCACTAAAACCAACGCTGCATGGCCGCCTGTTCTTCCATACCACGTTACGGACTAAGAAAAAGGCAAGGTGTTTGGCTCAAAGTGCCACAATCTTTCCCAGGGTGTAAGTGCAGAGACAGTCTGCCAGCAGTCTGGGCTCACCTTGGAGGGTGCTCATGGGCACGCTTTTTTTGGGAATATCCCACTGCTCAGGTAGGCATTTGCATCAACTGATCCAGTCTGTTCTGCAGCCTCACGTTATCAATTACATCATTACCCTTTAAATTTTGCTACTGTTGCCAGTTACTAGCCCTCTCCGGAGAAGTGCAAATGGCTGTCACTCTACAGAATTTGCCTTTCTAGTTGAAACGGCTGAGAAATTTTAGCTGAGAAACAGATGGGACTATGTGGAAGAGAACAAAATTAAACATTAAAAAAAAAAAAAAAAAAAAAAAGAACTGTTTAGCTGAGAGTGAAAGTTGTACTTGCTATACTTCTCACATATCGGTCCAATTAACAATCTCTACGAATTAAGCCAGAAGTTGAAACACATTTGAAAATAAGATCTCCCAACATAACAAACATCTGAAGTTGCTCCACTGAAAATGGAGTGTTTCTTTTTCTTTCCCTCAAGCATGTCTCTCAACAAAGGGAAACCAGGATCCTAGTCAAACGATTTGTAATAATACAAAGGAGGCTGCTTTTCAACTTAATAAACGCTCTGTAGCGCGCTCTGGTATTTGTTTGATGCGCTAATTGCCTGAAAGCCATGACCAGTCTCCATTCGGTCTCCTTCGGGTTATTATTCACGGGATAGCGGGCCTTACCTCGCCAGCCCGGGGGTGACCTACTAGCAGCCCGCACGCCAGCTTCGCACACAAAAGGCCTGCACCAGCCTGCCGTGGCGAGCCCAGGTGAACTTCCAGCATTCCTCCTCCTCTTGCTGAGGCACCGCAGCGGCGCTGCCGGGGGCTGCCCGCCGCCACCACCCCCCCGGGAAGGAACCCGGGGCAGGAACGTGCGGGAAGCGCGGGGCCACCCCCCGCCGGGGTGAGGCTGCAGCGCGGCCACCCATGAAGGGGCGAGGGCTCAGCAACCCCCCACCCCCCCCCAAAAAAAAAAAAAAAAAAAAAGAGTGGAAGGGGGTGAGGCAAAGGGAGGGGGAGGCTGCCCGAAATGGGGGGGGGGGTCCCGAAAAGGGAGGGGGGGGGGGCGGAATGGGGGGAGGACGCAAGGAAAGGGGGAGGTGCCCTAAAGGTGGGGGGACAAAAAGGGAGGGGGGGGAGAAAGAGGGGAGGATGCCCGAAATAGGGGGGAGGGGACGAAAAAGGGGGGGGCTTACCCGAAAAGGGGGGGAGGGGGGCTATCCGAAAAGGGGGAAGGGCACGATGCTGCCAGCTCCTGCAGGGGCGATTCAGCCCCCTCCTCTCCCTGTGCTGGGGTCCCATCCCCCTGTGTGTCTGTTGGTGGGGGAGGCGCCCAGGACCCCCCCCTTTCCCCCCCCCAAGCAGCACGGCCCCGCCGCCCCCCTCACCTGATTGTCCATGGCTGGGCGCAGCGCTGCGGGCCCCGCTCGCTCGCTCGCTGCCCGCCGCGGCGGTTCGGCTGCCGGTCTGCGGGGGGGGCCCTCGGATCCCCCCCCTTTTTTTTCCTTCGTCTTCTCCCCCCACCCCCCCTCCCCTCCCCTCCCCACAGCCTCGCTGCTGATTCCTCTCCTCCTCCTCCTCGGCCGCAGCCCCTCACGGCCCCGCCGCCCGCCTCATTGTGTGTCACTCACAGGCACCAGCCCCGCCGCCACCACCCGCCCCCCCCCCACCCCGCCGCCCGCCCCGCGGAAGCGGAAACCGCCGCCGCCAGACGGACACCGCCCTCCGCCAACGGCAGCGCCGCTTCCCGCCTCTGGGCGGGGCTTCCGCCCGGGAGCTCTCGGACTCCCCCGCCTCCTCTTGACGGGCGTAAGGAGCATCCAATGGAAGGCGGGCAGAATGCTGAGAGGGAGGGGAAAAGGGCGGGGCTCCCGATGGGTCAAGCGGGGAGTGGGAGGCGGGGCTTCGCCGCCCCCCTCAGCTCACCCTCCCCCCACCCTCCCGCCTGTCTCCCATGGCGGTTGCGGTGCTGTGGCGCTGTCCTGCCCGGGCCCCGGCGGCGTTACCGGAGCCGCTCCCCGCCCCCGTCCCTTAATACCCCTTAGCAGGGCACTGCTTGGCCGCTGACCGCTGTTAGGTGCGGTGTTTAGGCCTTGTTGCGTGCCCCAGCTGCGCCAAGCTGCCCCTTTGCCTGTGTCGTCCTATTCATCCCAGCCGCCGGCGGCTGCGGATCTTACCCGTTTATTAATTTCCTACACAAGTGAGCTGAGAACAAGTGAAACCGCTGGGCCCGGTACAGCGGACTGCAGTGTGGAATGGCTGGGCAGGGCTAAGCCCATACAGGGGAGGAAGCCAGCGGCACCGTGCTCCCTCAGCGGCTGGTTTTCCTTATTCTCCCTTCGTCTCCTTCCTCATTTTCCCTCCATCTCTCCCCGTTGTTTCTTTCTGTCTCCATTATTTCTCTCTATATCTCCTTCATTCTCCCATGTTCCCCCTCAGTCTCCATCATTTTTTCCTTACTGACCTTCATTTTCCCTTCATGTCCCCCATTTTCCCTATTTCTCCCTCCTTCACGCTCCCTTGTTTGACATCTCCCTATTTTTCCCATTGCTCTCCCTCATTTCTCCTCAGTGTCTGCCATTTTTCTTGCAGTTCCATTTTCCCTTGCTCTACTTCATTTTCCCACTTGCTCTCTCATCTCCTCTTATTATCATTAATCTTCCTCACTATTTTTCAGTCTCCCTAATTTTACCCCCTTATCTCTCTCATTTTCTTTCAGTGTACCCCTTTTCCCGTAGTCTCACTTGTTTTCACTTGCTGTCACTCATTCCCTTTCATTTTCCCCTCAGTTTCTCTCGTCACCCCTCAGCGTCCCCCATTTTCCCTCAATATCTTTCATTTTTCTCCCTTTCCCTGTCATTTTCCACTTGATCTCCCTCATTTTCCCCTCACACACCCTCACATTACTTCTCAATCCCCCGTTTTCCCCTCAGTTTCTCTCATTTTCCCTCAATGTCCCCCATTTTCCCTCAATCGCACTCATTTTCTCCCCTTTCTCCTTCATTCTCCTCTCGGTCTCCCTCGCTCCCCCCCTCACGCGCCTTCATTTTCCCTCGGTGTCCCCCGTTCCCTTCGGCCGCTCCCCCCGCCCCATCTCCCCCTCTTCCCCTCTTTGTTCCTCCTTCTTCCCTCACGCACCTTCGTTTCCCCCCCCCGGCTCCCCCCATTTCTCCCGCTTCCCCACCCCCCCGGCTCCCCCGGCCTCCCTCGTCCCCAGGCGGCCGGCGCCGCGGGTCGCCCTGGCCGGGGCTCGCCGCGGTAGAGACCGGGGAGAAGCGAGGGGTGCTCGCCGCGGAGCCCCTCGGCGGCGAACAATATCCCGGCTTTGGCCCGGAGCGAGCGGATTTGCAATGCAAATGCTCCGAGGGATTCCTTCAGAGAGGCGGCGGTTATCAGCCGCGGGCTCAGCTGTGTGACGAGCCCGGAGGTCACCGTCCTGGCTGAGCAAGGAGCCGCTGGCTGCGGCCGAGGCATCGTTAGCAGCCGCCCGGCCTGCAAACGCGGTTTTCTCAGCCCCGCCGCTGACTTCGAGCGCGACATTTGCATCTGAAAAGTGGGGTTTTGTTTACGTTTTCTCCTGACTCTCAATGATAAGTTGTTTCGCTCGATTTCGTGAGCCTTAAACTAACGGAGGGCTGCCGTTACAAGTGCAATTTGTGGCTGTTTCTCTTAGGAGGAAAGCAGAATTTTTCTTCATGCGGGTTTCTTGAAATAGTTTGTTGATCTTTGTAAGGCAGCAGAAAAATGCATGTTAGCCAATAATGCTGTGTGTGTTGCTAACTGATAGCCACAGGCAAGGATTAGTCAGTTCCCAAATCATTCTAAAGAGCCAGTTTACCTCATCTGCTTGATAGAAGATATTAGTAAAGCAAAATACTTAATCGCTTCAGTTAACAACAACAACAAAAAGAGCCTGATTTGGATTCTTCTTTTAAGCGCTCCAGTTCTAATTTTCCATGTTCCTGTCTGATGCAGGCCCAAGAGACATTTCCTCGGACAGTCTCTTTTCTTCTCTGTTGAGACAGGGCCTCTTTCTCTGGGGGTTCTCACTGATACCTTTAATTGTGGACATTATTCCCATGCACATGACTCTTAGAGCTAAATCTTTTATTTCCTAACTCCCAGTCCTTACTATTCATTCTCAGCCTCATCACAGCCCTTACTTGTTACCAGCTCCTGAGGCTGGATCTTTCCTGAACATGTCTCCCTCTTCCACGAGTGGAGAGTTTGACTACACTCTTATTCTGTTGAATTTGGTCCAAATGCAAGAAGTGTTGCTCAGACACACAAGACCCTGAACTTGTCTCTTTCCCACAAAGTTGTCTGTTACATCCTGTGCAACTTCATTAGTTTTTGTTTTAATTTTGATTCCCATTGGTGACAATTTTTGGGTGCCTTTGTTTTTCCCCAGCTCATTGTTGCTCTCCTGGTGCAGGACCCTGGCTGACCTCCAACTTTAGCACTGCACTTCCCTATCTATATTTACGTCTGCTGGCTAGGATGCAAGTAACTGCTCCAGCTTGTCTGTGGCCTAGGATGGGCCATTTCCAAGTCAGGAATGGGAAACCCTGCATTAGGCATCTCAGCTTCCACTTCCTCAGGAGGGAAAAGCACCTAGAGAGGTCCAATACCTGGCCATGAAACTGCGTTGTACTGAAGAAGCTGGGGTGCCACATTCAGAGAAGGCATGTCATTATATCAATGCATGCTCCAAAACAGCACCCCTGGAGCCATGTGAGTGGATCAGCTTAAAGTGTGCCAGGATACTTCTTTACATGCAACTGTGAAAGCACTCTAGGAGAGAAATTCCTATAACCAGCATTAGCTGCACCAGCACTTTCCTGTTCTGAAGTTTCCAGCCCAATGAGTGATCAAGTTCACCCCCAATTTTCTTTTGAAGCTCTAAATAAATAAATAAATAAATAAATAAATAAAACACCCTGCAGCCAAGGGTAAAAAAAAATTGCAAGTCTCTACAGGAGAGTGTTGGGAGTTTCAGGTGCTGGTTGTGCTGGGGAAGGTGTAGCCAGCAGCCACCCAGGCTCCTACAAACTTCTAATTTTGTAGGGACATCTCAAACTAACGAGCTGCCAGCTGAGTGCCTTCACACCCAAGGCAGCCATGGGCTGAGCTCCTGTTTCTTTATATCTATTCCAGCAACTTCTGGGTTTTGCAATAAGCGTCTGCAAATCCAATTAGCGTCTTTCTTTGTGGCACTGTATTCTGGCAGAGATCTGCTGTGTTGCTGCCATCTACAGTAGGGCCAGTGCCAATGGATAAGAAACAGATCCGATCTGCATATTCAAATATGCAAATCGAGTACGACAGCTCTCCCTGATTTTTGTTTGGGCTTTTTATTTTTCTTTTGAAAGCCTTGCTTCAGAGATCCTTGTCTTGGGCTGAAAGGTTTGTGTTTCATCCTGCTTGGCCCACAGTATGCCAAGGGTTGGTTCTGTCCCCTGAGAGCTGGGGATAGTGGAAAATAAAGTGGAAAAAATACTTTGCACTGCACCTGTCTCTGCCTTGGCCAGATAAACAGGACTGGGAAAAAATGTGCAGTGTTTCACCCAGCACAGACTAATCTACAGTCCTGGAAAAGTATAATGCATCCTTTCTCATTCCTGCCTGTACACATCATGACTGTTCTACAGGCCAAACCTTACCATTCTTGGGGAGCATCGGTGAAGGAGGCAACAATTGGGGTGTTTGGAAAGAAATTAGACCTAGTGCTTCAGTGGGAAGGTCACATCACGTGCAACCTGGGACAGCATACCCCTCACTCAGGTGTCTACAAATACCTCCTGGCCAGCCAGCACTGACCTCTGGCAGATCCTGCTCCAGCTTTCTGGAGGTTCTGTCTGGGGAGCAGGCAACAGACATCAGAACAGTTTCTGGAGATGCCTCCTCTTCCTTCCATGCTGCTCCCCTCCTCCTCATTTCTCCCTTCTCTGCAGGAATGCAACATTGACCCCAAACACACACAAGCACCCCTCTTGCAGCCCCCCCCAAGCTTGTAACCCAAGACACCCAAATTGCTTACCTGCCAGCCTGCTCTCATTCTGCAGCAAAAGTTCTTTCCTGTATGTTTGGCATCTCTCACTGGGATGTCTGGCTGACAAATCTGGTCTAAGGCCCTATCATCTACTGATATATATGTCTGTGTGTATGTCTTTGCGTAAATGATATATACACAGCAACCAGCCTCTTGTCTAACCCTGTCTTGCCCTTCCTATCCCTGGAGAAAGAAGTTTGTTTCACTGTTTATTGCCATTCATCGTTATTTTCTCTTTACTATTTTAGCTGCATCTTCCTCTTTTCCATTCTGAGCTGAAGACCACAAGTTCTGTGGTCAGTCTGTACTTTGAGTGACTTGGACACCAGCCAGCCAACAAGGAAGGCTGTCCCCAGCACACAGAGTCAGACAGCATAGAAAGAATGACCTTGTAGTTGTCCAAAGGACTTCGAGATTAAGACAGAGATCTTGCATTTGAGCAGAGTTTCTCTGAGAAAATACACACCTCAGCATTGTGTCTGTATGCAACACTACTGAGTGGAAAGACCCCTAAATCCTCTTCTGGACCTATGTAAGTCACTTACCAGCTGTAAAATGATTACAGTGGTCCTTGCCTACTTTCATGAAGTGTATCTGATGAGCCAAGTACTCCATGGTGTATTCCAAGATGACCATAACCGCAATCAAAACAGACAACTAATGTTAAGTATTAAGGGCTGCATATCTTTCTTCTGGTACTTACCGTGGGTTTGCCAACAACAGTGTCATATCTTTACTTACAGCCTCAGAAAAAGTCCTGAACCTGGATTCAAGGGAGGATTTGGTTTCTCTGAGCACTGAGGGAGCTCAGTGTTGGTTCGGTTTGTTTACTGCTGTTTGCGGCCTTTGTCATCCTTAGTTCATGCCAAAGGCTCAGTGTAGGACTTGTCTGTGTTGGCTGCCATGAAGGAAATAGAACAGGTAGTGAAAAAGAGAGAAACCTGTGAGTGAGAAGATGTAAGTTCTGCAGCAATGCTGCTTCTGAAGTAGCAGGGCTCCTGGTTTGCTAATCAGCATTTGGATCCCTGCAGGGAAGCATGTTCATTTGAATCAGCTGTTAATCGTAGCAATATTTATTATTTTAAAAATGATTTCACTTTGCATGTTCTCTGCCTTCCCCTCCTTCTCCAATTCACACTCTGCACTGTGGTATTCACAGCACATATTTAACACCAGGATAGTACAGTGAAAGTCCAGATTGTTAATAGCCAAAACCTCTGATTGCCAGAAAGATACTAGTAGTAACTACTAGCTACATCTGGGAAAAATTACAGACAGCTTGGAAATTCTTAGCTCCCTTATTAATGAAGGACTTGGTAGAAAAAAAAAAAAAAAAAAAGAAAAAAAAAAAAAGAAAAAAAAAAAAAAGAAAAAAAAACACACACTGTAATACTATTTAGCTTAACTAAGCTCTTTTGTGCCTGAGGAAAATCTAAATTATAGCTTACTATAGCTACTGAAAAATGCAAAAGGCTTTTAGTATACAATAACCCTCCAAACCAGAAGGAAGAGGGAAAATTTTCATAGTAAGCGGGAACACAATGAGAATTTATTTTTTGCTTTCTGTGTATTTAGTGCTGGTGAAAAGAGCTGGATGAATAGTCACAAATACGTCATGTCCCTTGCAGATGCAACATGGGCAGCACAAACGTCCTCAAACTGCTCTGCCAACATGCTTCAATTCTGAATGAGAAGGACCAGCTTTCTGGGTGAGAAAGGAGTCTGTCTCTATTCAGTCCCTGACCCTTCTGATCGAGGCTGTTATTGAAGGGGCCTCATTAACACCAAAGGTGAGGTTGGCATTATAATGTAGCTACTGGTCCACTGCAGGCTTAATGGACACCTATCAATTCCTTCTGCCTGGCTATTGAGCAGCCATTGGATGACAATACCTTTCCCTTGCACTCTGCAGACAGAGGTCAGGTGATGTAACGGTCTGTGTCGTGCCAATCCCACCAGCCGGCTGGACCCGCCACGAAGAGCATTTCACAGCCTGGATTTGTCCAGCACTGAATACAAGCTGTCAGCCTGGAGAAGACGGGCCCAGGCACCTTATGTGTCTGTTGGAACAAGCATAAGCGTGGTTCAACAGGAGGGAGGGAGGTTCATTGCTGAAACATGTCTGCTTTGCACATGCCTTCTTGCAGTTGATGCCAAAGTCATTGAAAGATGATTATCTGCATGGTCAGAGACGGGCCACCTTCAGAGTGGTGATGGTTACCCTAGATGTGATAGCCTTTAGATGACTGAAAAATACCAGGGAAAAATAGCTTGAAAAATAGGACATGACAGGAGAATATCAGCAGCAGGATCTGACTAGTATGAAAAAGGAAAAAAAAAAAAGAAAAAAGAAAAAAAAAACAAAAACAAAAAACACACAAAAAAACTGTTCTGAATCTTTTCTGGACTGAAAAGAGAGTCCAAAATGGGAGAAGGAATTACTATTCCAGACAAATACCATGTCTGATACATAGCCTCTCTCCAGCCAAGGTATTCCCAGTGTCTGGAGTTTCCCAGGGCTCTACTGCAACAGTCTGGTGACTGCATACCCATGCTTGCCATGCTTCTGAGCACCCTGAGCTATGGCTTGCAAAGTGTGCTGCCTTTTCCTCTTGTGGACTGGTGTTCCCTCTCTTTCCAGCCCAGTTGCTCAGCTTGGTAGTTTTCAGAGCAACTGGCCATTTCCATCCTGGTAGTTTGATCCTCTCAATACTGAGAGCAGGCTGTGAGACATCCCAGAGTGGCATTTCACAATCTGTAACATTCACATTAATGGGAATTTCTGATGTTTGTGGATTCTGGGTCAGCTGCTCTCATGACAGTTTCCACCAAAAATAGGCAGTTTTGCTGGAACTATATGAAATGAGCTTGTTTTTGTGGCTTTCACCTATTTACACAGCAACTGGAGGTGGGGTCGCCACATATGTAAATGTATGCAAACCAGCTGTAATCTAGCTAGCCCAGGTAGGACACCAGTTGAGATAATCCCCTACACCGCAGTACACACAAACTTGCCTGTGACTCAGAGAATTTGGCTGGCAATACCATGCTGAAATTTGTATCACTGAAACTTAATCATCACTGATATTGCTACCCGTGAGACAATAGCGCACCTGATCTCACCAAAGTCCTATCTTGGCAGTGTAGCATTTCTCAAATGCCTTGAAGCTCGATTTTGTTCCATAAAGGCCCAGCCAGCATGGTTTCAAGAGAGTCAGGTTGGAATATGAAACAACATAGACATGCAACAAATACTTTTTAAACCAACACAGGGAGAATTGAGGAATGTCTGTGTAGCTACACTGTGAAGGCAGAGCTGTAACAAATTCTGTCCATTTGTTACTCAGGCATCAGAGCAAAGTATTGTAATATGTGTTTATGAGTGAGTCCATTACATGTACATTTTATATGCTATCGATATTTTAGATAAATGAAGAATACAATCAATTTGGACACATTTAATGTAATTTTGAAATGCATTGTGTAAACATTGCAGATGTAGGCCATTTTCCTCCACTGCCTGTGCGTTTTTATATGCTGTGAAGTCTATTTTAAATATATGCGTGAAATGTGTCATGAAACATCTGACATATGTGGAAAACATATTACTGTACCGTATGGGCAGTGTATAAGGTCGCTTGTGAACAGCTTGAAAACAGCAATCATTTGCATATGGATATATAGCTGTTTGTATAATGATACCATCATAGGGGAATAAGGGATATGTCCCAGGTCTACATGGGTCACTGGCAACAGCAGTACTGTTGGGCTCATGATGAATAAAGTTATGGGAACAAAAAGAAATAACTAAAGTGTTTGGTGTCTAGATATTTTCATCAGTTTTTCATAACAGGGCAATTCATAGAGTCCTGTGAAAGGTAAGGCACAATAAGCCAGAGAGCAAAATCGTGTTTTTAATGACCTTTTATGATATTTTGATCATTAAATGTTACCCTTGTTCAACACACTTCTCTGTGCCAAATGTTACAGAGAAGATCCTGTTCTTTCTTTCGAGCATCCACTTCAGCCTGGACAGATACTCTAAGCTGAATAGTCTTAGTGCACATTAAGGGTGGTTCAAATGGGGTCAGACCCTGTCTTTAATCTCTGTATTCTTCTGTAATCTTCTGTCAGGATGGCGAATGTTATTGTGTTACATTAGTGAATCTTTAAGTCTGATAGGATGAATCATGATGAATAAGAAATCCAACTTGTTGCCATTTTTGTTCCATTTCACAGATTTGGTTTTGATTTCACTTGGCAGTATTCTGGTGGATGTTAGTGCTTGGCAGTATTAGGATAGTAAACAACAAAATCTCACATATATTAATTTTTTGCGTTTTCACATTACAGTTCTTCGTTGATTCATTTTTAGATTGATCCCAGAAAGCACTTAGAGAAATATTGCAGTTTGCACTTTATTGGCATTACATGGCACTATTTCTGGCTTCAGCCCAGCAAAACGTATTCTTAAATGTAAGCAAGTGCCATTGATATCAATGGAAATATTCATATTCTTAAAATTAAAAATATGCTTAAGCATTTTAGTGAACTGAGACATCTGGTCTCTTATGGAAGGCCTGTCTAAATCAATGCAGCATCAGATGCAGATTGTGAATTTTATAACCTGGTGCACAATTGGATGTTGCTTTTGGTAAATACTTCAGAATTTGAGATAAATCTTTTCCTTTTGTTAAACATGCGTGATAGTGAAACTAAGTGTACCATTTCAAGAGAACAACCTGATTCAATTTTAGTTTTAAACACATTTATAGAGAAACATGCTTAAGTGAGGTGATGAATTGGAACCCAAGTGACTGAATGTTCATAGAAAGTGAACAAGAAAAAATGGAGAATGGCCCTAACTGACACCATGTTCTGAGCTATAACATGAAGGCACAGAAAAATTAATCCTTCCATTTTATGTATTTTGATAGCAGCCGTTACTAGAGAATTGAAGTTATGTGAAACCACTTTATCAGACAAATGTGAACTGCTTTTCTTCTGAAAAGAACAGTGAAAAATGTGTTTCTAAGTGGAACCAAATCATGAGGCTTTATAGAAATAGCTGAAAAGATCATTTAATCTTTTAATCAAAAATCATTTTTGTCAAATGGTTTATTTGACCATGTAACAGCCATGCTTCTCCTTACTAAGGAACAACATTTACCCACGTCTCCTCTATGATCACTGATTGAAACTGGCCCTGATTATGTGTGCAGCCACTGTGTGAGCTAACACAGAAAGGCATAGGCAGGGCACCTCAAGACCCTGACTGCCGCAAACAAAGGTACAAAATGTTCATTGAAATACGACTTTCACCTAATCAGGACACAACCTTTCATCTGTCCAGAATAACCACTAATATGGAAAATCCTGGTATTTGATTATGGCTCTACAGCTAGTTTTGTCTTATATAAAAAGTGGATAGGTAAAACAGTGAAAAAATTAGACATTTTTTTCCTAGCAGTTGTGATGTGGGCGTGACAGAATTGCCAGCCCCTGAGTTGGAAATCATGAGTCAAATCTCAAAAGTAGCACTTAGAATCGAAAGGACAAGGCTTTTTGAGGTAATAATTCTTAGAGCCTATCCCTTTCCTTCCTGAGTTTCGCAGCCATTTGCAGTCATGCTTTCAAACTTTGACTGCTGACCTAGGAGATCAAAACCGAAAAAAAAAAAGTTTAAGATGAGTTAATGTTATTTTAATATGACTTCAGAAAAAGGGTTCTTTAAGTCAATCATAAAGATTGCCAGGCTTGCAATAAAATCCCAGAACTTAGCGACATCCTTTCCGTGTTTCAAAACTACTGTTTTCCTTTCTCTTTGAGACAGTTAGCAAATAAAGATCTTTTGCAAATAGCACAAGAGGCACTCCAGTGAAGCAATTTCTTCTCCTGTCATTGTGAAGAGCAGGGGCCAGGTTATTATTAAATAATTTTGCATTATTTATGTAGGTCCCTGAATGTGCAATGTCCTTTACAGATAAATCACTCTGCCTTGAAAAGTTTCCAGTCTGCAGGCCAAATCCTGCAGTGTAAATCTATAGCAGCAGGAGGCAATTTGGTGCAGCAGAACAGGTAAATGTTAATCCTTGATCCTGCAGGACTGGTGTGTTATCAACATTATTAGTTCATTTGTGTTGCAATTGCACCAAATAGACTCAACTGATGCTGCTGTTTCACAACCTCTTTAATCTGGAATGAGTTGAAAGCAGCAGCCTCTCTGTCCTCTTCCTCATTCCTGCTCCGTTTCTTGCCTCTTTTCTTGTGGTTGAGGCAGCCACATGGCAAACCAAAGCAGGAAAATGATCCGGGTTAAGGCTCATCTGGCAGAAATAAGGGGAGGAAGGGTTTAATTTTGACCAGTCCTAACTCAGAGCCTGAGTGCGTGGGTTTGCAGCTCTTCCTGCCCTGCCAATTTCCTGCTTTGCTTTGCTGAGCGTGCTGGCTGCTTGCATCCAGCAAGGCATGGCTCAGGGGCACCCCCAGAGCTCCCCAGGGATTTGGGGGGTCAAGAAGGGGCCAGTGTTGCCTTTAGTCCTTTGAGGGCTCCCGGCCATACTCCTCCATCATGCCGATCATTCCCGCGGGACCCATTTTCACTCAGAAATACCACAACTCATTTTTATGGGGTGTTTGTCGGCTCTGCAGTGCAAGCTGCACTTGCAGCTGGGAGCTGTAGCTCCCTGGCAGGAAGGGCAGGGTGTTCGCTTGCAGCTCAGGGACATTTTGGAGATGCGAGACTAGCTTCAGAGAACCCTGAGCAGCACTGGCATGCGTGGACCGCAGTCACATACCGGTATCAGGGCAGCTTCACTCTCAGGCTGTGGCCCCACTTGGAGCAGGAGGCCCTGCCTTGGGCACTGCAGTCCTTCTAAAGCTGTTTTGTGGGTTTCTTTTCTTTCCTCTCTCTCTCTTCCCCCTGCACCTCCACACCCGCCCCTCCCAGGTTCCCAGGGCTGGGGATTCAGCTTCTGGCTTCATCCAGAAATCCCTGAGGGTTTCAGATCCCCACGAGGCCTCTCAATGTCTTGATCTGCTTGAATAGGCATTTTTAACGTGGCCCGGCTGTCATCGGGGCCTGTTACAGTCACTCAACTGCAGCAACATTGTTCTTGAGGCAGCCGTGCCTGGGACACCTCCCTTATTACCATACCACACGGGGAGGGGGGATTTTGCCGCTGGGTTTCTCCCCAGAGCATCTCACCCACTCTGCTGGTGGGGTAATTTGCCCTCCTTGCCCGTGTGCCTCAGCCTCCATCCCTGCGTGGCTCTCAGCATCCCCAGGCTGCTGGCGCCCGTCCATCTCTGTTGGTCCCCCTTGGAGGCAAAGGTGACCCCCTTTTCCTGTGCCAGGCTCCCTGGCAACGCGGCCTTTCTTCATGAGCGGCCTCCTCCACCCCCTGACGGGGAGCAGGGCTGTGAAAGCCCCGCTGCACTTTTGAACTTGCTGCCGGCACGCTCAGTGGCTGCACAGGACTGCGGCAGCGGAGGGGCTGGGCCCAGCAGGGACCCGGTGCAATTGCCCAGAAGTTATTAATAGGCTGCAGAAGAATGTGATGGGCTGGGGAAAGGGCTGAGGCAGGGGGAGAAGTGGGAGCGAAGCGGGGAGGGCGAGTGAAAGGGAGACAGGGTGATGGGGGAGAGGCAAGAGCAGGCGGGAGAGACAAAGAGGCTGACCGAGGGAGTGGGAGGTGAGGGCAGACAAAGGCCGGGCCCTGGGTGCCCCGGCCCAGTGTCTTGGTGGTGGCTGTGCTGGTGGCTGTGCCCACCGCAGGGGACAGGGATGGCAGGGGGACCAGGCCTGTGGGGTTCAGCCCTTGCATAGGGTGAAAAATGAAATATTGCCCGGGGTTCATGGGCCAAACTTGCCATCTAGTGGCTCTGGGGACCATTGCAGACCCATGAGGCATCCGAGCAACCTGTGTTGCAGTGGGCTGTGCAGCGCCATCTTCTTCGGGGCAAGGCCCAACGTACTTCTGCTTTTGCTTTACTTTTACCCCAAAAGCCTGTGGTTCCCCAGAGTGACATTACCTTGCTGTGGCTGTATTGCAGAGAGCCAACCTCAGCCAGCCTCTTTGTGCCCACTAGAGAGTCCCCACCAACTGTGCAAGGACCCAGGCCCCTGACATGGTTCAACTTGTCCCTGTAATGCAGCAAGGCTCGGAGAGCAAGAGCACATCCCACAGCCACAGGAGCAACTTCTTTGCCATCTTGTTCTGTGGAGAACCTGGAAAGTATCGCTCTGTACCCTTGGCAGAGCAATGGTCTTTCTCTGGGGCTTTACATCTTCTCTCTGTCCTTGCAAATGTGCTGGCACATTTATCTAATATTCTAGCTCCTCACCTCACCCTCTGCAACCAGCCAGCATTTTTGGTGAGCAGGGGAGTGTCCAAGTTACACAGTGGGAGCTGTCGTAGTTGGGGAGGAACAAGGGCTGGAGGGGCTGAAGAAGGGGTAGAGCCTAGGGTAGAGCATCTTAAGAGGCCAGCAGAGCCTCTTGGGCTGTCACTCAGGAGGATTTCTCCAGATCAGAATGAGCTGCCTTGAGTGACTGCCAGATAAAGGGGCATATGGTGCAGTCAGGGGAAAGGAAGGGACTCAGTGCAAGTCAGTGTCCATTTCTTTAATGCACAGCTCTCCTGAGCAAAACCACATCCATCAATAAATAAAATTAATAATAATAATTAGAGCAGCCCCAACAAACCCATCTGTCACCAGTTTGGCTTCTGTCTTCTCAGCTGTGCCCTTGTCAGCAAGGGGTGCCACGGCTTGACTAATGCAGAAGACACAGAAGAAGCACTGTCTCCCTCCCCTTCTCAGGGGTATCTGCCAGAGGAGGAGATCCCAGAAGTTGCTCTGAGCAGTCTTCCAAGACTTCCAAGACTCCCACCCTCCTCCATGCCCAGCATCACGAGGCCTCAGCTGCTCCCTGCCCCATCCACTAGCCACCTTGCCCTTTTCCGAGGAACAGGCACACAGCCGAGGTGTTCCTCATGCAGACGCATGTGTGTACATCACGCACCCCATGCCCGTGGGACGCCTGAAGGCAGCCGGCTCTAGCACTGCTTGTGGGGCTCCTCCAGGGCAACGTAAGGCACCACGACAGGCCAGGAATCACTCGGCCAATATCCCAGCTTTGGTTTGAATGTTGGCATCTCGTAGTTGACGTCAAAGTAGATGACCAGCGGGAAGCAGTAGAGGAGGGACACAGCTATCAGCACGTGCCTGGCAAGAAACCCCAAAAGACATGTGTGGGATGGGGTAACTCTGCCTGCTCCTCATGCACCTTGTGATGGTGTATGGCTGGTGCTGTCACTGTGAGGCTACAGCCAGGAGGTATGGCAATGGCCAGCAAAGTTCCCAGACCCATTATGCACATTAGAGATGCAGGGAATGCGGGTCCTGCAGGGCTCGTGCCTATGGAGAAATCCCAGAGGAGTTCTGTGGGCTGGGGCAATTCCCTGCACAGAGAGGATGGTGTGATACATGGGACTTAAACTCCAGACCAAACCACCCATTTCACCTTGCCTAGCTTAGCTCAGTCTGGGTATCCAGCCCATTTATCCCAGTGATCTGTGAGAATGAATCTGAGAATGCACACTGGGCATGGCACTTACAGCAACACTTGGTAAGGCGCTGAAACATCTTGCTCAATCAAATAACTGTCTTTCAGTTTGGATATTAAAGTAAAGAACATTGCACTTGACATTGCTACCTGGGAGCAGATGCAGTGTTTTGAAAGCAAGAAGCTTAGCTAGAGCAGTTTTGGAACAATTTCACTTGCAAAACACCTTTTGGCTGGTGTGGAGGAGGTAAGGGATATTAAGCAGTGATTAAAGCAAATCCTTGGGCTGAGGCCAGGGTGAGGAGCAGCATTGATAGTGACAGAGGAAAGGGGAGAGGGCTGGGCAGAGATACAGCTGCTTCTTAGTCAAGTATCATATCTCTCCTGCCCTTCCTCATCCTCTGTGCCCCTTCAGCTCCTGAAATGCTTGAGCCAGGCTTCCTGCCTCTCCACTGGAGCTCTTACCAGAAGCTGTGGAAGTAGGGGAAGCTGATCGCCTGCCAGAGCCAGCAAAGCCACCTGTCACTTAACCAGCTGGTGATGGCCAGTGCCCACCACACGACCATGGCTGCAGCCATCCGGTGAACCCGTTTGTCATTGCACCTGGAAGACACAGTGAGAGCAGAGGGAGAAGGAAAGGAAAATGAGAGAAAGTGAGTGCTGGAAGGAAAGAGGGCTGGCAAGTTCTTGCTGCAGGTACTAATGCAACAGTGCAGAACTCAGTGGGTTTCTGCTGGAGACTATTCATCAGACCACAAGAACTGGAGAAGTGTGGCTTTGGAGAGAGGGTTTCTGACTTTCTGTGGTTGAGGATGATGCTCAGAGATGCTGATGCACCTTTGCCTTTCTTCATGGATCCTGATGGATTCCCCCCAACCCCACACTGGTTCCCAAGTCCCAGGCTAAAGGGGAACAAGCTGCAGGTCCCTCCCAGGCTGCCCTCATCCTTTGTAGAGCTGATAGTCCAACATGTGCCTGAAGAACCCACTCACTGTTGTGCACTGAGCTGTGCAGAGTCCCTGCCATGTGGCAGCATGCTAGGAACATGCAGCAGACCTGCAGATGAACCTCTCAACCTCCTCCTTACTTTTTCAGCTCACACCATGTCAGGTACAGCAGGTGGAAGGCGATGCAGTTGAGTGCATAGGCGTTGAAGGCTGGTTTGATGAAGGACATCAAGGTACTGACCACAGTGGTGACACCACTTAACCAGAAGAAATGCTTCCTAAAGGGTAGACAGAGTAGACAGAGTTGAGAGTGAGTTTCAGTGTCCCCAGGGTGTGCAGTACAGCAGGTGAAGGATTGGAGAGGTCCTGGTCATTGCCTGAGAGAGGAAGCCACTCTCCAGCACCTCCAATCTGTTTGCACATGGCCTGGCAGGAAGGCTGGGGTATCTGCTCCCTCTTTCTCCATAAATGATTAGTAAAGTGCTCTGCCAGAGGTCCCCCGGTTAGTCCAGGGAAGAGCTGGGAACGCAGCCCAGGAAGCGACTTGTGCCCTGTTGTGGTGATGCCTGGGACAGGCATGGAGGCAGAGGCATGGAGCTTTGCACAGGGAAGGGTTGCAAAGTGGGGCTTCGGCAGTGGAAACATGCAGATTCGGGCTGACTGAACAACAATGGGGCTCAGAGAGGGCTTTCACATGCAAATCCCTTCCCAAGTCCCTTTCCCTCTCCCTGGCTCCCCCAGCCATGTCTCCACAGTGAACTCCTGGTGACCTCCTCATTGGCATGGGAGGAGCATACTCGGAGCAGGCTTTTGCAAGGCTTCTGGGCTGGCTCAGAAGGCTCCAGCAAGCCTGCCAGGATGGGAGCATCCTCCTAGCAAACCCCTGCTGAGCTCCTCTTTCTGTCAATCTGTGCTTGCCCGGTCTCCCCATCCATCCTGCTGAGCTGCCCTAGCCCAGCCAGCCCTGCTGCAACCATGGAGTATTATCTTGTACCAGCTTGGCCTGTAGGAAACCCCATTTACCGTCAGGGAAAGCTCTCTGTGGATGGCAGGGGATGCTGTGACAGTTAGTCAGTGTGGGTAATTGAATGTTAGTGCTCAGGAACATTCATTTCCTAGCTGGTATAAAGCCCCCAGGTCCTGCATGTCCCCAGATGGTTCTGTGCTCCCCTCCAAAAATTTACACAAACAGGAGCAATCCCCGTGTTCCTAACAGAGCCAGCCCCAGGCTTGCCCACTCCAGCCACACCACCTGCAAGGAGCAGCTTGCCCAAATCTCTGTCTTTTGAAACCATTCCTGCAAAGTCTGCACAGCTTCATGAAGATAGCAGCTGTGTCCCAACGAGTCATACCTGCTCTTAATGCACCTGGGGAAGTAAACCTTTGGGTACCAAAAGGAATATGCCACAGCCAGCGTCCAGAGGATGGAGAGCTCATCCAAGAGCTGTCCCACGTAGCTCAGAGTCATGTGGAAGTACATGGAGAAGACACCTGTAAGGAGCAAGGACAGCTTGTGTCAGAAAAACTCTGTGCTAGCAGAAGCCCGCCTGGCCTGGGAAGTGCTTGGGGACGATTCCTGAAGACACGCCATTCCTGAAGGGCAGAGCATGGACCTCAGCATGGATGGAGGCTTGAATGAGTCTGTTCACAGAGCACTGCAGGATTTTACCAGGCTGGAAGCTGTGTGCCCACAGCTAGTGGGAGCCATGAGCTGCCAGGCTTCACATGGAAATGGCTGTCCAGTTTCCCACCCCAGCTTGTTCCTGTGCTTTGGCCGCTAAAAACCAGTCTCCAAAGCTGAAGGTATCATGGATAAATGGTCAGGTACTCTGTCCACCTGCCTGATCTCATGATGTTGGCACTCACCTACACAGAGGAGCAGACCAGAGACGAAGTACATCGGCACAGCACGCTGCTGGCAGTACTGCCGGTTCAGGTAGAGCAGGGCAGCCGAAAGGACAAAGAAGCTTACATTGCTGATCTGGAAAACAAGAGACACATTCAGCTTATTGCATGATCTTGGGCAAGTCCCATCCCACCTTGTGCCTCCATATCTCCCCATGAGAAGAGGATACTGATCTCTCGTGGAAAGCATCGCGTAGAAGCAGGTATTGCTCTTGGCACAGGAGTAGGGCAGAGGTGTTTCTCGAGAAGCAAGGCTGGAACTGGAAGGGCAGCTATTGCTGTGACAGGTGGATGCAGAGGGCTGTGCCCTCTGTGCAAGTACCTCTGAGGACAGCAAGCCCAGGGGAAGGTGCTGTGCCCCTTTCCGATGATGGTTCAGCTTTGGCTGCCCAGTGTATTCAAGCCATGGCTCTTCTGTTTGCAGCCATCTCCTGTGTCATGGGTGTGCCAGAAGCTCCCTAGCTGGCTGCTTCCCCCCTTGGCCAGCAGCCACCCCACTGCGAGGGGCTGGTGGGCACGTGGCGCTGGGCCACGCTGCCAGCCGCAGCCAGGGAACCGTCGTGTGCTAGGCGTGGGCGCAGGACCAGCAGATCAGAGGTGGGAGCTGGACCTGGGTGCCACCCTCTTTGCAGGTGCAAAGCCACGTGGCCTGGAGGGGAAGGGACTCCGGACACCAGTAATTACGTGAAGTCATAAACCTCCTTTGAACATACTTTGCAAATGAACGCAGCAGAATTATTCGTCCCTGTTTGCTACCTCTGAAAAACTGCTTCATTGACAGGCTTTGGTCTGTCTGGGGCAGAGGGGATGGTGCTGGGGCTCAGCCTGCTGCTGACAGTGCCAGTGCTTCAGGGAACAGCAAACGCTGATGGGGAAAATGTGGGAGCTGGGGAGGAGCAGGGAGTGCCCAAAGCCTGGACCCATTTGCTGGATCAGGCACTCTCCACCCTGCAGCAATGAGGGAAAGAAGTTTGAAAGTTCCCTTACCTTTGTGGGTTCTTAGCTTGGCACTTTCGCTTGATTGTGCAAACCCAGTAAAGGGGATGTCACGGGGAAGTTCGAGCTCCCCAGAGGAAACCTTTACTGCTCATGGAAGGTTGGGTCTCTAGTACCACGTTTTACCTGCAGACAGCTTTGTGGGGCTTTGGAAGAGCAGGGCAGAGCCATCTGCTGTGGTACCATTTGGCCAGCCACCAGGATGACTTTTATCTCGCCCTGCCAATCCTTTTCCTTTCATCTTCCAGCCAGACGCTGTCCCAGACCCCAGGCCTGGAATCTGACCCCACAGCTGGAGTATCACCCCTCAGAAGCCCTGGCATGCTCCAGGTAAATTGCAAAATTGAAGCTTGGCTTGTGGTGTCCCGTGGGATCTGAGTTTACAGTAAGAGGGCTGCAAATCACAGGGATGTTGTCATACGTATGAAACACACCCTCTCATATTCCAGGGGGAAGCACATTTCACACTTAATGTAAGGCCTCTATTCCCTTTAACACACAGAGATTAATCTTGAATTTCACTGTGGTTTTCACAAAACGAGTTGATGTGCCTATTAATAGCAATTCTCAAGCCAAATGTATTGGTTTTCTACAGGTGCTTAAGAGCCAAATCCAGGCCTGTGTCTTTTCCAGCTATGAGATGCGAAGTGCTGATCCCACTTGCACACTTGAGGTCAAACATTTTGGAAATGATCAAGAAATCAAACCGCATATTAAAGTAAAAACTGTGTTGCAAATACTTTTTTTTTTTTTTTTTCCCTGTGAAATGGTTAAAGATGTTTTTGGAAAACAAGTGGGGATGGCAAAAAGAAAGCAAATGCTTGCAGAAGAGGCAACAGTGCAAGTGCCAGCATGCACAACAAAGTGAGGAAATGCAGGAATTTGAGATTGCATATAGGGAGGTCTGAATCCCTGCTGCAGTGGGCATTGCAACAGTGCCATTAATTACATGATAGCAACATTATCGCTTCATTAACTCCGTATGAGAAGCGCAAGATCAGATATCAGAAGGGAGTGATAACCAGGGGAACTGTGCCAGCAGAACTGTGGAGGTTGCAGTAATTCCTCATGGAGCAGCCAGGCTCAGAGCTTAGGGGAGAACCGCTAGAAAACCGCAGCTTGGGGGTGACATGGGGTCTTTATCACTCATCGGATCCTAGCCCTGATTTTGCAAATGCTGTGTTTTATCATCCCTTTAAGATGTGGCAAGCTCCATCTCTAATCTGTCTGGAAGGAATTTGCTCCCAGTGCAAGCACCGGGAAGTTTTTCCAGACTCTCTGCTCACCCTTAGCACCCCAGCACAGCTTCTGTTTCTACCTGGCTCACTCTGGTCGGGAGGCAGCAGTTCACTCCACCTGCCCTGGATGGGAGACAAGAGATTGGTGCCGGAGCCAAGGCATGAACTGATATGCAAGAGCTACTCAGCCCTGCAAAACGACTGTGTGAGTGCACAGCCGTGTCCCACTTCCTAATGAGTGTGAGTTATTGTTCCAGGTGCCTGAGCCAAGCCTATGCTGGCATTTGCTTCTTTCACTAGGAGCAAAGCAAGACTGGGATCAGTGACATGGGTCTAATCCTGGTGCATTAACAGGATCATGGGAAAGGCCCCAAAGTCTGTGTGATGCACATTGTGCAGCCTTAAAAGGGAAGGGAGAGACCTGCAGAGAACCTGTCTGCTTTTCCATCCACAGCAGGGTGAGAACGAGCCTCTGATCTGGACTGGGACAGCAGGAGCTGGTTTGCAGAGCTCTACGTGCCCTGTGAGCATGGCAAGGGGGCAATAGCAGCCTGGGTCCAGAGGAGGACCTCAATAACACCCAGAGGCAGGAGCAGCTCTGCTACAAATACGGGCTGGGAACTGGGGGGGTTCGGAGAGAGAAGACTCTGGGGGGAACTCACAGCTGCCTTCCAGTGCCTGAAGGGGCTGCAGGAGCGATGGGGAGGGACTCTGTGTCAGGGGGGTGTAGGGATAGGACAAGGCGGGGGGGGGGGGGGGGGGGGGGTGGCCTGAAATGAAAAGAGGGAGATTTAGATGAGATGGAAGTAAGAAAGTCTTCCCCCTGAGGGCAGTGAGGCCCTCCCTGGTGCAGGATGCCCCGAGGAGCTGTGGGTGCAGTGGATGGGGCTGGGGGCAGCCTGGGCTGCTGGAGGGGTCGTGCCCATAGCAGGGGTGGGATGGGGTGGGCTTCCAGGTCCCTTCCAACCCAAACCATTCCATGCTTCTCTGATCCTGTGGTTTTCTGCAGTGAAAGGATATTTCTAAAAGCCTCATTGGAGCGCACTCATACTCTTAAAGGCCAACAAACCAGCTTTAGCTAACAGAAAAGCCCATGGGGCCAAAGACAGAAGCTAGTATCTCAGAGGCTATCCAGACCTGTATAGCAAGTTCCTAATAGCCAGCCCTGGGTGGCAAAGCTGAGGCTGTCTGCCCTGCCATTGCAGTGTCACGCCAGTGCTTTGGGGCAGGAACAGCGTGCAGCGTGGGGGGCAAGGAGCTGCCCTTCTGCACAGGAGCTGCTGGGCAGGCGAGCACGGGAGGTGTCCACGCCGCCACAGGACCATGCAGAGAGCCAGGGCATACAGCACAGCTCTGACACACTTGAAAGTGAGTGCTTCTCTGGGCGTATCTGGGTAATTTGCACCTGCAGTCGGGTTTATCTGCATTGATTGATGAAGTGTCCGGGAGCTCTGGATATGCAGCAGTGTCAGAGCTCCTGCTGCTTTGCCAGAAACTGCTGAGGATCTAGAAGTTGTTACCAGCATCCTCATCAGTCATTTCAGGAAAGAAAGGAGGGTAGAATGACAGGTCCCTGACTGATGACCCTCATGGAGCACAATACTTTTCTCCTACAAACAGCCAGAAGACAATAAATTTCTGGGTCACTGATTCACTATAAATAGTTGGCACTGTGTTGCTGAACTGCAGTATGACCATGAGCCACAAAGTATTAATTATTAGGGACTTAATGATATTGTTTACATTCTCTGTTCATACCCCCAGTGCTTATTTCTAATGAAAAGCATCCAATCCAAGCAGGGCTGAGAGAGAGTGCAGCTGGCACAGAGCAATTCTCAGCAGCACATTGCTACTGCTGGCACAAAGCTACCCGACTTGAGCCCCAGGCAGCATTGGGAAGAAGACATTGCAGAGGATGCTCCATTAGGAAGCCCCGTTGGTTTAGTGGTGCAGGAGCCTTGGGTAGGAGCTGGCTGGATTCCCAGCTCGTCTAAAACTCTGGCAAGCCGATGCTGAAGTCGATATTGAGATAATTGTCTCCAGGCAGAGCAGGGAGATAAGGCCCATAAAGCCTGCCGCAGGGAGGAAGCAATCTGAACGTGGGTACCAAATGAATGGAGGAGAGAAGGGAGAGAGACCAGGGCAGTTGGGATCGCATCTGAGACAGTGTCCTGAGCCCATGCTGGGTCTGCAGCATGCTGCCAGCTGGCAGGGCCTGCAGAAGATCTCAGCCTGGTCTGATTTCTGTAGTCCCCTCGTTAGGGCACGTTGCAAGGAGCCTGGCTGTGTGAGGGAGCCTGAAGCACAGAGGGGGCTCCCCCAGTGCTGCTGCAAGGCTGAGAGCCAGGCAATGCCAGCCAGTGTACATGGACTGAGGGGTGATGCCCATTTGGTAATTATCCTTCCTGCTTTTGGTTACCAGGTCTGGCCCTGAGCATGGTGTAGCTTTGGGGGATGCTGTCAGATGCTCAGACAGCAGCACTTTTGTGAAGGGTTGCTCTTTTTTTCTCCCTTTGCTTGGAGAGAAGACCACACACCAGCCCTGGTGCAAGGCACATCTCAATCTCTGCTGCTTCCCTAAACAGGAATCACAGTCTTAAGCCAGAAACTGCAGGAGTGGTATCCTCCACTGCACAGGCACTTGGCTGAGCTCCTTGGGATGGTAAAAGTGAACCTGGCAAGAAGGAGATCAGCACAGGGACAAAAGAAGCCCTTTCTCAGCTGGGGAGAAGGATCAGGGAGGAACAAGGGCTAGTTTAATACCAGAAAAAATCCTGCAGGGTTTGCTCTGCCCTCATCGCTCTATGGCTTATCATTGCTCTATTTTGCACCTGTGCAGAGAAGTGTGTTGGACAAGTTTTCCTGTCCTGGAGGGAAGCTGTGTCTGAGTATTGGCACATGGAAATTCATCCCGACAAGCCTGTGGCTCCATGCCGGTATAGTGTGGAGGCACAGAGGATGGCTGCAGCTAGTAGGGACCTCAGTCCAGAACTAGGCACCGGGATAAGGTTCTCAGGAGCAGCTCACAATTTAGAAGCCTTTGTCACAGAGCAACCCAGAGTTAATGTTTTATGGGAATTCGAGGACTTTGAGTCCCAAGAAAATAGTTATGCATCTGGACACGCTGACTGGTGACCAGCAGTATGCTGCAGGGAAGTCAAACACGTGAGTGCTTTTGGTGAGCTCCTGAGATGCTTCTTGGTGTGTTAACGATTCTGAGCCACTTGGACAGGCTGGATGTAAATCATGATCCTTGTGAAAATGAGGTCTCAGCTCCAAAGACACATTTGAAAAATGCTGCCTGTGTACTAAACTTGGAGCTTAGGCAAATATATCTCCCAGCATGAATTCTGATTTCAAAAGTCTCACTTTCAGACTTCCTGCAGAAATCAGCCCCTCTCTAATGTTGCCACCAAGACTCCAAAACTCAGAGGCATTTGGCATTTCCGGCTACATTTGACATGCTGCAGTGATTTCTGCCCCCCCACCCCCCACTCTGCAGCTCTGCACCCATCCAGCAGGGATGAAGTGCCAGTGAACAGGTATCAGCACAACACATTCAGCTGGATGCTGGAGGGGAGCAGGATTTGGTCTGGACCGGCAGATCTTTATTTTTAACTGTCTCAAAGAGCAGGGACTAGACACAATGTGAGCATCCCTCCTCTGAGACCCCAGCAGGGCAATTAGAGCTCAGGAGCTGAGGGATTCAGGTGTAGGAATTATCATTACTATAGGCAATTTATTAAAAGCAGGAAATGCTTTAAAAAAAAAAAAAAAAAAAAAAAAGAGAGAGAGAGAAAAAAAAGAAAAAGATATTTCCACAAGAAACAAGAAGTTCTAGCATTAGACAGTAACTGCTAAAGGTTGTAAACAAGGCCTTTGGAAGGTTGTAAATCCACATGCCTCACACCCCTGCCAGCCCATAATTGTACTAAGGTAGAGGGACACGCTTGTGGACAGCAGTTATCTACTGAGTCCTTTTCAGACAAATGCGGGCGCATCCAGCCACCCTTAAGCCAGGGGGCTGTGTTCGAGGGACTGGTGCTGGATGGAGCTTGGATTACAAAGGGGATCACAGGAGGTGAAACTGGCTCACTCATCAGCTTTTCTCTGCCTGGAGTTCCGGATTCCCAACCTGCCCGACACGGTTCATGCAAGCACTGTCTCTCGTTTTGCCACTCCTGTATATTTAACTGGAATATATGAGCCCTGTGTGGGATTTACCCCAGTTGGCAGGAGAGCTGCAGGACTGGTATAACAGGATCTCACAAATCTGGGCTAAGGAGCAATGCCAGACTGTTCAGTGGGAACTCAGCCCCACGCGTGCCCAAAGGATCCCCAGCCCCAGCCCGCTTGGTGGGCAGCTGCCTGTAGTACACAACGAAAGCCCCGTGATTTACCTGAAGCTCAGAAAATGTTCCCTGCAGAAACACCCTCCAACACAGGTACATTCAGAGGAGCAAGCAGCAGGAGAGGAAAAAAGGCTGTCCTGTCTCATCTCCCAGCTAGATCTCCTGGGTGCCCGTAGCCATTCCCCTTCACGCCCCCGCCTGCCCCTTGGACACGCCTGCACTCACGGTGTTGTAGTACTCTGCAATGACCGTCGAGTGCTCAAAGTTGCCTTCACACCAGTCGACTTCGGCGCTCTGGTAGGAGAATATGCTCGGCATCGTTGGGCTGCCTTTGCAGAAGGAAGAGGAGCGGGTTAGTCATGCAGCTGGGGAAGGAGCGCACTGCACACCCAAAGGGAAAGGGGAGATGTGCTCTGCCTGCCTGCCCCTTGCACACACGTGTGCTCATGTTGCACAGCATCCTTACCCTGCTACAAAAGACTCATCCTCTTCCCAGCACGTATCACACTGCAGATATTTCCTGCTCTCTCCTCACGATCAGGAGTAACAAATTACCCTAGGACATGGTCTTGAACTCTGAGCCTGGGAACAGTTGCTGCAGCCCCATCCACGGCATTAACATCCCTCGGCGGGGGTCATCTCTGCCACATCATGCTTCCCCATTTCAGCCCTGCACTTGTCACCCTGCCTTCTCCCTCCACTTCACTTTCTTTATGACTCAGATCTCGCTGCCAAGAGGACTTCCCCACACCTCATGGGCTGTGCGCTACCTTTTGGGAGTGGAGCTCCACAGGGTTTATTGCTCATTGGCTCTGTCCTTGTTAGTTGTTTCTTAGCATCCTCCCCAGGGCTGGAGCTCGTCCTGCATGGTGCGAGCGCCAGTACCGTCCCTGGGTGTTTCCAGAGTCCTGGGGCACAGAGCAAAGGCCCAGGGATGTCTCGTTGCCAGCAGTGATTTCCCTTTGCGTGTGCCTCCTGTGCAAGCCCCATCCTTGCAGCTTGGTGAAAGGCATCAGAGCTTTGTGCTCTGGGTGGCTCCACACTGCAGGAGCTCCAGGACCTCTGGCAGAGGCAGAAGCTACATTTAAAGGCAGGATTCTAGAAAAAAATCTGACTTTTTTTTTTCAATTTTTCTTCCCCATGCTAAAGACTTCCCCATTCTCAATGTGCGCATCATTTCTCATCCCTCTTTAATTCCTCTGGAAAAGTAAAATTTTCATCAAGTTTCTCATTTGCCACATTTTGTTACAAATTCTTGAGGCTTTAGAGCTGTTGGAGAGGCTGACGGACAGCTAAAGAGATGGGTGCCAAGCTTAGCAGTGTTTGGGAACACTGTCCAAACCCCAGTGGCTGGGTATTTAGTATGCAAGAGCCACAGGAATTCCCTGAAGCAGGTGGAGCCCTGGGCACAGTGCAGGCTCCGCAGAGGGAGCAGGCAGCAGCGTGACACCGACGATGCTGACAGCATCCTGGAGCTCCCAAGGCACAGGTTGGAAAGCAGAGCTTTCTGCTCTTTGGAAACCCTTTCAGCATTGAATCTAGCACAGGGAAGGGAAGTTTATCTTAAAATCACTCATCAGCTAGTGGTGTTCTTACAGAGAAACAGACAAGTCCCTGTTTGCAGCGGTGCCGGCTGAGTAACACCACAGAGCTGAGCAGGGGTAGGAGGTGTGCAGTGGTGTGAGGCAACTGCAGCTTCCTCTGCCTCTCTTCGCAAGAAGAATTTCAAAGGGATAAAGCCAGGAGTAGCACTAACACAAACAAGCTCATCTACAGCCTCCTGCTTCTACCAAATAAACTGACTTGTGGATAAACATCCATTGCTCTTTTCCAATTACCAGTTAGCAATGCCCCCTCAGTGATCCAGGCTGGAGGGTTCCCCAGAGCAGCTGAGCCCCAAGCAGCAAGAAGTAGATGGCAGGCAGATTGGGCTGAGGTCTGACTCTTTGTGATCCGTGTTTCTGTGTGCTCATCTGCACCACAGTGACCCTCTCCTGATCCCTGGTGTTCTGTGTTATGTGCTTACAGCAATGCAAGTGGTTGCACCAGGTAAGAACGGAATCAGACCCAAGAGGGTAAAGCTCATCTCCCAGCTGAGCTGACCTCAGTCAAGAGGTGGTGAGGAGACAGGGTAGACATGAGGCAGAGGCAGCAAAAGGGAAGGGAAAAGCAGTGCCCAGAGCACCCAGCGGCCGCTCGCTCACTGCTCACCTCTCACCCCAGCCCAGCTTACCTGTGTTCCCTTGGGACGGAGCACACGGAGAGGTGAAGTGTCAGGAGCTCCAAGGTTTCCAGCAGAGCTGAAACCACAACCTGCCCAGCCACTCTAGCTCTGCAGGAGCACCCACGGTTTGAGCTCACCAGGAGCAGCCGCCAGGAAATAGCCTTTCTCTGACTCTAGGGACAGCTTTGGGATGTGACGAGAGCCATGAGCACCCTCCAGGCAAAGCTTCCAGTCCCCCAGAGGAAACATATTGGCTGGAGGGTTTATATCTGTGCTCCCAAATGGGCAGGGGCAGAGAGGGAGGGCAGAGAAGCGTGAGCTGGAAGGGTTGGAAGAGCGGGTAGAAATGCAGTCTGAAATCATCAGCGTGCCCCTAGGCAGGTTACCTGCGCACGCGCACACACCCCAACCCTAACCCTGTTTCTCCCAAGGGAGGGACCGAGCTGTACAGCCTTCCTCCAAGATCTGGTTAAAAAACAATAAAACAAATTTCACCCAGAAATAAACACTCAGGAGCTGATGCTGCCTTATTTCCAAGGATTAAATTTGAGCAGCTTTTCAACTTTTCCCCAACTGCTGCTATACAGTATGTTCCCAAAAATAAATCACACTTCCTCTAGCTAGTATATTTTGTTATTTAGTTAAAGAATTGGGTGAATGGGACACCTTTGGGTTACTGCTTTGCAAACCTTTTCCTCTGGAATCGCATTCAGGATATCATGAAAATTGGCAGCGATCCCAAAAAACAAAATCTTTTTCTTCTACATAGGGTTGGGAGAAGAAGAAACATGTTGCTTTCTTAAATATAAAAGCTTATTATTTGGCCAGTTCCTCCTGTTGGAGCAGGGGAGACACCGGGCTCAGCATCACCAGGCAGGGTCCAACCAAGACCCAAGGCATCCCCATCCCTGTCTGTGTGCTTACTGAGGGTCACAGCTGCCTTTGCTGTGACATTTCCAGGCATCCTGGGCTGGATTTGCCCTGAGGCCTGGCTCTTTGTGAAGCTTAGCCATTTATTTTTATACTTCTATAAAAGGAACTCACCTGGGAGATGTCAGGGCTTACAACAGCCTCACAAATCCACATAGATTTTGAAATGAGAGGGTAATTAACCTCTGAAACAGCTTATTTTACAACACGGTTGAGTCGCCATTACATGCGACTAAGTCAAGGCTGTCTGTCTGTCTAGGACAGATGCCACGTCTCAATGCAGGTGCTCAGAGCAGCAAGCTGCTCCCTGCCCTGGATGCCTGCACCACGGTGCTGGAGGAGCTCAGGGGGAAATTTGCTTCTCATTCAATTCCAGCTCCTGAATGAACCATGGGAATATGAGATGGATGGGTGTGCATGCTGAAGGAAGGCACCCGGTTTCCCAGGGGATCACAGCAAGAAGCAAGTGCTGGCTCATCCCTCACACCATGGGGGGAGGCAGCCAAGGGCCAGTATCCACCAAGGAGAGCATTTGGAAATGAGGCAGGACACCACCAGATACATGATGCCTGGCTCATGCAAATGTCTTTGAAAACAATGAGTTTTCCCATCCCAAAACCTCTGGCATCCTTGGCATGACCAACGCACATGAGCATCACTGATGTGTCCTGTGCTACACAGCGAGTAAGTAACCGGGGAGGATGTCAGGAATCTGCATCTTCCCTGATTCATCAGTAAGCAGCGTTCAGGTCACAGGGAGAGAGACTGATTTCCTGGTGAGTCTTCTGTCTGACTCCACCTAATAGCTACAGCTTCCCGCCTGTGACCAGCAGGGCCTGGGGCTGGGAGGTGAGCTGGAGGGGGGTGGTCCTGCTCAGATGCATCGCTTCTGCCCCCAGATCCACAGGGAAACTTCACAGGGGAGGTTTGCTCCTCACCCTCTCCCCTCAGCTGTTCCCTCCCTGCTACGCAGGACTGATGCCATTGTGCAGGACCCCACATCCCAGCAGCATCCCAGGCTTTGTGGGGCAGGACTTGCTGTGATGTGGGAAGCCCCAGGACATCTGGGAGCTGGCAGTGGAAGTGGCTGGCACTTCTGTGGGATCTGAGCCTGCAACCTCAGTGTCTGGCTGCTCATTGAGCCTGGCCCTCCCCTGCCTTGTCCCATGGCCCCTTGTGTGAAGGTTTCCACCTGGACTACTGGTGGTGGGGAATTTGGCTTTAAAAAGCCCATCTGGAGAACCTGTGGCTCACAGACATATGCCTGCCTTCATTGCCCTGGTCAGTGTGGGGCTGGGACTGCCAGCAGAGGGGCCGGCAGGGTGAGGTGGGAGTGCTGGCGTCCCTTGTCCCAGCTGCTGTTTGCTCAGCACGCGTGAGTCAGAGCCCTGGGGGGGAAGGAGACAAAATAACTTAGCCCAATTCTCACAGCAAGGCAGCATGTGAGTCGGGAAGGGAACCCAGGCACTTTGGCTCCCTGGCACCCTGCTCCATCACTCTGCCTGTGTCCAGGAAGGGCCTGAAGCAGCCCAGACAGGCTCCGTCCTGCTGCCGGCTGCTTTGCTCTGAGTACATGTCTTTAGCTCCAGGGCTGCAATTTCTTGCTGTCGGGTACAAAAAACACAGGGAGGTGACCTGGGAGCCTTGCTAATGCTGAACAATTAGATAATCCCTGTCATCCACAGCTCCACGGGGCAGGAATTGCAGCTTCTGCTTGTTTTGGAAGCTGTTTAGCAAATCATGGTCTGGAAGAAATAACAGCAGCAGGAGACATGCTAAAGCTGGATGAGGTTTGCACAGCCAAATGAAAGCATTTGTCTCCATTGCTGCTGCACAGCCTAGCGGGAGCAATGTACCCACTCTTATTCACATCTGCAGAGCTGTAAATATCTGTGTTTCTTCACCACACAGGGCAGGGGCTCCAGGCAACCAAAAAGCATCAGTAGTGACAGCAAAGATGAATCGCACCCCACGTGAGGTGTGGCTTCCAAGTCTCAAATGTCTGCAACACCTGCTCTTTACAACATCGTGGTCCTGTCCTTGTGCAAGCCAGTCTCTGGAGGAGCAGGGCACAAGCCTTGTCAGGCCCTAGAGGGTTGTTCTCAGGGTCCAAGAGCAATTCCCCACCAATCCATCATCATTGGGCAATCTCCAAGGCACTCTATTATCTTCACTCCAGGCAGGATGCCATACCAGTCAACCCAATAGTCTTTGACAAGCTGACCACCCTGTGCTTGTTTTGAAATCCAGGCAGGTTTAGAACAAATGGTTTAATTGCTAATAGTAACAGCAATAATAGTAATAATTAAAGGAAGTTCTCCCAGTGCTGTCATCTGTCACATGCACCTCTCGGGGCAGCCATGTATGTGCTGCAGACTTCAGCTTGCGTAACTCAGCGGGAGGTGTGGGGTGTGTGGGTGCTAAGCTGGGGCTTTTCTCTTTCTTCCCTTCTTGTAGATGAAAGTACAGTCTATCTACATCAGGAGAGAGAAAATCCTCTTATTCTCAGCAACACTAACAGCTCCAGCAGGGCTCTCCCCACTCAGCTGCAGGACATGAGAGCAGCAAGGGCTGCTCAAGTCCTGGAAAGTTTCAAATTTAGCAGAATCTGAGCAGGGCAGCGCCTCTCACCAAATCAAGCCCCTGCGTTCTGCAACCTCTCATCCTTTCTTGCTTGGAGGAATCCCGACTCTAAAGAGACCTGAAAATGGAAAGAGATGAAGAGAAAACTCCTTTTTGCTCAGGCTGAGCCTGTAGCTTTACATCACAGCTGGCAGAAGCTTGGCAGGGCTTTGCACCCAGGTAGTTGTGTTTATCCAACGCTGCAATACTTTCTCAGAATGGTGCAAAGCTTTGGCAGGAGCAGACAGTGATGATCTGTGCAGGTCCTGTGAGACTGAATAGCAGAGTTGGCAACAGGCCTTGGGAACCAGGGGCTTCCTCATCCAGGGCCATCTCTGAGGGCTCAAGGGGAGACCCCCGGCCCCTTTACTGTCTACTGGGCAGAAAGTGGGAGCTGCTGTCTCTATTTCAGGCAGAAAGAATTCCCAGGGACCCCCTCCCCACGCACTGCACCTGAAGAATGACAAGGTAAAGCCTGGAGAATTTGTGCCTTTGTTAAAAATCCACAAGCCCCTAAGAAGGCAGATCAAAGGCTTGCCTCTGACCCTGTTGGTGGCAGGATCCATCTTCTTAAAGGACTATAAGGAAGAAGGCAGCACTGCTGGAAAAACCTCTTGGAAGAGTTTGTCACCTTAAATAGCAAAGCTTGAGAAGGGCATGGAAGTGCCACCAGTGCCCACAGAGCAGATCTGCTGGGAGTACTGGAGGGGCTATGTCCAGCTCTTGTAATTCCCAGTTTGTTGCCTGGCCTCTGAGACCATGAGGGAGACCATCTCCATCTTCTTGCAACCACTGCCTGGCACAAACTGCCCTCTTCTTTCCTAAAGCAGATGAGTTACTCTCATAGCAGAGAGAATCCTTTGCGGTTCCAACTCAGTCTTGACGGATAACAAGCAATGCCTGTGTCTTCCTGTGAGTTATTTAACAGCCTTTGCCTGTGTTCCCATGTGCAGGCAGTGGTTTGAGTGCAACTGCCTGCACAATAAAACACATTCACATCAGGACCACTCCAGTCTCTTGTAGCCCTTCTTCTTGGTGGCCTTAATACCGAGATGGATGCATAACTGGAGGTGGCTCCAAATCCATGCACGAGGATCTGACACCATCCCATCGTGCAGCCGCACCTGGGGGGCACAAAGGAGAGAGTGGTGTGAAGGAGGGAGCCCACAGGGTCCTGCAGCTCTGGTACTGGTGCATGGCTGCTTCCTAAGCTCAGCTGTACCCCAAGCAGCACCCACATGAGCAGGTTTCTGCACACACCCTCTGCAGGGAGGGTGAGGGTTGCACAATGCCAGGTGACAGCGGAGGAGGCTGCTCTGGGAACCCAGCCCCCAGGCTAGGTCCTTGCCTATCTCCGCAGTGCAGCCCCACTGAGATTTGGCATTGCGATGAGAACAGGGAGATGGAGCCATCCCACCTCTCCCCGTGGCACCTGTGGGACTATTACCCAATGAGCAGAGTTTCCCAAATCCTCTTTGCATGTCTTGAAAACTCATGGCAGCCAACGTGCAGAACACAGCAGCCCCCATCACGCTTGGGGCTTTGCGGAGGTGATGAGGACAAGCTCCAGCACATCTGGAGATGCTCTTGTTGTGGTGTTGCTCCTGAGAATAAAAAGAACATTAGCACAAACTGCAAATCTGGGGCACAGGCAGCTTTGGCTGAGCTGTGCTGTGATAGTGGAGAAGTTCTGATTTTTCCTAACTGTAGAGGCCTGAAATTCAGACAAGCCAAATAGGTGGAGGGGCAGGATGCTTTTAAGCCTGAAAGCAGGACTTTTTGTGGTGTCAGAGACGAGGCATAGTGAGGGCTGTAAAGCCTGACCCAGGGAAGGGGATTTCTGCTGGAAAGACCCCAGGGTTCAAACATCAGTGGCCACACTGCACAGAAATGGCACGAGCTGGCAGAGTCTGAATGCAGTCAAAGCACAGCCCAGGTAGTAGGAAAATGGTGCAGGGGCAGGGATGCAGTGGGTGTTAGTAATATTTCAAAGGGTATTGTTTCAACTGTATTTTTTAGATACAAAGAAATGATCAGAGACATTTGAGAATCCTATATGTGGACTTTGTGTCTGTTTGTTTGCATGTGTCCTAAGTCTTCTGGGCTGAAGTGTCCAACATAGCTCCTGGGGGACAAGGGGTGTTTCACAGGGCAGTCCTTGAGGTGTCCGTGCCAGCAGACCCAGTCACACTTAATCCCAGCATTAGTGGTGCATCTCAGTGCCTGAGGCACCTGAAGTTTATTTCCTGTCTGTGTTGCGTGCTTTCTGTAAGCTCCTTGGGACAGGTTTTCTCTGTGGTCTCCCTGGATGTTGACTCCTCACAGGGGATCTAAAATCCTGTGGTGCACACAGCAGTAATAGCTATAATGATAGTTCCTAGTGCTGTTACTGTTTGGTCAGGCTGAGCTGGGAGACATTACAGAGCTGGCAAAAACAGTAATTATCTGTTACCTTTTTTTTTAAGCCAAGTATTGCAAACAGCCCGGGAGCGCCAGGGCAGCATGGAGGTGATAACTGCACGTGTAGGGTGAGGTGGGTGCTGCAGCTGGTCTGCAGAAAGCCCCATCTCCCCAAATCCCACCCCAGGCACTTCCCTGCTGCCTCTCCCCATTCTCCCTGCAGCTGTAGTGGAACACGTTCCCACCTGTTTCCAGGCGCTGATGGGGTGGTGATGATGCTGAGCATAGCTGCTGGGAGAAGCTGGCCCGAAAGGCACTGGATCCCTGCAGGGTGGTGGAGGACAAACAGCTTCCCCACTATGGGGCTCAGCTTCCCTATCAGAAAGTTTGAACAGTGGTTGGCAAGGTGCCTCCAGATCTGCTTTGAGATAGGAGCTGGGTGATATTATATGGTTACACTGGCATAACGATGCCAGTATCCACAGCTAATTACTGCAAGGCAAAGCTAATTAGTGCAGAGTAGAGAGAATAAACCATCCTGGGCTGAGCAACCCTCAGACTGTGATAAAAAAATAGTGTATGGAGAGAGTCCGAAGGAACCAGCAGGTGACTGCCACCTGCGTGTTTCAAATGATACAGCCTCTGTTGGGAGTTGCGGGGCAGGACAAATAATTTCCACAGAGAATGGTTGGATTTTCTTTTACACTCAGGGATTGGCAGACAAGGCACGAACTGCAAAGCTTTCAAGGCCCGTGCTGTGCAAAAAGCTCAGGGCAGACAGGCTGATGTCCCTGGAGCTCCATTAAGAGAATCACCAATAAAAGAGTAATGCTGCAAATATGAGAGAATTGTGACTTTATCTCACACCAGGGAAATACTATGCATAGGCTGGAGTGCCAGCCCCACGCCTCTATCTCTGCCTGGGGATGAATCCTACCTGCTTTTGGAGGCACAGTGTTCAGGTCACAGCCAGCTCAGGCTGAATCTTACTCTGGATGTGCCCTCTTCTCCCTTCTAGCTTTGGGAGCCCCCAGACAACAACTGTTTCAGGCACTTCAGCCCAGTGCCTGGAGTAAGGCTGGAGGGAGGCATCTAAATGCTTTGGGCTTGGATGTTGTGCTCCAAAAACCTTAGGGCTGCCTGGTGGGCATAGAAACATGGAATGGTTTGGGTTGGAAGGGACCTCAAAGCCCACCCTTTCCCACCCCTGCCATGGGCACGACCTCCCCAGCAGCCCAGGCTGCCCCCAAGGCCTGCCTGGCCTTGGGCACTGCCAGGGATGGGGCACCCATAGCAACTCGGGGCAGACTCGGCCAGGGCCTCACTGCCCTCAGAGGGAAGAATTTCTTCCTTCTATCTGTGATGTATGGAGTAATAATTTTTGTCAAGAAGATGGTTGATATTAATAAAGTAGGGGGAGATGTGGGACCGTGGCCACAGGGGTCAGCAAGCACCATGGTTGGTGATAACATCAGACTCTTAACGATGAGGCCATCAGGACTGTAAAGAGTTTAGAGGGAACAAAGAAGGGTGATTCAGGAGACGCCATGCAGTCTCCAGTTGCTGTTCTCCAGCCATTAAGGCATGGAAGTTTCTGGGTGTTTTCTGTTGCTGTTATATGCAAAGTTGTTTGACCAATGAAGAGCTGTTTTTGAAAAGGACTGCTGTGGGGAGAAGGGTATAAGAGGGGAGCCTGCCCTCAAGATGAAAAAGGCAACACGATGTAATGAAGTCATGTCATCAATAAAGAAGCAGGAAAAAAGAATGAATAGGGACCGGCTAGCAGAACGGAGACCAGGACGGGAACAGGCACATTGATCTCCTCATGAAGATAGGTTCGGCCAAACTCAGCAAGCCACCCAAAGAAGCTCGTACAGAAAGTCACTGGAAATGGGCGCACCGGAGCTGGAGAGAAGCTCAAGCTGAGAGAAGCGGAGCCGCGCACACAACTGCCCCTCGCTGGTAAGCAGTTGCGCATTATGGGGAATCATACGTCCTGAGGAACAAAGACTGCCGTGGTTAACCTTACAGCATATTCCCTTTATTAACAATCAGTTTATGATCCTGAAATATGGGACCAAACGGAGGTCAAGGTGTGGGATTCTGCTACTAAAAACAAGGTTGTGGTGGGATTCCTCGGCACCTGGCGAGCAGTCTCTGAGGCCTTAAAGAGCCATGTGGGGCCACAGTCAGACACGTGTGGTTTGCCAGACAGTGAGGGATCTGCGGGCTCGTCCACTGATCCTTCTGCTACACCATTGCCCCCCCGCCCCTACTGCCATCGCAGGCCTTTGCTGTTTCGCCCCCTGGTGACCTGGACGAGCCTTTTGACCCAGGCCCTACTGGCCTTGAAGAGGAGACGGATGTTTCCCTTCGATCCGGGAAGAATAGGATACATAAGGCCTGAAGGCCTAGTTGCTTAACAACTTAAAGTGAGACATATTGTTCCCACGACTAGCCCTGGAATTCTCCGGTGTTTGTAATCAAGAAAAGGAATGGAAAATGGAGACTGTTATATGATCTGAGAAAAATTAATGAAGTCATGGAAGATATGGGAGCACTTCAACCAGGATTCCCAACTCCAACTATGCTCCCCCAGTCATGGACATTAATAGTAATAGACTTAAAGGATTGTTTGTTACCTTTTCTGATTGTACATATGTATAGGCATACTCGGGTTTAATATGTACAAGAAAAGGAATGGAAAATTGAGACTGTTCTGTATATTTAGAAAGTTCGATGTTCATCTACGTGGGTAGAGCAGACTCCCCGTGCACCCAGCGCTGTTTACTTGTCTTTCATAAATAGTACTAAATTCAGATTGAGTTGTATCTTCATTTATAACATATCTGATCTAGATCTCCCCTCTTCATTTCAAGCCACCCTCCTGCCCCCCTTGTCCTATCCCTACACCCCCTGACACAGGGTCCCTCCTCTCCCCATCTCTCCTGCAGCCCCTTCAGGCACTGGCAGGCCGCTGTGAGGTCTCCCCAGAGCCTTCTCTTTCCATCCTGTCCTCGTAGCAGAGCTGATCCAGCCCTGGAGCCACTGACCGCAGGACGAGGGTTGCAGAGGGTGGGCTGGAGGCACCAGCTCGGGCTGTATGCCACATCAGGACCGCTTTGCGGCTGCCCCACGGGGATGGCAGGGGCTCTCCCCACACAGAAGTGTTCGCTCTCGCTCCCACCTTCCTGGATTTTTCCAGGGCAGCCCCAGGCCCCTTTGGGGCCGGGGTTTAGCCTGCATAGGACCGCGGCCGGGCGCCCGTACCCGTAGCGCCGGGGGGATGCTTCCCTCTGCCGGCACCGCCGCGTCTCTGCAGCGAGGAGAGGACAGCGCCGGCCGGGGGCAGCACCTCGATCCCTGCAAGAGTCAGGGCCCCAGGTCCCATCTGGGAAACAAGAAGAAAAAAAGGAAATATAGCGAATTTCTTCTAAAGGCTGCCGAGGACTGGGTTAGCTTTATTTGCCTCCTTCTTGGGGCACACGGTCTCAGGTTTTCTACTCTCCCAGACCGTGCCTTATTTGCTTGTAAATCTCCAATAAAATTGCTTGATCACATCCTCTAGTTATGGGGGAAGATCCCTGCATCTTCCTGAGATCCCCAGAGGGTCTGAGGAATGAGATGCACTGGCAAACTGGCTGCATGCTTGTTCACACAGGGACCGTCTCTCCATCCGGGGCTGGCATGAAGGTGCCCATAGGAGAAGTTGTTGCAGCCGATTTGGTGTCCCCACAGCTCTCCTGTAGCTGGATACCAGTCCGTCCCAGCAGGACCAGCTGCTGGGAATCTACAGCAGCCGGCAGATCTGGGGGATCTCATTCCTGTTATGAGGTCACAGAAGCGTGATGTGATGTGGAAATCCTCGTGTATGGAGCAGTAATGGCCCAGTTGTACAGGATTCACTCCGTGGAGGCACTAGGCTAGGAATGAAGTAGCTGAAGCAGTGCAAAGCACAGACATAGTATCATGATGTATAATAGATAATATGTCATTCTGAGCATCTGTGCTCCAGCTTGTATGAAAAGTCCCAGACCTGAATTTCAACCCATGTCAGCATTTAAGGTCCAGCCTTTCAGTTGCTGTCACTTGCACAGTAAATTACCAGCTTCATGTAAATGTGCCCAAACACAGAAAGTTTAGATCAGTTTAAATGCTTCTACCAGACATCAAATACCAGACGCAGCTTTAAAATCAATTCAGTTAAATCAGAGCTGGGTTTTTTATTTTAAGACAAACATAAAACGCAGCTTCTGAGGAACCCAGTGCAGTGAATCCCAAGGGAGGGGAGATAAAGCCACCCTGGGATGGGCGGAGGGGGGGGGACAGGGAGAGGGAAGCATTGTTTTCTACAAAGAACAGGAAACGAGCCTCAAAGAGTACATGAAAGAGACCTTAAAACAAATGCAGATCAGCAAGGGGGGGGGGGAGCCTCTCCCCTCATCTCCCAGCTGCTCTGCCCAGGGGCAGCCTGCAGATCTGCTGCTTTTAGCGAGGGGGCTCCGGTTGGGGAGAGACAAGGGTGCTGGGAGCTGTTGTCCCCTCCCGGGGCAGGGCTCTGTGAAGCTCCAGAGAAGCCAGAGGAGACAGGATTCGCCCAGAGAAAGAGGGCCCCATGCTCTGCTTCACCCACGGGGATGCAATTAACGGAGCTTGGACAACACCGTGCTTCACGCCCTGGGAGGGGGCAACTGGGCAACGCTTGGGCTTTGCCACAAGGCTGTTCTTCCTGCTCGCCCAGTGCATGGGCACTTACAGTCCCCTGCAGCGCTCACATGCCTCTGCGCAGCTCTGGTGACAGGGCAGCTCAAGAAGAGGGGACACCGACACGGTGCCCACGGGCTGCTCGCCTTGTGGCAGAGAGCCTGGAGCTTTCTGGCACGCAGCAGGGCCAGAGAAATGGAGACACGGTCAGCAAGGGGAGATTGCAGAGAGGCCAAAATGTACCATCTTTCAATGCAGCTCTTCATGAAAATGTCCATCGCTTCTCCAAAATAGCCCTGCTTTGGGCCCCTTCAGAGGTTCAAGCCCTCTGCTGAACATGGCCACTTCCTTCTGCTACTCCTAATAAAACATGGTTCATGTTAGAGCCAACTGGCAGAAACGAACAGGAACGCACCAGAAAGCCATTTCCTCACATAGGAGGAGAGCCGGTGGCCCGCTGCCAAAGGGGACAATGAGGGACTCTAGGGCTAGTCCTGCAAGCCCTCGTGTTCCTGTTTACATGGAGCCCGGATAGTCGATCAGAGAGTTTTCCCTGCATATTTTTAAGGTAATGTTTAACAAAGTCACCCACAGCAGTGCCACATCCCAGAGGGATCTGCAGGCAGAGGCTGCGTGTGTGGCAGGCGCAGAGGGCAGTGCTGTGTCCAGGCCAGACATCGCAATCACTGGGACCCCGACTTGTCCCTGAGGCCCTGCTGGTGGTCCCTGGGGGCGGTGGCCAGAGCTGGGAGGTGAAACACTGTGGTGACCCTGTTGGCGACAGAGCGGTCCTGTGGTGACCTTGTGCTGGTTTGAACAGGGCTGGGGCAGAGCCCCACAGGGCCTCATGCACCCTGTGACCAATGCCAGCGGGACCGCCTGAACTCTCTCGGTCAGACACAACCAGAAACAGCACGGGCGGGTGCCACAGGCCTGGAGGTCAACCCCCTACCCCCAGACACCATGCCTGAAGGACGGGGACAGACCCCGTCCAGCCTTCAAGCCCCGCGGGCCCCTCTCAGCATCCCCGTAACAGGATGGATCCACGAGTGCTGCGTGCGTGTCGCGGCGAGCCGAGATACGGGGACGGGGACGGGGGGGTGAAGGACGAGCCGTCCCCCATCGAACCCCGCTACCCCCACCCCGATTGGCCGGGGGCCGCCCCCCCCCGAGCCCCCCTGGCCCCGAGGCGGCCGGGGCCGGGCAGGGGGCGCTGCCGTGCGGCGGGGCCGGGGGCTGCGCGGTGCGCTGCGGAGCGGGGCCGCCAGGGGGCGCGGCGCGGGGCCGCCTTTGTTGCCGTTGGCGCCTTCCTCTATATAAGCGGCGGCTGTGCGCGGGCTCGGCTCGGCTCGGTTCGGCTCGGTGCGGGGGTTTTGCGGCTCGGCTCGGCCCGGCACGGTACGGCGGGAGGATGGAGATGAAGAAGCGGCTCACGCTGGAGCTGCGCAACAAGAAGCCGGGCGAGGTACTGCGGCCGCATGGCGGGGAAGGGAGAGGGGAAAGGGACAGGCGCTGGGGCCCGGCCCGGCCCGGCTCGGCCCCGCTCGGCTCGGCCTGGGGACCGCGCACCGCTGGGGGCGGCGGCGGGGGAGAAGCGGCGGCTGCGGGAGGCCGGAGCGGGGCCCGGGCTGCGCTACCCCGAGCCCCGGGGCCGCCGCTGTGCCCGTGCCCGGCGGCTCGCCCGGCATGGCTGCGGGCGGCGCCAGGCTGAGATGGCTCCCGCCGCTCCGGGGCCGCCTAACATGGCCGGAGCGGCCCCGCGCACGCGGCTCGGCCATGTTAGGGGCGGCCCCGGGGCGCCGCCGGCCCCCTCCGCCCTTCCCGCCGCCCGCGGGCGCCATGGAGGGGCCTGGGCGGGCCGCGGGGGCCCGGGGCGAGGCCTCCGGGCTGAAGGGGGGGGAAGAGGGGGCCGCTGGTGGGTGCTTCCCCGGGCTCTCGGCCGCGCGGGGTGCCCGCAGCAGGCTGGATCGCCTCCGTGTGTGTGTGCGCGCGCCTCCGGGCTCGCACCACGTTCTCCGAGCATGGCCATGCGCTGCTCCTCCGCCAGAGCCTCCTCCAGCTCCGGCCTGCGGTGCTGCCGAGCTCCCGCTGCGGGCTGGGGGACGGGGGAAGGCGCCGTGCCATCTCCTGGGGCTCTTCTGGCTAACGTGAGGGACGTGGGGTGCTTCCAGCCCCCGGGGTGCCGCTTCCAGGACAGCACAACGCTGCAAAGGAGCAGCGCGGGCTGTGCTTTCCCCACCGCTGGTGATTCACGGCTCCTTTGCTCCTGCGCAGAAGCAGCCAGGACTGCGTGGGCTCACTGCACGAGCCCTGCACGGGGTGTCCTGGTAGAGGAGAGAACGTGGCTGTTGACATCAGGGGTGGAAATTCCCGTGCTTGGACCATATGCGTGTGAGTGGAGTTTCTGAAGGTTGCCGGTCAGCTTCTCAGAGGAGAGGAAATTTGGTGCCACGGCAGGGACGTGAGGAATCATAGAGGTGCTGTGCTAAATCTGCCTAACCTTAAAAAAAAAAAAAAAAAAAAGAGAAAAGGTGATAGCTGAGCTGCATTCAATCACTTTGCTGCTCAGTTTCCTTTGCTGTACTTCTCCAATGCCTCCTTGGCTGAACTTTCTGCTTCCCAGTGCCTGCCTGTGGCTAGTATGTCCTTTGCACAGCAGAGGAATGATGTCCCCTCATCTGGTGGGGCCAGTTAATCTGCCTTGCTGCTGGAGTGATTAGATCGAGCTGTACACAGTGGTCAGCTGAGGCTTGAGGGTTGGGTTTTTGCAGCTTTCCAAAGCATTTGTGTTGTCCTTTCAGCCTCTGCTCCTGGGAGCTGGCTCACTGCCACTGTGCTCAGTGGGTAGTGCTTCAGAAACAAGGCCTGCCCTTATCTGAGGCCAGCCTTGTGGCCCCACTGGCATCCTTATAGCAAGATAGCTGTGGCTGTCACCTTGTTTTTGTGACAGATCGGTACGTCTCTGCAGCATGCTGCCATGGGCAGCTTAAAATCAAGCTGGAGCATAAGTTAAAAAAGGCTGTAAATGGAGGTTGTAGTAGAGGTTAAAGCCTTCACAGATGGTAAAGGAACTTGCAGAACAAGAATGGTTTGAGGAGTAGAAGTGTCCCTTCGAGGCTTCCAGCTGCAGGTTTCCTCTTGTTTGACACCAGGAATTTGAGTGAGTGGCATGCTGGGGAAACAAGCAGGCTCAGAGTGTGCGTGCCCTGCAGCCGAGGCTGGTATGAGCCAGTACTGCCACTGGAATAAGCAGTCCTGGCTGATCAGTCCTGTTCTGCTGTTGCACTGCCAGCTGCAGCATTTGTTCTGCCATTCAGGGCAAGGCGCTAGTCCAAGTTAAAGATAGTCTCTTCACAGCTAGGTTGGTTCTTAACTTAGTAATGTTCACTCTCACCTCTATGGCTGCACCAATGAAGCAGCATCTGTGAAGTGCTGGCTTTGGTCCCCTTTATGTTGGGGGGACTGAGTCTTAGTTTAATCAGAGACTTCTGTCTGAGGAGCAAAATGAGTTCAACTGCAGAACTCCCAGTTGAGCTTGTTTGCTGCTGAGCTTAGAGCCCTGACCAGTACAGCCACTTCTGGAGTGTGTTAACTCATTCTGAGCTTTCAGGGCTGCCCTGGCAACTTCACAGCACAAGAAAGTCTGCTTCTAGTAGGGCAAAGTGAATTTCAAATGACTTCTGGCTGATGTGAGCAGGAGAGTTAAAATTGGAGAGCTGCAGAGGAGGAATTTGGAGAGCATCATGAGCTTTCTGGCCAAGACTAATTTTTGCAATGTGCTGTGAAGAATGTGTGGGGTAAAAGCAAGTTTTGGGAATGGCCCATGAGAACTGGAGCTGGAGCATTCTGTGCTTCAGGGAGAGAGGAGGGTGCCAGGTATGCCTGCCCTTTGGGTGCGTGGAGGGGGGGGAACAGATCACTGCTGTGCTTTATGGTTGTAATGCCACAAGGGATTTTGTGCTGAATTACCAGGAATAGATTACCTCTGTGTGTGTAGTTTGTGCTTGGCAAAATATACGCCATCAGTGCCCCCCTCATGAAGGGCCTGGAGGTTTTGGAGAGTAGAGCTTTTGCTCTGTGCTGAGACTTCTACTAGGAATATATGCTTTCAGTGAAACAAACCCTCTGGGGGCAGGTTTTCCAGTGCCCAAAGCAGATCTAGTGTTGTGGGGGGAGCTGAAGAGGACAGAACCAGGTGATGTTTGGCCTATGGTTAGTTCAGCCTAAAGTGCCACTCTGGAAGCTTTTTGAGGCCTTGTGTGTGAGATGCTTTGCAGTTTTATGGTTCAGCCTGTGAAGGTTTCCTAGTAGAGAAGGCAGACCTTGGCTGGAATCATATGATGTGGTACAGTGGTAGCATGCTGCACAGCTTGTGCTTAGAGGGTAAAATCCTTGCCACAGTTACAGATGCTGACTTTGTGCGCTTACAAGAATTATTTGGCTTTTAAGACCTTGGATGCTCCTTAAGGTGAGTAGGGGGGACCTTCAGATGCGCATGCTGCTGTGAAATGTCAGTCACTCCGCCTAATGTCAGCTTCATAGACTTTAGGTGAGGTTTGACTTGGGAATGCAGTGACAGCTTCTGAGTGTTTCTGTTGGTAGGTGAAGGAGCTGGTTCTTGATAACTGCCGCTCGGATGATGGGAAGATCGTTGGTCTCTCTTCAGATTTTGAGAACCTGGAGTTCCTCAGCATGATAAACATCAACTTGCTGTCTGTCTCCAACCTACCCAAGCTTAACAAACTCCGGAAGGTGAGTCAAACCTGTGGTCCTATCTCTCAGTAGTCCTTGTTCTGAGACCTTGCTGCCCTGGTGAGAACTTCTTTCCCTGCATCAGCCAGGAAAAGACCATTTGATTCTGCTCTTTCCTTTGAGGCCTGTAAGCTGTGTGAGAGGTTGTTTTCTAATATTTGAGAGTATTTTTGAGCTCATATTTTTAACATTTTTCTCTTGCTTTTGGTATGTGGCTGTTAAACTTCAGTAACATATTTCAGGTTTTAGAAATTGCAGTTAGATAGCAAGATATGTAATCCTGCAGTACACAAGTGGCTGGGAGTGCTATGTTAGCTTGCAGAAAAAGGGTCTCAAAACTGGAACTGCTTCTCTAATGAACAGGGTTCTGTTGTAGTCTGGTTGTCAGGGAATTTTATTCTATGTGTCAGAAGATGAAAAACACTTTGTGACCATATGATGCTTCCTCCTGGCAGCTGGAGCTGAGTGATAACCGGATTTCTGGTGGCCTTGAAGTTCTAGCAGAGAGAACTCCTAACCTGACACACTTGAATCTAAGCGGCAACAAGATCAAAGACATCAATACTCTGGAGCCCTTGGTGAGTGAAAGGCTGTGCTGGGATCTAAGGGATGACGTTTCCTTTGGGGAGCATGTCTGTGCAGCAGAAGTCCAACATCTTGGTAACTGTTCCAACAGCACTTCGTGGTTCTGATGGGAACAGATGAGTGGGTCCAATTTGAGGCTGGGCTAATAGTTAATGGCTCCACTGTCTGGAAAACCAGCAGCCAGTTGCTAAAAGAAGCATGAAATTGGGCTGGATGAGTAAAACTGTGGATGCAGTGCTCAGTGTCCATCTGAGAAAGAAAGGACCGTTAATGGGTCGGATGCAGTTTGAGGTAGGTGGCACCTGGGGTGTCATGGAGATGAGTTGCTTGGACACCAGTGAGGGTTTCCATTGCATCAGTCCAAAGATGCTGTCCTGCTGGGCTGTGACCCTTGCACTCAGGGTGCTGTCACAGCTTGAATTGCAAGGTGTTCCTGTTATAAATGCAGGAAATGCATCCCTGGTGCATCTAAACTGCCCCAAAGGCGGCTCTTGCCTTGTCATCTAGACTCTGTAGTTTTGAAAGGCCTGATCTAGGGTCTTTGCCTCTGTAGCTATTACGTTTTGTCCCTACATCCATTCCAGAAAGAGCTTGCAACTGCTCTCCTGTACTTAGCCTGGTGCACAGTGCGATAGCCTGTTTGGAAGAGCTGCTGTGGCTGTGCTGAAAGCACATCAGGTTTAGGCTGCAGACACTGCTTTGGTCTGCTGCCTGTATTGTGCTCTCTGGTATTTTGCCTGATGTTTTGGGGCAGAATGAGTCTGGTTCAGTGATCCATCCTGCTTTGTGAGAGCTGGGCACTGTGTGCTTGTTGCCTGCTCTGTCCTAGAGGAATTAAGATTCCCACGTGGCTTCAAAGGGAGCTGTCTTCAAGGAGGGGAAGCTGTAGGACAGGAGATGGATTAAAAAGGAGTTGTATTTTATTGTGAATGTTGTCCTACACTTAGTAAAAGCAGCAACTTATCTCCACCAGAAGAGCACAAGGTGAAAAGAACGCATGCAAAGACTGCTTTGCCATAGGTATGGTTAGGAAACCAGCTGTATTCTGATGGCTGCATGATCCTCTAATACTGTTGATTTGTAAATGATCTACTGACTTGATCTTTGCAGAAAAAGTTGCCAAACCTGCATAGTCTGGACCTCTTCAACTGTGAGGTGACAATGCTCATCAACTACCGGGAGAGTGTGTTCACCCTTCTGCCCCAGCTCACCTACCTAGATGGATTTGATGCTGATGACCAGGAAGCCCCTGACTCAGACCCTGAAGCAGATGGGGATGGACTGGAAGATGAATATGAGAATGGGGAAGGTAAGGATTTTCTCTTCATGGTTTTATTTCTGGGGATCAACTCCTTTTTCCCTTCTGTATGATTGTGTTGCTAAAAAAAAAAAAAAAGCGATTATAACTTGCTGCTTAAGTAGTGGCTGTCTGGACAACCTGTCCCCATTCCTTCCTTCGGCAGGCAGCATGAGAAGTGAGACTTGCTGCAGGCTGACAGGGCTTGTTGCTGGCACTCCCTGTGCAAGCTTGTTTTCTGTGATTTCTGGGCTATTGCTCATGTAGTGCTGGAGTAGGAGGTGTGAGCATACTGTCTGGGAATAGCAAGTATTTTGAAACTTTAATGCTTACTTTCATCTTTTGATAGAAGGTGAGGAAGAGGAAGATGATGATGAGGAAGATGATTTGGATGAAGAAGTCATTGATGAAGAAGATGATGAAGATGATGACCTTGAAGGTGAAGAGGAGGAGGATGGAGTAGATGATGAGGTGAGACTTTTTGTTGTCAGTGTATATCCACAGCAGTGAGTTGGCATGTTCAATAGTGCATTCATCCCTTAATCTTGTGACCCATCTGACCAGGTGTCAGATGCTTCTTCATGGGCAGATCCAAGGGGTCTGTCCTGCCCTTGGCTCTGGCTATTCCCATCTGGCTACCTTTTGACTCCATCCAATGAGTTTGCCTGTTCAGTATTTGTTTACTGCTTGGATCAATACTTCTGTACTTCAAGTGATAAACTGTGACTTCAAGTGATAAAACTGTACACCCCCTTACTCCTAAGGGGTACAAGAGGCTATTGAGGAAACAGGAGCTTCTCCATGCTCAGCTTGTACCTGTCACCCTTAGGTTAGAGTAAGGCAGGAGAAGAGGTGAAGAGGAAAGGGTGGTAACAGAATTACACCTTGCTCATGGGATTGTGGCTTGTGTAACAAGGTGTCTTGTTTTGATTCCAGGAGGAAGATGAGGAGGAAGATGGTGAGGATGAAGAAGATGATGAAGCTGATGATGGTAAGTTGAATTCTAACAAACTGTTGGCAAAGCTGCCTTGACAGTCTTGCACATTCTTTGGATTCTAAGAGCTTCCCAAGCTTCTGCGCTGTGCTCTTGTTGCCTTCAGCTCTTCCTTGATAAGTGCAGTGCTCTGACTTGTGGGCACTGCTAAGCTGCTGCTTATGCCTGAGCTAACTAGAGTATAACATCTATAACCTAAGGGTCATGCGCTGCTGATGGGGAAACAAGTTTCAGTGCCTCTTAATGCTTACTGAGCTAAGTAGGTGTGCCAAATAGTAGAGGTAAATTGCCTAGGGAACCAGTTCTGAATAGTTTATCCTGATAGTTCATGCAGGATTAGGGCTTCTGTCATGGAAGCTCATGTTAGCAGTCTTTGTGAGGAGATGCTCTTGAATGCTTGTGTTCCTTTCTCCTATCAGCTATGGAGAGGGTAGTAAAGCTGAACTTGATTTGAGTCCAGACTCCTTTAGTTCTAACAGGGTGTAAGCACCTAAATTAATGTTGATAGAATATAGTGGCTGGCATGACTTTAAATGACCTTGTATCAGTTTGGTTAGAAATGACCAAATTCTACAGATCCTATACTTCTGAGAGTGTTCAACAAAAAAGCCTTTTGAAGCACTTGATGGAATGTGGGATGCTTAGAGGGCATAAAAATACTTAATGTCTCATATGAGTCTGTGCTTCTTAGTAGCATGGGAAGCTGAGCAGGGTGGATCTCTGTTCTGTAATGGTGAGAGTCTAGTCTGTGCTTGTTCACTGGCAAGCTGTGGCTAATGCAGCTTGTAGCCACAGTTTGAGTGCTGTTCCACAAGACTGAACAGACAGAGCTTCATGCTTCACCTCTTTTTGCAGACCTTCCACGAGGGGAAAAGAGAAAACGAAATCTAGAGGATGAAGGAGAGGAAGATCCAGAAGATGAAGAGGATGATGAGGATGACTGATCCCAGCAAGCCAATCAGTTTTACAGACTATGACTGTGCTTGTCTTAACTTCCCCATTGTGTCTATGTGAGACTGTAAATCCCTGTCTCCCACTCCTCCCCCCTTTGTATGGCTGCAGCGTCCACAATATATTTTTTTAAGATGTAGAATACTGTAGGCATTCAGGGGAATCTTCCATACAAGGCTCTCTTTCTCACAAGTATCTCATGACCAAAGGCTTTCTCCGTTCTGTGGTTTGTGCAGCAGTTTGCAAAAAAAAAAAAAAAATCCTCCTAGGGTATCTTTCATGTCTGAAATCAGCCTTGCCACACAAGAGCTCCAGCTTGCCACCCTGCCTGACAGCAAAGAAGGTGTTTGCTATCTGCATGCCCTCAGACCTGCTTTCTGAAGACGCTTGAGCCATCTTGAGCAGTGGGTGCAAATCTGGTTCATCTGAATGGACTCTAAGCAAATGATCACTGAGGTCTCTCTGATCAGAAAAAAATGGTGATGTGATCTCTGGAGATGCTTGAAGATACTTTAGTGCTGGGGATGTGGGGTGCCTGGGGTCTTGGATGGGGGGGTTGACTGTTGACTGCTTACAAAGACCCTGGTACCTCTGGTGATGCACCTTGCAGTAGCCCTGTACTTGCTTTCCTGTTTTTTTTTTTTTTTATAAACTGGAATATTTTTTTCCTGATGGCCACCTAATACCTTCCACTTGCACACCCAAGTAGGGCTGATTTGTGGCTGTGAGCCTCTGCCGTGATGAAGTTTCTCATCGCCATAGCAGCCTTTAGGAAGAGATAGGAAATAGCAGGTTTAGGGATACTGCACTTCTGTCAAACTCCATTTCGCACTGTACAGAACATGTTCAACCAGTATCACTGTGATGCACCTAACTCGGCGTTCCCCGGGAGACCGTGTTAGCCTATATATTCTCAGGGTCCTTCTGCTAGCCAGTAACAGCTCTGGACAGTTGCCTCAGCGCTAGCCTGGTGTATGCGTCGTCCTCCTTTTTCCTTTTCAGCATGAAGAGAAGTGCATTGATCAGAAGTCCAGCTCATTCCCATTCAGGCTATTTGCGCACTGCAGGAGTGCAGACAGCGCTGCGGACCGTGTCTCCCTCTGACCTGGGGTGTGTAGAGCGGGGAGGGGGGGGGGCTGAAATTGGCCAGGGGTAGCTCTCCACTGCAGGGTCTTTGGCCCTTCCTTCCTCTGCCTCGAGGTGTTCAGACAGCACAGCTGATAGCTTCTGGAGAGACCTGGCCCTGTGGCCTCCAGGGATGGGAACGGGTGGGTGTTGGGTGCTGGGACAGCAGTGCTTGGGCGGGGCAGCTGCTGCTTGGAGGAGCACAGTGCTGGGGCTCCGGGGCACTGGCACTGCGTGGAGCTCCTGGTTGTTGCTTGGGCAATCTGTCAGCACCCAGCACTTGGAGGTGAGGTTCACAGCGGTTCCTTCAGGAGTGGTGTGTGTTGCAGCACATCTGAGTCTCTGTTGCTTTGTTCTGTTCTTGCTGTTGTCTCTTGCATTGTACAGTAGCTGTAACCATTTGGAGAAGAACTCCTGTAAAATGCAAACTGAGTAACTTATAAATGTTAAAGGAATTAAAAAAAAAAAAATCAGAGCAGCAGTTACTTCTAATTTTTCCCTGCATTTTTAGCAGATTGTATGGATTTTATATTAGCCTAGTAACTGTCAGGTTTTGATTGGTCAGACTAGTCCCAGAAATAATGATCTCCGGCCCTTTTGTATCTTTTGTTACAAAATTTGGATAAAACTTTTAATAAAGACTTCAGTTTTTAAAAATCCATTGCAATGAATGTTGTCTTAACTGCCCCTGCTCTATGAACACCAGAGCTGCGAGCAGCCTGTGGAAGCTCTGGGGTGGTTTTTCTTGAGCAGCTGGATCCCATCAGCAGTGGTGACTGTCCTGTTCACCCAGGCATGGCTTTTTTTTTTTTTTTTTTTTTTGCTCTGAGCCCCAGCTGAGTGGATTCTTGGTAAGTGCAGCTTGTCTGTTCTTGCTCTGCAGGGCTGGCTTGGGCAGGGCTGTTTACGGGGTGGTGGTGGTGATATGGGGGCTTTGGGGTGGGGAATCACATTGGGGAGGGATGTGGATCAGCCTGATACAGCGGGGTGCTTGCATGAATGTGGGGGCTCTGTGGGGATGATGCAGCCTTCACTCTGTGCTGCTCCTGGAAATGGCCACAGCAAGGTTCATGGGTAGCTGCAAGAGCTGTTTCTTGGGGAACCAGGTTAGTGTGTGTCTGCTCTTCTGGTCTGTATGGAAAGTCTGCTTAAATGCTGAGAAGTCCTAGTTTTAAGACATTTTTAATATTCAATTCTACTGGATGCTCAGCTCTGCTGAGGACAGGGCTTACAGCTCCAGGGTGGTGCAGGGTGAGGAGGAGGTGGGTGAGCAGCCCCAGCTCTGGGTTTTGGGGGGCTGCCCAAACCCTGCCCTCAAGCAGGAAGCTGCTGGAGGGTTCAGGGAGGCTGATGTGTGAGCTGTGCACAGCTCCCTGGGGGCTGGAGGTGCCTTTGCATTGCTGTGATCCTGGCCTGGCTCTGGTGAGCTGCTGCTGTGCTAGATCTGCACAGCCATGGGTTTTGCCTAGGGGTCTTTGCAAGGTTAGGGCACCCAGCACTGTGCTCTGGGGCTAGTGTGAGGAGCTACGCGGAGGAACAGAGCTCCAGCTACAGGGCTGGTTGTGCAGAGACCCCCCTTATGCTGCTGCTCAGCCTCCTCCAGAGTGGGGGCTGCCCCTTTTTACTACCAGCACAACCCCTGCTGGGGCTGCTCCCCTCTCCTCACATGCCTTTCCCTGCTCAGACAGAGGTGGGTGTGCTGGAGCTCTGTCCTGCAGGCAGAGCTGTACAGGGGAAGGTGGGAGCATGCAGCCTCCCGCCGCCCCCCCCAACAGACAGGACCTGTGTAATGGGGCCAATGTGACTGGGAAAGCACAGCTCCAGCTGAGCTGCAGGAACTCCTATGTGCATCCTGCCATGGCTGCTGTGTGTGGTGGGGGGAGCCTGGAGGTCTCCTGCAGGGGGGCAAGCAGGCTGCAGCCATCACTTGCAGCAACTCCAGCCCCTTGGAGCAGAGCTCAGCGGGTGAAGGAGGGACTTGGGCCTCCTAGCAGCCCTCCCTGGGTGGGATGCATAGGAGCTGACCTAGAGGGAATGGTACAGTGCCATGGGGCTGGGCTGGATGCTCCCCCTGCTCCAGGGCTGGTGCTGGGGCACAGCACTGCTATTTTAGGCTCTTCTTCCCTGTTGTACTTCAGGCACTACACCCCTGGTACCAGCAGCCTGGGGTGGGTGCATGCATCCCCTGGGGCTGCATCCAGACAGTGCTGATGCAAGGGGCAGGGCTACCTTATTCCAGACCAAGGAAATCAAAATCCCTGTGCATCTTCCCCCTCCCAGGGTGCTGCAGGGCTCCCAGCCAGGCAGAAGGGTGGGGGCTGCCCCTAGACCTGCTTTGGTGTAAACCTTTAAACCTTCCTGGGATGGTGCTGCCTTAGGAGCCCTGTATGGTTTGGACCTGTTCACAAGGGGATACAGAGACCCCCCTGTTCCTCCATGCAAACCCACCCCTTCTCCTCCCTTCCCCTGTCTTGGGACCCACTGAGGGAGCCCTGCCTTCTTGTTCCCCATCTGCTTGTTTTTTTTTTTTTTTTTTGGGGACTGGCACAACTTTGCCCATTGCCCCCCACCATGTGCCCCCACAGAGGATCCCCCAGCCACTGCTCCTGTATGCTTCCCATTTATTAACTTCCAGACCTCATTTCAGAGAAGTCCACCACCTCTAGAGCATCCACCAGGCTTCGCCTGAGCCTCTGGGGCAATGAAAAACCTTTAGGAGAGGGAGAGACACGCAGGGTCCAGGGGCTTAGCGTTTCCAAAAATAAAAGGGAGAGGGGAGTAGAAAGTCAAGAAAACAAAGGTTGTTCCCCCTCTGCCACCCCACGCTGGAGTGATGCTCCCCGTGCCCCTGTCCCAGTGCGGTGGCATGGAGTCTGCAGTGCCCTTTAACCAGCCAGGGTGGGGGGATCCCCAACAGGGGCAAGGTCCCTCAGAGCTGCGAGTACAGGGAGTTCTCCATCTCCGGCGTCAGCTTCGAGTGGAAGGAGGCGAGGCCCACCCTGAAATCTGGAAGGAGAGGGAAGAGAGCTGTCAGGGCTGGGGCCGAGCTCCTGGGATATGGCAGGAGACGTGCAGCCTCCCTGGGGCATTGCTGTGGGTCAGGGGCACACCGCACCCCTGGGTGCTGCCCACTGTGGCAGTGACATGGGGGCAGGCACTGGGGCCATTGATGCCTTCTTTCCCCCGAATTGGGGGAAAATCAGCTCAGTTCAGCATCCAGAGTGCACAGAGCTGCTCGATCCCATATAATGAGAGCATGTGGGCACTCGGGAGGGACCCCCTGCATCCTCCCTGTTCTCCCCCAAGGCCGTACCCATGTCTGCGTCCAGGCGCCCAGGTGGTGGCAGGTTCTTGCGGTGGTCCTCGATGTGCAGTGTCATCTCCTCCCGCGAGGCGGTGGAGTAGGGGCACTGCATGCAGGTGTAGCGGCCCCGCGTGTGCTCCCACACGATGCGGCTGTTGGAGGCGTGCCCTGCAAGGGTGGGCAAGGAGGGAAGCACAGCGCTCGCTGGGGAGCCCCCGGGGGTGGGAGCCCCGTGCAGAGCGGGATTTGGGAGTGGAAGCCCATGCTCCTGGCCCTGTATACACACAGGGTACCCTTTGTGCTTGGAGGGGACCCCAAGGCTGGGTGTAGAGCTGGCTGTGGGCATTGTGAGGCTGTGCTGCTCGGACCCCCTTTGCCTATCGCCTATGCACCTGCAGAGCAAAAGCAGGTGGTTTCCAGCTTGGCCACAGCCAGGGAAAATGGGGGTCTTTTGAGTCCAAGCAGCAGCTGCACCCCCAGTTTGTGCTGCCAATACAGCCAGGCTCAGCAGTTCCTTGGGGGGGGGTGCAGCCAGTGACCCCCCCAGTCTCCAAGCCTACCTGGGGAGCAGCTCCTCTGTGGAGGGCTCCCAAAAACAAGGGTGCCCGCCCTCCCCACTGTGCTCCGGGGAACATCACAGCCTCCAAGGGGCCTCTCCCCTCCCCTGTGCCTCCCCCTTCCTTCCCCCCCCCACCCCCTCAGTGACAGAAAGCAGCCCCCAAGCAGCCCCAGTAGTGCCAAACTAACCTGCGGTCACTCCTGAGCCAAAGCATGGGAGGAGTGGGCTGACACTCACACCTGCGGAGGGAATCGAGGGGCAAGACAAGCATTAGGTCTTCCCCTCCCTGGTGGGGGGGAAAGATGGGGGGCAGGCCTGGCCCGGCCCCTGCCTCACACCCCAGCATGCCGGGGAGGAGCAGCAGGGCCGGGTAAATTTGGAGGTTGGTTATTTATTATTATTTTTTTGGTGGTTGCTTTCATTTTTTCCAATCAAGCATCTCTTTAGGTGGGAGAGGAGGGGAGCAGAGGTGGGATGGGGCAGGGGGTGGTTGGGGTGGGGTGAGGGGAGCCCAGAGAGGGACTGGGGCAGCCCTGGGCTGCAGTGGCTCTGGGCTGGGGAGGTGTAGGGGGGGAGGGATCCTCGCTGGCCGTCGGTGGGTCCTCATCCAGGAGCTGCTGGTCAAGGCGGGAGCAGAAGGTTTGCCCTAATGGCTGCCCGCGCTCACCTTGGCTTTTCTTCCAGATGGCGTTGGAGACGGGGGGGGCCGTGGCTGGGCACGAAGGGCCGCAAACGGGGCTGCGCCGGGGGTGGAGGTAAACCATAGGGCGACGGGTGCACATAGGACAGGAACGGCACTGAGGAGGGGGGTGGCCCCGAGAACCGAGTCAAGGATGATGGCCCAAAAAGGTTGGGCTCCAGCAGTGGGAAGGGGTGGGGGGCCGGCGAGACGAGCGGCATCGCCTCCAGCGAGCTGGGCAGCTCAGGCAGGCTGGCGGGCAGTGTGGCGGGTGCTGCCGGGGCAGTGTCCGCGCCGGGAATGATGGCTTCTTTCTCTGTGTGCTGGATAATGCTCGGGAGCTTGGGCAGCCCCTCAGCTGCCTTGGCCGGGAGCTCCTTCTCCAGGGCGGAGGTAGCGGGCGGGACAGGCTTCTCGGCTTTTTGGGGTGGTGCAGGGCTGCCGGCGCGGTCAGAGCAGACGTGGAGGTGCTTGAAGAGGGAGCGGTGAGTGCGGAAGCGCAGCAAGCAGTTCTCACACCTGCAGGGTTGGCAGGCAGCATCAGTGCCAGGTCAAGTTCCCACCCACAGCCCCAGGAGCAGCATTCCCCCCGCTGCACAGCACATGAACCACTCCTGGGGGCTACCTGAAATGGGGGGGGGGGGCGGGGCCGGGAAGTGAGGCAAGGCTGAAAGGGGATGTACAGGGTGCTCAGGGTTGTCTGGGTACTGCAGCGTGTCCCCAGATGGGATTTGGTGTGGGGCCATCTGCAATACCTGCGAGGGCTCTGCAGGGAGGTGGCAGAGCTGTGCAGGATGGTGATGGGGACAGGGTGGGGACTCACTTGAAGTAGCGGTTTGGCTTGTAGTGCACCTTCATGTGGGCCATGAGGTCCTGCATGCTGGGGAAGGTCTCCATGCAGCCTAGTGTGGGGCACTGGAAGGTTTTACCTGCAAAAAGAGATGAGGCAGAGTCAGCACAGCCCCAGCTGCACTGCACCCCGCTGTGGCAATGGGAGGACCCACCAACATGTCCCTGTCCCTTCCCGTGCTCTCCCCACTGCTGGCTGGGGCAATGCAGCATCTCCCAGGGGCGCAGGCACTTTGAGGGCAACTTGTGCAGTGAGCCCCAGCTTCAAACCTTGCTTTTCCCCCTCCTATCCAAACAAAGAGCACCCTGGAGCAATCACGGGGTGTCCCGGTGCCCACCATCCCCCTTACCCTCAAGGGACTGCGTTGGTCTGTAGTGGACCTTCAGGTGGTCCATCAGCTCCTGCATGCTGGGGAAGGCCAGCTTGCAGCCGTAGCTGGAGCAGGCGTAGTGCTTCCCTGGAAGGAGAAGACAGCATTGGCCTTGGTCATCGCCCCCTCATCACCCGTGGCATCGCCCCCACCGTACTCAGCTCACCTGAGGCCGGTCTGCGCTTCAGCAGCCGCAGGTCCTGCGTGGGGGCTCCTCCACTCCCCACTGCTGGCATGGGGCCGCCAGGCAGAGCCGCTTCACTGCAGCCTGTGGGGGAGAGGCTGTCAGGCAGCAGGCACGAGTGCCCTGTGCAGCCGCCATACACCCATGACCCTTGGCCCCCAGCCCTGAGCCTTGGAGCTGGGTGGGATTCAGGTGTTTTGGGGCCGTAACTGTGTGCTGAAATGCAGCTGTGTGGTTGGATCCAGGTTTCTGTTTGCAAAGGGGCCAGTTCCAGTGTCCTCATTCCTACTCTGCACAAATGGATACCTTACATGGCTTGGTCAGCTTGGGGCTTTGGGGGGGGGGGGTGTCTGTCTTCCTGGAGCGTGGTTCCACACAGGAGACACATTCTCAGAGTGCTCCTTGCTGGATGCTGCCTTCCTGGATCCACCCACTGGGAGCCTCTGGAGGGGAGCATGGGGCGATGGCACCCACATGGAGGCCACCAGCAGCCCCTCTAGTGTCACAGCTGGCCACCACCCCTAGGAGTTGCAGCAAATGGGACCCCCACAGCAGCCAGAGCAAAGGCCTTTCGCCTCCTGAGGGACTCACCTGCCCCCTCTCCAGCGTATTTACCCCCCAGCGAGAAGGGGGGCAGAGCCTCATCCTTCTCTGTCTTCATGGCCTGGCTGGTGGCAGGCACAAGGCCAGGGGTTCGCTGCCGATGGTGTCTTCTCTTGGTGATGCTGCACCCAATGCAAGGGACAGAGGTTAGAGCCCACCAGGGAGCGACAACAACAGCCACCACTTCCTTTTCCCCCTCGGTGCCTGTGGTGCTCCTGCCTCAAAGGGGCTTTGTGGGGAGAGAGGCTACCAACACGGCCCCTCCACAGGCGGGCAGCTGTCGAGCACTGAAGCTAGAGCCATCACCATCCCTCCCCACCTGTCACCCTTGGGTAATACCAAGCCCCTGTCTCTGCTCCCACTGCATGACCAGGAACATGGCGGCAGGGCCCAACGCCTGGCTGATGGATGCCTGGGGGCAATTCCTTCGTGAACATTACAGCAGGCGGTCCCCCAAAACTAACTGGCTTGGCCTTACAGACCTGTGGCACCAGCCCTGGCCACACAAGAGCCAAACAATAGCTCTCAGCAAAAGGCATCTCATATCTCCATGACCAAGACCAGCACACCCATATCTGTGCTGCCCTGCTCACAGCTGGATATGCCTACTAGCGTCTGCTCTTACAGGCATTTTCTCAGCTTTTCTGGAGAAAATAATCTTTAAACATATTGTTGGGGTGTTGTGGAATTGCAAGCCCTATTGGGAAGCGCATCCAAGAGGGATGGGAGGAAGGTCACAGCCAAGCTGTAACACCTAAAGATGTTGCTGGGCTTGGTGCTGGAGCCCCCAAGGAGAGCGGGATCCGTGCCCCAGAAGCTGGCAGCCCCGGTACACCACAGCTTCCCCAGAATAATTTCATTATTTCTTGAAAAATGCATTTTTTCAAGGAGCTGTATTTGAGGAGCTGTATGGAGGTGCTGAGCAAGAATGCCCTGCCTCAACAGTTTGAATGCTTTCTCCCCCAAAAGATTCTTGCTATCCTTTTTTCCCAGCAAAACAGTCTCTCCTTAATTAATTAATTAAATTAATAAAAAAGCGCAAGTTAATAAAGATTAATAAAAAAAGCAAGTTAACCCCAAACAAAGCCAAAGGCCTGGGGTGGATGGATGAATAACTGAGCAGAGAGGGATCTCCTCGACATCACACCTCTTGCAGCAGAGGTGGCTCCATGACATTGCTGCACACTTGGCCCCAGGCCCTGGATTTCGGGGAGCTGGTGGCACCTGCATCGTTTTGCTGCCATTTCTCACCTCTTATGGGATGGTGTCTGACACAACAGGGCACTTTTCGCTGTTTTGCAGCCCTGAATGCGATGCCCTGAGCCAAGCACTGCTGACCTGCTGCTGCCTCCATCCCTGATGACCCCACATGGCCACCGCAGCTGTGACCCCCCCATCCCACCCCCCCCGATCCAGTGCAAACCCTGCCCTGGAAACCCAAATCCTGGAGCCACCGCAAACCCAGTGCCACTTTTCACTGGGTTTTCCTGCTGCAGGGTCAGGCCCCCCAAAGCCTGCTGGAACCCACTCCTCCCGCTCCTGTGGGACCCCAAAAAAATCCCTTGTTGGGGGCTAAGGGGGTGAGCAGGGGGTTTGTCATCTGCTTGTGCCGATTCAGTTAATAATTAATAAAGATCATCTCCCTCAAGTGAACAAGAGGGTTTATGCATATTGGCAAGAACAGAAGAGGTTCACAAATCCACCCGGGGAGATAAACGGGACAAATACTCCCTTCTGAGCATCTCTGCACGACGGCCAGACTTCCTACAGCAGCTCCTCGGCACGGGAGAGGAGACAAAAGGCTGGGAACAAGGGGCTCACGCGGCCACTCCGCTGGGAGATGACAGCTGAGTGAGCGCAGGGACCCCCTGGTTATGGGGGGGGGCCTCGGCTCCCCGCCCCATGGCCAAGAGCTCCCTGGTGAGCACCCCCACAGCTGGCAGCCCCCCCACGGCTAGTGGCTCCTGTCTGCAATATGCCCGTGGCTACTAGCCCCTGTGGCCGGTAGCACCCCCGCCCCCCCCCAACAATAGAGCTGTGGCCAGCAGCCCCCGCGGCCAGTAGTCCCACGGGACAACGCAGCCCTAGCATCCCCACGGACTGAGCCCCCTCCCCTCCAAACCTGGTCTCCCCCCTCCTTTGGGGGAGGGCGCACGGCTTCAACCCCCCCCCCCCCCGCTCCCCCCTCCCGGCCCTTCCTCACCTCCGAGCTCCGCGCACAGCCCCGCTGTCGCCCCCCCCGGAGCCCTGGGGTCGTATGTCCCCCCCCCAAAAAAAAAAATAAAAAATTAAAGCGTCACCCCCAGCAGGGCCGCACGTACCGAGGCTGCGGGGGGGCCGGAGCCGCCCGGGGCGCCCATCAGCGGCGGCGCGGCCGCGGGGCCATTTTCTGCGCGGAGCTGTCGCGAGAGCCGGGGGGGACGGGGGGGGGGAGAAGGGGGAGGGGGGGGAGGAGGAGGAGGAGAAGGAGGAGGAGGAAGAGAGGCGGAAAGGGGAGAGGGGGACGCTTTAGGGGGGGGGGGGTGGCGGCCTGGACCCGCCCCGGTGTCGTCGTCGTCCTCCAGATCCCGGTTCCTGAGGTGGGGGGGGGGGGGGGGGGGGGGTCGTGGTTCGCGATGCTGGAGCATCCCCGGGGAGGTGGCATCCTGAACCCCCCCCTTACAGCATCCTGAGCCTCTTGGGGAACGCTGTGACTTTTGAAGACACCCCCCCCCCCCCCCCGGTCGTCTGAGGTTTCCCTCGGAGCACCCCAGGTTCCTTGGAGCACCCCCCCGAAGCACCCCGAGCGCAACACATCACTCATGGGCCCTAAGAGCTGCCCAGGCCCCTTGGAGCATCCCAGGACCCTCACAGCCCCCCTGAGCTGCCCCCCTCCCCCAAAGCCAGCAGGAGGTGGTGGCAGCATCCCCCTTGCACAGCCCCAGCTCTTGGGGTGCTGCCCCCCCCTCCCCCCCCAGCCCCAAGGCAGGGTGCAGGAAGTAGATTCCTCCAGCAGCAGTTTCCAAAGCCATTTTTATTCAGTCAGATGAAAGCAGAGGCTCTCGCTGCTCCCACCCACCTCGCCCCCAATGCCCTTCCCAAGCTCAGCAGTGCAAGGACTCTAAAACTGCACTTACAGGAAAAAAAAAAAAAAAAAAGAAAAATCCCCCCAAGGACCACGTAGGTTGTGAAAACCCATCATGAGGGGGCAAAGCCACGAGGCTGAGACACCCGGAGCTGCCCCGGCTCCTGTTCCTCCCCCCCCCCAGCTCCGTGTGTGCCCCCCCGGCCTCCCAGCCCCCATTTCCCCTTCCTCCCCAGGCCCCAGAACGTGTCGCTACGTGAGGCTGCGCAGGACTTCATTTCCCAGCAGCCTTTGGCTTGCCGTCACCCCCACCCATAGGGTCCCCTGAGCCCTCCCCATCTGTGTGTGCCCCCCCCCGCCTCCATCTCCTGGGCAGGAGCTCTGCCCACCCGTGGTCAGCGGGAGCTGCAGGGAGGGAGGAAGAGGAGGGAGAGGCAGCGAGGCCGAGGGCTGCAGCAGGATAGCGTCACTTCCTCTGGCCATCCTGGGTGGGGGATGACATGGATTGGTGGCGGGGGCGGGGCGGGACACCGACCCCTGCTTATCTCTGCACCCAGAGCATGGTGGTGGTTCCCAGCACCACGGGGCACAGGCAAGGACGGGCCCCGATGTGTTGGTGCCGTTCGTCCCTCTCCCTGCTGCAAACCTCATGCACCCTCAGTGGGAAAAAGCCTCCATTCAAAGCCCCTCTGCCCCCAGGGCAGGGAACATCACCCCAAGGGGGTGTGCTCGGGATCACCTCAGCATGGCCATGGACAGTGGCTTTCAGCCCCAGCACCCCACGGGTGAGACCCCCCTGCTTGTGATGCTGGGGCAACTCCATGTTTGCCACAGCAGGGGACTTGGGCCCGTCTGTGCCGCCCATGGCCCCTTCAGATCAGGATCCAAATACGTGGAGCCACAGCTCAGTTCTCGCAGCAAGTCCTGTGGGAAATCAGGCGCTGCGCTGACACGCAGGTCCTGCTGCGCCCCGATTCCAGGGCTTTGTCTCCCCGCTGCCCTGCAGCTCCTGGCCAGCACTGCCAGGTGCTCTGGAGCGATGCTGGGATGTGCAAGAGCCTGAGATGGGGTCTGGGGGGGGAGCTGGTTCGTGTTCAGTATCTTCTGGAGGATTCGATACAGAGGGGATGGGGCTGCTCTGGTGCGCACCCACCCTCGTCCCTGCATGCAGACTCATCCCCCTGTCATGGGGACAGCCAGCGCTGGGGGCTGGGTCTCAGGGGGATCAGTGGGGAAACACAAACTCCGGGCTTGTTTTTTTGAGTCCAACTCAGATTTGCTGTGTTTGCAATGCGTGAATCATCCAGGAGCAAGGTCAAAAGCCCAAAGCCACCACAAGTAACTTCACTGCTATAATCATTGACGATAAAACTATTCATGCCCCAGAGTCACCTCAACAGTTCCACAACCACCATACGAATAAGCAGCAAAGAGCCTGACCCTGCTCCACTGTCTGAAGTAGCTGCAGAAACCAGCGGCTGACACCAGGCCGGATCCAGCGGTGGCAAGGGGCTGAGGACAACAGATTGCTCAATGCTGGGGAGAGGATCCGCAGGGTTCCCCATGGCTGGCACCTACTGGGACCACCCTTGTCCGCTGTGCCCAGCTCAGATCTTCTGCACGTAGTTCCCAGGGAAAAGCCCCTCCTTGCCATGCAGCCGTCCCTTCCACCAACCAGAGATATCTGGGAAAGAGAGAAAAGAGCCCGGGTTGAGATGTGGAGCATCCACAGGGCAAGACGGGGAGCCAGGAGCCCGGCGGTACCTTCCAGCAGGATGTCAATGATGTCCCCCACGTTGAAGCTGAGCTCGTCCACGTCCTGCCCGATGTACTGGTACAGCGCACGGCAGCGCGGCGTGGCCACCTTGGGCTGTGGCTTGGGGCGCCCGGCTGGGGGTGGCCGTTGGCCCACGCTTCGCCTCCGCTGCATGCTGGGGACCGGTGACACAGTGTGAGAGCCAGGGAAGGGAGGGGGTGTGGGACATCCCATGTCCCCCTCCCCAGCCTGCTCTGCCCTCCCAGGACTGCCAGGTTACAGGGAGCTGGCCGGAGTAGGAAGAGTGTCTCTGGAGCCTGCAGTAGTGGGAGGGGAGACTGGAGGACTCTGGTGGGCACATGGGTGCTGGACCTTACCCGGCCACCCCCTGGTCGGGCACGTTGAGAAACTCCATGTTCTGCTCAGATGGGGGCCGTGTCTTTGGCCGGCGGTTTGTGCTTTGGGTGGGCAGCACTGTGGCCGGTGGTGCCCGCAGCTGCTTCTGGGGTGTCTTGTAGGTGTCCCGCTGAGCCTGGCTGTTCCCACGTGGGAACTGGGGAGCCCCGTTCTTGAAGGTGCCTGGAACAACCCCAGGGACGGTCAGTTATTGCAGGGGGTCATCGCCTGCCTGCCCCCCAGCAGCACAGAGCCGGCTGGACCAGGCTGGGGCCCATTTGGTGCTGCCCTGCTCACCTTGGGGTGCGGGGGGTGCACTCCGGAAGGGTGCTGGATGCCTGCTGCCACCTCTGCTCTGCGTCACCCCCTTCCTTGTGGGCTCTAGGAGTGGACACAAAACCTCATCAGGTGATGTCCCATGTGAGGGCTGACTATGGTTTGCATCCCACCACTCTTGAGCACCTGGTGCTACCCCATCACCTGAGCAGGTCCCTCCTGGGTGAAACACAGACTCCGCAGGGCACAGTGTCTCATCCTGATGTCCCCAAGCCCCCCCCACCATTCACCGTGGCCCTGGAGCTCCTGTCTCCCCTCTCCCCCCTCCCCTCCTACGCTGCTCCCCCCAGGTGCCCCGGCACCGGCACTCACTGGAGTTCCTGGGGAGCCCGTCCCCGATGCTGACCGTAAGGGTTTTGCCTCCAGCTTTGAGGATGGCCACGTCGCCCTGTCCTCTCATGAAGGTGACATTGCGGGTGCCGCCACCGCCCCAGCCCTCCTTCTTCACCCGAAACTGTAGTCTAGGATGAGGAGAGGGGCCGTGAGGCTGCGGGGAAGTGGCCTCTTCCTGCTTTGCCACCTCTCCCAGCTTCCATCCTTACGTGTCTTTGAAGGTGAGTTGCAGCTTGGTATGGGTGAGCTCCTCATAGCGCTTGCTCAGCAGGCTGACCAGCTCTGTCTTGAAGATGGACTCGAGGAAGTTGTCGGCATCATTCTCATGGAGGATGAAGAAATCATCCTGCCGGGTGCTGTGGGCAGCCCCAGGGGGCTGTCAGGGGGGCAGGAGACTCTGCCAGGCCTTGGGGACCCCTGAGCAGACCCAGAGAGCACAGGGACCCCTCATCCCCGTGGTGTGATGCTCCAATGGCAGTGCATTGGGGCTGGGCTGGGGGCACCGAAAAGTGGGAAGGGTCTGGGGGGACACGATGGGTGAAGCCCGACCACACTGAGCTGGTACAATGGGACATACCTCAGTGAGACGCCGCTCACTGCCTGGATCTCCACCTTCTTCTTGAGCACCTCCTTGATTTGCCCCTTCTCAGGGCCTTTCTTCACCTTCTCCCGCCCAATCAGGTAAAAGTACTTGGGGGTGAGGATGAAGTCCCGCTTGATGGGCTGCGAAAGGGCAGGTGCAGGGGCTGAGGGGAGTTAGCTGGGGGGGGGGAAAGAGGGAGGCACAAGCCCCACCCACATCCCACCCAAGGGCAACCACCATGAGCCATGGCTTGGCTTGTCTCACCTTGAACCTCCGGTCATACTTCGTGATGGAGTCGGCAAAGTCAACCCGCTCCCTCTTGGCTAGGAACTGCCGCAGCTCTGGCCGCTCCTCCATGCCCAGGTAATCGCCCACAAAATTCCTGTTGATGCTGTTCCTCCGCCGCTCTTTGCAGTTGTAGAGGATGCTGGAGGCTGCATGGTACCCGAAGTGATGCTGGTCGGGCAGGGCTCTGAGCTGGCACTCAGCCCACAGCCCCACGCAGCAGGAGCTGTGCTGGCCACAAAACCCATTAAGTGTCCCCAAAACCTTGTGTTGTGGTAGGGGGGGAGGGAGGGGCCCAGCTGCTTCCTTTTTTTTTTTTTTTTCCTCTTGATTTTGCACTGTATGCTTGGGAGTATTGGAAATTCCCCATGGCGGGTGTCAGGTGCTGACCACAGGCCTTTCCCATCCCTCTACAAGCGCTGACCCATCTCCATCATTTTTGCAGGCAGTGAAATGCAGACGGACAGCGAGATGCTCTGGGTTCTGTCTGACAGCCCCACCCAGGGCTGAAAACAGGAGCAAGAAACCCACTCCCTCCTTGAAATGTAGGAAAAGACCTCGAGTATCTTGTCCAGTCCCTCATCACCCTCTTTGTTGCAATTAGGAGTGGGGATGCTGCTCCCCCATTGCTCCGGTGGCTCTGCAGTGAGCAGGGCTGTCCCTGGCCAAGGGCACCCTACAAAGTGCAGGGGTGTCCCCGCCGTCGCAGCCTTACCCTCCTCTCTCATCTGCTCGTATTTCCGGATGGCGATGTGCCGGCGCCAGGCCTTCTGGATCACCCGGGCGAAGCCGTCAAATTTCCGCTCCCGCATCTCCTCCAGGAGGAAGAGCTGTGGGGCAGTGGGGTACTGAGCCTGGACAGGCAGGGGCCGATCCTGGTGCAGATGCCCGCAACGTCCCCATGCCCCCAACCTACCGACTCTGGGTTCTTGACGAACACCTTGCTCCGTCCCATCTGGTACTGGTCTGGGTCCATGTTGACGGAGCTCAGCAAGTGCTGCACACCTTGCCGCTCATCCCCACGCCAGCAAGGCCACGTCTCGGGGGTGAGGATGGCATAGCTGCCGGGACAGGGGCCATGAGCGGCGGCCGGGCTGCAGACCCCCTCCTCACAACCCCATGGCCCCTCACCGTTGTAAGAATTTCTGGAAGAGGCGGCGGTAGGCGAAACCAGCCCTGCGTACGCGGATGTTCTCCTTCAGCCCCAGGTACTCGACTTGGTGCTTCACCCTGCGGGATTGGGAGGGATGTGCTCACCGTGGGATGGCAGCATGGTAGCATGGCTCTGCCCATCTCCACCACTTTGCCTGGGGGTGCCCAGTCAGAGCCCCAGAAGGATGCACATGCAGAGGGATGTGTGTTCCCGCACGCTGCCCTTCCATCCCCTGGGTCTGGAGGAAAGGTACCTGGGCTCTGGGGCTCTGTGACCCATTACAGCATCCTCTGTTACCTGCTCTCCTCCCAGTCACGGGGTTTCTTGGTCTCGTTGGGCTTGATGCAGCGGATGTAGTGTGGTGTGCACTTCATTAATGTGTTCACCAAGTCATTGGCCTGTTTCTATTGCAAGGATTGGCCTCTGTAGCGTTAAAGGTGTTGGTGGGAGCCCAGCAGCCCCAGCTGCTGTTCTGCAGCTCCAGAACCTACCTTGATTTTGGAGCCTGCAGTGGTTGGGCGGCCCTTTTTGTCAGAATCAAGCTTCTCCGGGAAAAGCATCCGGATGAAACCGCTGAAAGGCAGGGGAGAGCCCCCGGGTGAGAGCTGCCAGGCAGGGGCAGGACCAGCAAAGGTCCACATTTTGAGGATGCTGCCCATGACCCCAGCTCTTTTGGGATGACCCAGGAGACCACAACACCGCCCATACTCACTATTCGCTGCTCTGCATGAGCTCAATCAGGTCAGTGAAGAGCACGTCCCGGTTGCGCTCACAGAAGCCGTTCACATCGTAGGAGACCTGGGGGCAGGAGGGGTGCTCAGCCCCAGGACGCTGGGGCCAGGGCCTCAGGATGCAGGGTGCCGTACCTTGCCCGCATAGTGGTGGATGACAAAGCCTGAGCTCCAGCTGTTGAAGTGCTCATGGGTGCCCACTGCTGCCTGCAGCTTCTGCAGCAGGGTCTGGTCGGCGCCCTCGCCGGTGGCATGCATGGTGGCACAGACGTCGTCCAAAACACTCATGATCCCAGGAGGGTTCTGGGGGATGGAAAGCAAAGCCAGGGGTGACTTAAGGCTGCAGGCAGGAACAATCCTGCATCTGGCTGCAGTAACGTGCCCCGTGTGGCTCTAAGCTGCTTTGCACTCAAATGCAAGGACATGGAGCTGCAGCTCCCCCAGGGCTGGCTCCTGCCCCCCACCCCAGCAGCACCCAGCCCCACCAAGCCCCCCCAGTGCTTTGGCTCCCAAGGAAGCATCCTGCTGGGGGGACCCCCACTCACCAGCTTGTTCTCTATCAGGTCGCACACCACCTTGTTGTTGAAGTACTGGATCTGGGTCCATTTGATGCCCTCCTGCACGTACTCCTCCTACGGGGTGGGAGAATGACACACAAAAAGAGCTGGTGGGCTCCAGATCTGCACTCATGGGACATGCCTTGGCCAGGGTGCCACATCAGTGGGGTGCAGAGCACGGGGATTAGGGTGCTGGTGCAGCCCTATTGGGTTTCAACTCCCTTGTACCTGTTCTGCCTTCAGGGTCAGCTCTATGAAGATCTGCTGCAGTTTCTCGTTCACAAAGTTAATGCAGAACTGTTCAAAACCATTTTTCTGTAAAATGAGGGAAAAGGAAAGAGAAGATGGGTCTGACTTGGCTTCTACTCAGGTGACCCCTATGGGTGGGACCTTTGGATGCTGCTCCAGGGACCCTTCTTTGGGCCATTGACCAACAACCCCTTGCTCTGACCACCCTCGCTACTGGAGCAGGGAAGGAGAGCCCCCCAGCTGGGCTCCCACTGCAAACCAGCACCCACCTGGAATATTTCAAAGCCGTAGATGTCCAGCACCCCAATGCTGTACTCCTCATACGGCTTCTGCATGGCCGGTTGATAGACTGCAGGGAGAGACGGCGGGGAGCCACCTTCATGGGGCATGCGGCTGCACACAGGAGCAGCCAGCCAGCATCCCCATGAGCCTCCCCTCATACCCCTCCCAACAACCGTACTCCCAGGGCACCCACCTCCACGAGGAAGTCAAAGACACGAGCGTAGAGCCCCTTGGCCAGGGCATCCCGGGTGTAAGCTGCCTGCTCCACGTTGAGGGTGACGGTGATGGACTCGGAGCGTCCACCCCACTTGCTGTCCATCTTGCGGCTGGTGACCTTGCTGTTGAGGCGGTTGCGGTCGATGCCCAGCAGGTAGGCAGGGAAAGCCAGGGCTGGGCAGAAAGAGGGAGGTTAGGGCTGCCCCCCACACACTGCCCACCCAGCCCCAGCCAAACATGAGTGGGGCCATGGCATAGGGAGCAACACAGTCTGGGGGCATGGGATATTGCCCTCCCTCAGCTCCATCATAGCCCCTGTCCCCTGCCAGGCACTTGCTAAGCTCTGGCTGTGCCATTTGCTCACTGCCTCAGTTTCCTCATGTTTAACACAGGGAAGATGCTGATGTTGCCTCTCTCCTCTGCTGGGGGGTTTGTGCTACAGAGATGTTGCGATTCATTGCCAGGGGTCCCTGTGAGCATGTAAGCTTCATTTGCTGGAACAAGGGGGTTTGGCTACTCACAGTCGGCATTTTCCACCTGGGCCATAGTTGCCCTCCTCCCGAAAGCTGATATTGCCCAGGTGGAGGATCCCTGCCACGATCTGCAGCACCAGCTGCTGGTCCTCGCCCGGATGCCGATCACCTGCATGGCATTCTGGGGAGCAGGGTGCATTGGGGTCAGCCCCAGTTTGGCCTCAGACAGGTTTCTGGATACCCATACTCCCCCAGACACTCACCATGGTCTCATGGAAGTCGTTGCGATCATCTGTGCCTTCTACCTGGTACGTGTCCGACTGGTTCAAGTAGTAGTAATAATCCGGGCTTCATGATGCCAAGGTTCTGCCGCTGCTCCTGGGACGCTCCTTCGATGAGCTGCAAGACACCCAGGGGGCTGCAGTTAGCGGCTCCAGCCCCATGCCCGCCTGGTCCCATGCCCCCGTACCTGGTAGTAGATGTGGAAGTTCCTCTCATGCTCGTTCTGGCTCACCACCCGTGACTTCTCCAGCAGGAAGTTGGAGATCTTCCCCCCGTCGGGCTCGCCACCCCGGCTGAACTGGATCTCGAAGTATTTCCCCTGCCCAGGCACAGTGCCCATCAGCACCCAGCCCCTGGTTGTCCCCTCCAGCCATGTCACAAGCACGGCAGGGATGGATCCTGGCTATGGCACTGCAAGGTACCAACCCTTGGCATGGTCCACGCCTGCCCCAGGGACTTACAAAGCGGCTCGAGTTGTTGTTGCGGACAGTTTTGGCATTGCCGAAGGCTTCCAGCAGTGGGTTGGACTGCAGGATGATGTCCTTCACGTGCTGGTGGCCAGAGGAGGGCACGAGCCTGAGCAGGGCTGCGCACTTGTGCCCACTGCAACTGCCCGCCCCGACTGGGGATGGAGATGTGTCCCCAGCCATGGACTGCTCTGTGCAGGGGCTGGGGGAGCAGAGAGGTTGGGAGGCGAAACTCTAGGTGCTGGGGTGGGGGCAGCCCTACCTGCACCTTGTCGCCACCCCCGGACACTTTGGAGATGTAGCCCATGATGTATTTTGCTGCCACTGTTTTCCCGGCCCCGCTTTCTCCACTGTGTAAATGGCAAAAGGAGGGGAAAGGTGAATCAGGAGCCCCTGGAGTGCTCCTGGTGGGATGCTGGGGAGCCCCTGGTCCCTCAGGGCCTGGGGCAGCTGGAGGGGACAGGGGCTGTAGCTAATGATGTTGGAGAAGGGGCTGCAGGGGCTCTGGGACATGAACGGGACCAGAGCAGGGCTGAGATACAGGAGGAGTTGTTGGATTTCTTGCTGCTGGATTTTGGAGGGGAGAAGGGAGGCTTTGGAGCCTGAAGGGGAAGTCTTTGGCCTTACCCCACATCCTGACCCCTTCCCTTGCAACACTCAGCTGAAAAAGCATGTTGCACAAGGCTTGGTTCTTGCCTGGGACCACAGCCCCAGCACACCCAGATGGTGCACACCCGTGGCCAGCACTGGGCTTCAGCAACCTCTTGCCACTGCCTGGCCACCACATTTGGCCTGGACACCCCAGGGTGCTGGGGAAGGGGTGCCGGGGGCACCCAGCCACTTGCTGCCCTCTACCTGATGATGACGCATTGGTTCTCCCCGTCGATCAGCATGTTTCGGTACATGTTGTCTGTCAGCGCATAGATGTGGGGGGGATTTTCATACTGAGCCTAGAGAGGAGGCAAAGGGCAGCAGTGCTGAGCAGGGAGCAGCTGCCAGCCCCCTCTGCAGCCCCCCTTTACCTGCCCATGTGGCACAAGAAGCAGCAGCATGCAGGATGTCTGCTGGAGTCCCATCTGCCTCAGGAAGGATGTGCAGCAGAGCCAGGCACTGGGCACTTCACCATGTCTGGGTTTGCCCTAATGTGTGTTTATGGGATGAATTTTCCAGGAATGTGGATATGCTTCCAACTCTTGTTGCAGGACAACACATTTGGGAACGCTGACCCATGCAATCAGTACCCCAAAGTGCACCCTCATGGGACACCCCCAGACATTTGTATGCAAATGCACCAAATTAAACCTAATTAACCCCCTTGCCAGCCCTGCCAGCCTGCACACAGCAGCCTTACCGCCCCCTGGTACAGCTCGATCTCTCGGTCAGTGAAGTACGGCATCTGCTTGAAGGGGTTGACGGAGATGAGCACTGGCCCGATGTAGGTCTGGGCAGCCAAGTCAAGGTCCAGGCATCCTCTCCCATGTCCCTCCGTCCTGCCCATCATATCAGAGTATCCCTGCCTCCTTGTAAGGCAGCACCAGGAATAGCACGATGGGTTTCAGCTCACGACCTGGTGCTGCCTCAGCCATGAGTTTCCCCTACATCCGCACGCAGCATCCCCAAATTACACAGGTGTGATTGGGGGGGGGGTTTGGAAAAACAGAGGCCTGTGGCTGGAAATGGTGCATTGGGAGGATGGGGATAAGCCCCAGTGCCCTGGGGAGGATGCTGGGTGGGGAGGACATGGATGGTGCGGGGCCAGGGTCCCACTTTCAGCCCACCTGTCAGCAGGGAGGGGAAGGCAGCCGAGGGCAGGAAGAGAGGGGCTTTTCTGGGAAGTGCGGAAACATGGGGCACTGAGTCATGACTGGATGGGGGCCCTGCATGCAGGGCTGCGGAAAAAAGGAAGAAAGAAGAGGCTGCATGGGGTATTTTTTCCTCCTCCTTCAAAAAAAGCCAACCCTAAGCCCAACCCCCAAGCACATTTAAAGCCCTGGGTCTGCTGAAAGAGCGAGGCGGATGGCTGCGTCACTGCCAGCCTGGGACAGAGCATCGCCTTGTAAGGACAGAGCCGCATCTTCAGGGAAACCACAACCACTCACGTCCACGACAGCAAGTGGCTTTGCGCCTGAGCTCCCCACCACGTCCCGCTCTGCAGCTCGGGGAACTTCTCTTCTCCCTCTGGGGCTGGGGCACGGCTGCAGCAGGCATGATGCAGCTGGGTGCTGATCTGGCTGCGAAACTGAGCAGGGGCTGGGGGGGCGAGCTGGGCTCAGAGCCTCGGATGGTAGGAACGGCTTCCCCATCTGCACCAAGGAACCCGAGAGCCATCAAACTTCGTGCTTGGTGCTCAGTGGTGTCATCTCTGTGACAAAGCCAGTGACCACAAAAGCATCTGTGCTGGAGGACGGCACGTAAGGGACAGGGAGTTTTCACCCTGTGCTGGCTCAGTGGTGCTCCAGAGTCAGTGTAGAGCACCCAGTGTGCATTGATGGTCTGTGGGCAACAGCAGGAGGGGACAATGCCCTATGCAGCTGCAGGGTTTGGTGAGGAGGGGTCTGAACCTCTGGCTATAAACCAGCAGGATCATGCTGCCAACAAGGAGAAGAGGTCCTTCCCCTGGGTAATGCTGAAGCACATGAGCCATATCAGCTAGGGTGTCATGGCCACCAAACCCATCCCAATATCGTGCAGGGATGGACATGCTGCAGGCTCTTGCAAAGCCTTAGAGTGTGGCCCTGATGCTCCCCATCCTGCTGCCCTGGGAAGGATACGAAGATGTAATCGTCCATAAAGCGCTTCTTGAGGTTCTCCACGATGGCCTCCTCGGAGATCTTGGAGAGCAGGGACCATGTCATCCACCCCACTCTGCTTGACATTGTGGCTCTGCCAGTGGAAGCGCTCCTTGCTGCCCTGCAGGGAGAGGGTCACAGCGCCTGTGGTGGGAATCTGAAACAGGCACCCTTGGGCGGCACTAAGGGGTATTTCAGCCACTGCTGCACATGGGCTTGATCCATCCCTCTAGCCAGATCCTGCCTCACCACAGGCCCTGCATTCCCAAGAGGCGAAGAATGGGCTTGCAGCCTGTAGGCAGGTTTGTAACATTTCCCCTGCTCTGTAAACATATGAGTAATGAAGCAATCACAGCACAGGCTCTGCATATCAAAGGGGTAGCAAAAACAACCCTGGAGAAAGGCAATAACCATGCCCCATGGGGCACCCCTGGCTGCACCCCCGTGTCTCCACTGCAGCGGGGCAGAGCTGGGAGTGTCACCCCCCTGCCCTGCCTGGGGAAACCCAAGCACCCATTTTTCTGCCACCCCAAATTCATGCTTGCAACATCCTCAGGGGCAGCGGGACAGAAGGAAGACCATGGGCCTGCGATTTCAGCGATTGTGGGCTAAGCACAGCCCTGGGCTGGGTGGGATTCCACTGCCCAAAAAGAAAACATCCTAGAGGGTCCTTGGCCCTGTTGCTGCACAGTAATCTGCCTGAATGTGCCTACGATACCTGGGAGGGGACACCCATGGCTGGAGCTGCCCCTGGCTCCTCTGTGCACTCGTCCTGTAGCCACCGGCCACACAGTTCCGCTTTCAGCCCAGCGCTCCTGGTGCCGATTTCACTTCTCCCCCCCAGCCTCTTACTCTTTCCATTTCCCTTTTCTTCTCTTCCCCTTTTGCTTCATTTTCCTGCCGATTCTCAAGCTTTCAGGCCTCAGGATGCCTCTGCCTTTGCACCCTCCCATCTGCCCCTGACAGTCACAGGCAGCCGCCCTGTCCCCCAGCAGCATCACGAGGGGTGACTGAGGGATGCTCATGGAGCAGGGAGGGGATCAGCAACATCGGGCTGCTCCCCCTGGCCACCCCCCATCCCTGGTGGGCTGCTGGGCTTTGTAACCCTGCTCACAAAATCCCAGCTACCAAATGCAGCTCATGGCCCTATAAGCAGTGAGGGGGCTTTCAGCTTCCTTGCCCCTTTGCAAGCAGTTGGGACGCATGGGTCTGGGTCAGCTCAGGGGCTCTGGATGGGATCGGGGCTGCTCATGGAGCTTCTCTTCTTCCTCCAGTTCATTGCATATGGTCCTTTTTCTTGCTTTCCCCTCCTCTTCTTCCCCTCTATCTTAATGAGCCTACGGATAGGCCACCCAGGTCACCATGCTGTCACCCAGGGTGCTGCTGGTAACCCCAAGGTTGCCACCCTGACCTGGCCAAAACCTCATGCTTTAAGTGGAGGTGAGCAGGTTGGGAGTAGCCCATGGGGACACTGACACCTTGGCTTCCCCGTCAGCCACTTATATCACCCCAAGCCCCCGGCACAGGCACCTGAGCTCATGCTTAGTCTTATAGCCCTGAATTAAGGCCAATGTAGGCATTTCCTGTACTGCAAGCTTCGCGCTTTCGAGCTGACACCTGAAGTTTCTCCTTCACTCAAATGACTGCTCAGAGCAGCTGGAAGCCAGCACATGCCTCCTCCTCTTCCTCAGGCACAGATTAGGGGTTTTCCTGGCTCAGCCCGGCACCTGATGCAGCACAGCTGCAGGGAAAGCACCGTCTCACTTTAAACGAAGGTTTTGTTCCAGATGTCTGCAGGGTCGTGGGTGTTTCTGCTCTGTTTTGGGGAGCACAAAGGCTGCCCAGCATCCCTGGGAGCATCCTGTGACGTGAAGATTTCATGGGGTCATGGCTTGATGTGCTGGGTAAAAGCCTTGCAAGAGGTGAGGGGCAGCAACCCTGTGGGGAGCAGGGACTCCGTGCAGGGCAGAAGCTGAATTTGCTTTCAGAGGCATGGGTCAGGGGTTCCCAGTCCCTTCCTGCGCTGCTGGCCAAGGCAAGGGGTGAGCTGGAGAGCAGTGGCTTAACAGCCACTGCCACCAGATGGGTCCTGCCAGGAAGGGGACAGACGGATGGCCAGGACTAGACACCTCCACGAGCCATTTTGTCCTAGAGCCGAGTGGCAAGAGGCTTTCAGCAGCCCTTGGGCCGGGCATCCAGGCACAGTTTGCAGCCACTTTGTGCAAAGGGCATTGCTCTGCTGACAGCCCTGTACATGATGGGTGCATGTGTCGTGGCCAGGAACCCACCAGGAGCCCCCGCGAGGGCTGCAGGACAGGGATTGTCACCACCACAGTCACCACCCATGACCAGGGCTGCGGATGCAAGCAGTGACCTCGGGAGCAGCCCTGCACCAGCAATCGCAAAACATTGTCTGTTTTTCTTCAAAACTCACATCTGAGCCACCAAAAAACCAAAACCCTTGCAAGTGCCAAAGGCGGAGCAGACGCTGCCCAAGGTGGCAGCTCTGTTCTCAAGATAGGGCGAGCCCAGATGCAGCCAACACCTTTGAAACCACAGGAAGCCTTGAGAAGAGGAGCACAGGGTGTTGTATTTCTGTCAGCAGCCTGGCTGGCCCCTGATATGGGCACAAACAGCATCTAGGGAGGGGGCATTCACCCCTGAGTTCTGGGGATGGAGGTTGACCCCGAAGCAGGGTCCCAGGGGGGATGTGCAGCCATGACCCCTTGTGAAACCATGAAACATCATTGGGTCTCAGCTGTCCATGTCTTGTGGGGACAGTGCTGGAGCAGCCTGTTGAAGTGGACAACTGCAACCAGGGGCTGCTGTAGGGAGGAGGAGGCTCTGCTTCAGCCCAGCTGCTGACCCTGCTCCTGGCTGGTGGGAAGCGATGGCCAGGAAAGGCAGCGCTCAGACATGCGGAGGGAGCAGAACTGTGGGCTGGAGGATGTGGCCATGGCCACACCGTGCAGCCCCTCACTCCATGCCTGAGCATCTTCTTCATTTTGAGAGCCTGCATCTTCCTCTTCTTCCTCCAGATCAACCTCCAGCTCCAGCTGCTACCCTTGCAGCAGCCCCGAGCCACCATCCCCATCTCCCTGCATGCACTGGGGTGTGAGGTTCGACCCCGGGTGCCAGCACTTGCAGGTCCCTCCCAGCTTGAGCTGGTCTCAGGGGGCACAAACACCCCTGGCAGCCCCCACCACACCACTGTGCTCTGCCCGCACCCTGCTGGTGCCATGAGCACTGAAATAAGAAGCGCTGGCAGGAAGCTGGGCCAAGAGGAAGACAGGGGTTCCCGTATGGGGACCATGCTGGCAAAATCAAGAGCACTTTGTGCCCAGCCTGGCTCACCGCCTGCTGCCCTTGATCCTGCTCAGGTCAGTGCTCCCATGTGCAACAACCCTGCGGGATCCTGCACCCAGCACCCCTGCGCCCATTCTCAGGCAGCTGCTCCCCAGCACCGTGCCCCACACAGCACCTCGCTCAGCCCCAGCCCTGCTCCTTCACCCTGAGCCTGGGCAGCCTCCATCCTCTCTCCATCGGGGACATCTCTCCAGTGGGGGGCTCCTGGCCACACCCAGTCCCAGGTGGGTGCAGAAGAGGACAGGGCTAAGATAGCCCCAAGGTGGCAGGAGACACCCCAAGATGACATCCAGGGCTCTGGGAGAGGACAGGGCGGGGGGGAGGCCAGCGAGGCCCCTGCTTGCACTCACCATGGTGTCCCTGCGTCCTGCCCCTGGTGATGGGGCGCTCGGGGCTCCTGTCACCGTGGGCACAGGTCCATCCCGAAGGGCTTCGCTTTGCTGTTTCTCCTGCAACTACAACTTGCTATGATATTTTTTTCTCCTCCCACTTCCTCATTTAGTGCCGGTTTGTTGGGGGTTGGGTGGGGAGGATGAAAGCCTCTTCCCGCTGTCGAGGGGGGAGCCTGGGGTGGCCCTGCCCAGGGTGCCCCCACTGCCAAAGCCAATGGGTGCCAGGGTCACTGTCCTGGGGTTGCAGGTGGTGCTGGTGGGCACAGGATGCAGCTGGGCAGGGATGCTCAGAGCTCTGAACATTTTCCCCCACCCTGGGGGTCACTTTGATTGCAGCTGGGGGATGCTCTGCTCTGAGGTGGTTTACGAGCACGATGGTGTTGGTTGTTGCTTTTTTTTCCACATCTTTTGGATTAAGCAAACCATGGTTAAGGAAGTGTTTTGGCTGGAGCTGGTTCAGAGACCATCGAGCTGCAGGAAGATCAGGACTGCCCGACGTCCCAAGGGTACGTGTCTCAAAACTGGAGGTTTTCCTGTACATTCCAATTAATATTAAGGTAAAGAGGGCAGAATCAATGAGTGCCTATCCTTTGGGTTTTGAGCACTTACCTGCTGCAGCCCCTGGCCACGGCTGCTTGCCTCCAACTCTGGCAAAGGCAGTGTCAGATGTGGATGGGAGCTGGAGGCATCACTTGGGGTGTGGGGCAGAAATACAACCTGGGGCACCCTCGGCCTTGCAGCAACCATCCCTGTGGGTGCACCCATGGCCACGAGTGCTGAAGCATCCCATCATGCAAATGGGCATCTTCCCCACTAGATGCATCGCCGGAGGGGCGCAATGCAGGGAGTGTTTTGCCCATGGCTGCAGGTGAAGGTTCCCAACGTGGGAGACAGCTGGAGATGGACAGGGAGAAGCATCACTACCACAGCACTGCTGCTTAATGAGGCTGAAGGCACCAAGAGCTCAGCAGCCAAAATGCTCGACCTCAGTGGCTGGGAGCAAGGTGCCATGACCCATGCACACACGGGAACTCAGAGAAACCTTACTGTTCATGAGATGTTCATGAGGTGAGTGGCAGAGCCAACTGCTTCAGCTGCCAAAGATGAGGGCAGCAGCAGCTCCATTCAGAGGCCCCTTGGGAAGGGACTCATGCAGGATCCACACCTGGGCTGGGCTTTACTTCTGCATTGCTCAGGCTGAGCATTATGCCCTGCATCTGCCCTGCATGTGCTGCTTCATGCCTCAGGAGACAGGATGGAAACCAGGAAATGCCATCAAGGAAATTGCCCTTGCAGGGAGGGCAAATGCTGGGGTTGGGGCTGAAATCTCTGCTCAGGTGGGCACAGGCATCTGCTGCTCCATGCCTTCCCTGCATCCTAACCAGAAAGCTCGTGCTTTCAAGCATTTTTTTTTTTTTTAATATATAAATTCCTCCTTTGTCTGGTGGTACATTTGGGATGAACAGCAAAACTATACTGTGTGCAGCAGCAGCTCCTCTGTCAGGACATCCCCTCCTGTAGGAGCTCCCCACATCACCCCATCCCTTGCACCACATATCTCTCAGGCTTCAAGCAAAAGAAACCCCTAAAATCCCAAACCAGCATTAGCAATATGGGGTTTACATGCCCAGGGGTGCACAGCCCACCCACTAGGGTTTTCAAAGGGGAAGCCAGTTCCTTGTGTCATGCAGCAGCTCTAGACAAATCCCCCAACCCCTTCTGGTCACTTGGGGTGCAGGGAACCCCACTGCTGCCCAAAATCCTCTTCTACCATCAGCACAGGCAGCATCATGGCATGGGGCTGTCAGAGCCAAGGCTCACCAGTTTGAGAAACAACACTGGGACAGAACCCTGCACCTGGGATTGTAGCTACTCCTTTATTATAAATCATGCCGTTACGACGCTCCTCCTTAGAGTTAGTATTTTAAACATTTTTTCATTATATATATCTATATAAAAGGTGAAAACACCCCCTCCCAAACATGTCAGAATGGAGCATTGCACTGGGAATGAAGACAAATAATGCCCGCTTGCCAGCCAAAGGGGATTTGCTGAGCACCAGAGAAGCTGCAATCGGCTGATGACTGGGTAAAAATACAGACGGGTAGAGTAACACATCAGGGCTGGCAGGGCGGAGAGGCTTGCTCTGGGAAAAGAGGGCTGATCTTGACCTGCACCCTGAGGATGACCCCCAAGGGGAACAGAACCTGGCCTGGGACAAGGTTTCTCCTCTTTGTGATGCAGAAAGACCCCAAAAAACTAATAGTAACAAAAAGCACATGCTTAGTACATTGCAAATTCAGGTCTCCTCCAGCAGGCTGTGATGGCCCATTGGAGATGTGTGTTGGCCCAGATCTGGCCAGGAGGTGACCTGGAGGAATGTCAAGCCTGCTCTTTTCCCATCAACTGGAGGTCTCTTGGGGGCAGTGGCATGGCACTGGGACTGGTACCCTGAGGACACAGCTGCACGCAGTGAGACTGCCTTTGGAGGCAGAGCACCATTGGAGGCAGAGCACCATAGGAGGCAGAGCACCATAGGAGGCCATGGCGTTCCATGGGGAGGGCCCAGCCAGGACTGGGCACAGACACTGGGTCCCAGTTCATGGCTTGGCAGTGGGGATGCCTGTGGGACAGTTCTCCTCCAGCATCCTCCCTAGGTTTGCTTCCTGTGGCCCAGCACAGCCTCAACACCCCGTAAGTGACTGTCAGGGCCGAGCATGCCTCAGCCCTGACCTCATCTCACGCTTTGAGGTGTCTTCAAAAGGAAAAAACAGTCATAATAGTGATAAGGGCTTTTAGGAAAAATACAGGGACGCCCCAATCAAAGTAGGTTGTGAAGGGAGTTTGAGTAAGTCCCTCTCCCAGTTAAACTGGTGTCACCGCTCCTACTCACTGAGTGACCTGTTCTCCATCACCTGCTGCAGGTCCCAAGGTGGCAGGATGCAAGTGAAGCAAATATCCCTGCTCCCACCCCACTCCTCATGGCAGCTTGTCTTCATTCATCACCCAGAAGCTGATGGCTACAAAACCATGCTCATCACATCACCCATGGCACCTGAAAATTCCTCTCTGTCTCCTTGGGAAAGGCAGCGGCACCCAGGGATGGCTTCGCGCTGCCCTCGGGACGTGAAGCAGTGTAGGATGAGGCAGGAGCAGGGCAAGTGGTACCACCTCAGCGCCTGCAGGACCTGGGTCCACTACTAAATAAATAACAGTATCAGAATTTTCAAGTAATGTCCCTGCTGCTGCGCTCTGCCCAGCTTCTCCCTCTCCCACCATGGTGACTGGCTCCTCTCACGCTTGGCCATGGTCTCTGCAGTAGCCGGCAGTGGTTTAACTGGGATCTGCCATTGGGATGCTTGGGGGGGCGAAGGGTGCGTTGTCTTTGGGGGGACAGGTGGGGTGATTGCCTGGCTCCCACCCGGAAGCACGACCAGTGTCTTGTGTTGGGCCCAGGGAAGGTCCGGGCGAGAGGAAGAGCCCGGCTCGGCAGCCCTTCGGCGCAGCTCTTGCCTTCCAGTTTTCCACAGGGTCACCATGTTCCTAGTGCCCCTGGCATGTTTTACAGCACATCTGTCGGAAGTACGTCCGGCTGCAGAACTTGAACTTCAGGACAAGCGGGCCAGTAGGCCACCTTGTTCACATCCTTGCACTCTGGATGGGTGACAGAAGGAAGTGGAGTTAGAGCTGTGCCCTGGTGAGGAGCTCCAGGGCAGGATTTTAGCCAGTCCCCTTCAAGGCCCTCCCCTGTGGCACCCCGATGCCCAGCTCCTGGGGACCATTTGCCATAGAGGAGCAAGATGTGTGGTACTGAAGAAACAGCTACTGAGAGCCTCGCTACTAAAAGCCTACATTTACAAAGGTGCAGTTACTTCATTTATCATGGTCACAGTGGACTGTTTTGGCCATGGACAACTGGGGACAGCATCAGGTCTGCCCCCAAAAAGCCTTAACCCACAGCTAGAGCCCAGCGCAGGCTGTGCTGGCTGCACTGCCCTGCCCCTTGTGGGTCCCAGATGCTGGCAGGGCTTGTGCCTCCCACCAATCCCGCTGCCTCCCTTACCTTCAGGGTTGTCCGTGGGTCCTGACTCGCACTTGGTCTCGCACTGCTGCATGCCAGGAGGCTGCAGGGTTTCCGACAGTCGCCAGATGGCTGCCCGGTGTGAGCCAGGCACTGGATACGGATCGCCTCTGCTGGCCATAGTGCCGCACTGCGCAGAGCACTGCCGGGGAACCAACGGCAACACCCAGCTGCAGTGGCTGCAATAGTGGTGGAGGAGATGGCACAGCAGTGGCGCAGGAGGCGCAAAATGTGCTTGATGCAGTCGTCCCTTCCCACAGCACCCACACAGCTGAGAGCTCCAGCCCTGCTCCCCAGAAGGTTGGTCTGAGCATCCAGGGTCTCCAATCTAGCCCTAAATCACCAGCCCTAGGCAGCCCTCCTGCACCTCCTGCAGTGCAAGGGAGGACTTCCAGCACACCCTGCTGTGGGCACGTGTGCTGGGCAGACCGATGGTGGCCCCACTTCCAGCCATCCTAGCCCATCACTGCAGCCCAAAGGCGCGTGGGCATGAGCCGTGTCCACAGAGACACAGCCAAGTAGGGATGGCCGAGAGTTGTGGTGATCAGCAGGTGTCCCTGAGGCTGCACGCATGCTGTCAGTGCCCAGCTGTGCCCAGCCCTGACTTGGCTGCTGCCATGTCCATGTGCCAATGGAGCAATGGCTCTCCATGACCTGGGATCATGGAGCCTTCCCCGGCTCCCTCCATCCCCACCAGATGTTGTATATGTCCCTATGTTGTTGACTGAGGGGGTGGGCACCCGTCCAGCCCCACTGTCCTGGCAGGACACCCCTGCTTGTTGGGCCAGCAGAGAGGTTTGAAGTCCTAGATCTAAGGGAGCGTAGGGAAGTCAGGCAGGTTTCCAGAAAAAGTAAAGGTCCAAGTGCTCTGTAGGGACAGCACCTGGCCCCCTTTACTTTTTTTTTTTTTTTTTTTAAACCTGTATTTACCTTTTTTGCTGCAGAGCAGCTGCAGTTCTCAGCCTCCTCATCGGATGAGGCTGGAGGAGAGAGGCCACTGCTGACCAGCAGGGGCTGATCAGAATTTATGGCACATTCTGCAAACATGAGGTTCAGGGCATCCTTCCAGCAGGCTGAGAGCTAGCAGGGCTGGGAGCTGTAGGGACAGCCCTACGTCATGCTAACACAGTGACAGCCACCCCACCAAGAGCCAACACCTTGTGTGTAAAAGACTTGTGTGCACTGGGATTTGAGGCCGTTGGGCAATGGAGCCTTGTCCCGCAGTAAGCCCCATGGGAAAGAGTGTCCGTACCTCTCCCCACTCTCCAGTCACCACATCGTGGGGGTGGGCAGCGCCGCAGGTTGCACCTCATGCTGGTGGGGGGCTTGGAGCCCTCGGGACAACTGGGAGGTGGACAGCGTTGTGCTGTGGTCGCCGCTCTTTGCAGAGCACGATGCGGTGGCGGAAACCCGGCCCGCAGCTGGGGGTGCACTGCAGAGAGGAGACCGGGCAGTCAAAGGACACGCGGCCAAGAGCAGGGACAGGCAGTCCCCAGCTCTCCCTGCCAGGGCTCCTGTCTCACCCATCTCCTGAGCTGTAAGAGGACACCTCCCCATCTTGCACTCTCCGTGTGTGACATTACCAGTGCTCTGTCCTAGTGCTGACACTGTTCCACAGACCAGCATCCTCAGAGATGAGGGCAGAGATGAGCACGTACCTCGGACCAGTCCAGGGCAACCCACTCTGGAGGGCATGTCTGGTTATGCAAGGCTCAAGCATCTTGGCCGTGGCTGGGTGCAGGAGGAATCATCCAAAGTCTTCTCCTCAGTGGAGAGATCTTACGCTTGCAGAAGACACTGCGCGTGCGGGACACCCTCGTTGCAGCTTCGGCTACATTCGGACCAGTTCCCAATCACCCCAGCTGGGGACATGGAGAGAAGCAACGCTGCAAGGGACACGAGGGGAGACAAAGCAACACCAGTAAAGCTGCCCCAGACAGTGTCACCCCTATGGACTGTAGCAGGGACTCTTGACTTGAGACTGGCGAGGGGGAATTACACCCTCTTCCCACACCATATCTTCTCCCCACACTCCTCCACCTGCTCCAAGCTGTGGTACTCACGCCGGGGGCATGGCTCGGTGTTGAATGGCCTCTGCGCTCTGGCATTTTGGTTTCAGAGTTGCAGAAATGGTTGGAGACGTTAAGCTATCGGAGAGTTTCTGCATACGACGGACTGGATCTGGCTGCCTGCCGAGAAAAAGAAGCAAGGGGGTGGAGCAAGCCTGAGGCTGGTGCTGAGCTAGGCTGCAGGTATAAAACCCATGGCTCTGCTCCCGCACAAGCACATGACAGCGCTGCCACTTGTCACTGCACCTTTTCAGGCATGAACCTGCTTCTCTATTCACAACCAAGGCCTCCTTGGCCTCTCACGTCTCTGAGAGGGCTGGGTGGCATGAAGGCTCACCAGCCAGGGGAGGGCCTCAGCAGGGCCTGCAGAGGATCAAAGGGTTCCTGGGATCTCACCCCAAAAAAAAAAACCGACCTAACCTTTGTCTTGTGAGGCTTTCCAGCAGCCCTGGGGGGAACAGCCAGCAGAAGAGATGGAAACATCAGCCTCAGCTGCGGCACTAGAACAAGAGCAGGTCAGGGGCCCTTAGTTTTAGACAGGAAACTAATGCCTTTCAGTTCCAATCAGACAGGAAATTAGGCCTTTCAAACTGCCTCTCTCTCTCCTTCTAAATGCTGGCTCAGTCTCTTGCAGACAGGCTCTCCAAGAGCCATGTAGAAATGGTGCCTAACCCTTGTAACAGCCCAGGGACTCCAGGGAAACATCCCTCCTGCATCCCTCCCAGCTGACATGCAGTCAAACCTCACCTCCTGCACACAGCACTGAGCATTTGGTCCATGGGTGTAGTGCCAGAGTACGGGTTGGAGGCATCCCTGCTGCTCGGTGCATTGAACTTGTACGGATCCCCTGCAGCTCTGTCCGCACAGAGGACCTGCAGTGAAATGCATGGCCGAGGGATCAGTGCCACTGAGTGCAGCATGGCTGAGACTGCATGGATGGTGTCCCATGACCCCAGTGCTTTCTGTGAAACGCAGGGCAGCTGAAATCTCTCCCCTCCCCTTTCCATTCCCTTTAGCACCTGACATGAGAGCCACCAGTGGTGACAATGGTGCAGCCCATGAAGGTGACATGATCAAAGGACACAGCCCCTGTGCGCTTACAGAATGAACTGTTCCAAAGCCTGGCAAATCAAGGGAGGGAGACGTAGGAATTTAGGGCAATTTACCTCTGATCTCCATGCCCCTTTTACTCTGGGCAGTGAGGACAGAGGCTGGTTAGCTCTAATTCCCATGCAGTCACCACAAGGCGTCTCTAGCCCAGGCAAGGCCTGGTGGGAGCATGCAGAAATGTGCTGTTACCAACCATGACAAAGAGGGTGACGTTGGTGGGTCCCAAGGCCTCCAGGGACTCAGGCTCGTCTGGGGACCTTCCTGTAGTGGAATGTGGTGCCTGCGATGTCGAAGCGTCGTGGGGGTCGATGGAGAGCTTCCCGTGATGTAGTATTCGCCACCCTCCCCTCTCAGCGCTGCCAGGACAGGGGAGGAGGGGTCAGCAAGAAAGGCTGAACACGTGCCCATGTCCAGTGTTGGCACAGGCTTCTCATCTTTGGGCTTAAAGCCCTGTTATGTGGGAGGGGAATATCCTTGGCCTCATTTAACAAGGGCAGAATAGGTGGGGCAAAGAAAACAGATGCCTGAGTCAAAATCATGCAAGAAAGTCACAAGCAGAGAGGGGACCAATGCACTATCCCCTTGGTCTCAGCCTCCCTGTCACACACCTTGCGGAAGGGATGATGCTTCAGGGAGCTGTGCCACCTGCGGAGCTAGTCGGGGACACCTGGCAGCAACGACGAGCTGGTGGCCACAAAGCCAGCTCAAATCCAGCTGTGCAAACTAGATCTTGGCTGCTGGGGCTATTGGAAAAGGCTGGTCCACAGCTGCCTGGCTGCGGTTGCTGATGGGAGTCACTAGAGGGAGATCGACTCTTGCTCTCACCCGCTCCCACTCCCATTCCCACGCTTGCTTGCCCTGCTTGTGCTGCGCCACCAGCAGCGTCCATCATCTGGCTGGCACTGCCATGATGGTCTGGGGCAGGGAGGGTGTTTGGGACTGATGAGGATGGAAGATGCACCTTCCCCGTCCCACCTGGAGTACAGGGACAGCTCCTGCAATGGGAGACACTGGTGGGCAGCAGTAGAAAGCAGCCACGAGCTTGAGCTGTGCCTCCTAGTACACAGAAATCCAACTCGGACAGCCACGAGGAATCCCAGTTTATCCAGAGCATCCCCAAACACAGCAGAAAGGGCCAGCCTGAGGAACACTGCCAGACAGCCTTGCTGCCACCTCCCACTGGCTCCTGATCCTGGAGAGTTGCCGCAGAGGCACCCGAGCAAGCTCCCTGCCCACCCCTCCGCAATGGCTGCCCATCACACAGACGACAGAAAGGAAGACGAGGAACGAAAAAAAGCCCGTTAGAAAAAACAGTGAGCCAGAGTCCTGGCTGGAAAATTGAGCCCAAGGACAATGTGAGCAGGTCTATTTTTAATCCCCAGCCCAACATGCTGGCGGAGGGGGGATGCCAAGGAACAACAGGCAGTGCCAGGAACAGCGGGGTGTGAGGTTTGCTCAAGGGTTACGCTGGCTGAACAGTAAGTTCGAAGGACAGAGGCAAAGCCATGGTGAGATGGGGCTGTGTGTACCACAGGCGGCCCTGCCAGCATACCCTGTTGCCCTCCTCTGACCCACAACATGCTGGGACTCCCTAGCCCCATCCCTTGCTGAACAGGAGGTTTTCTGTTCTGGGCCTTTCTCATACCCTGCCAACAGCAGGGCAAAGGGCAGGCCAAGCAGTCTCTGTCTGGGATTTCAACCCCTTCTCACCGTAGGTAGTTGATGGAGAGGTTCAGCTCCCGGATGTCAATGTGGACGGAACCCTTGGGAATCTGGATCACCTCCTCGTAACCTGCGATATATCATGAGGTGATGAAAAGAGATGTTGAGCCTCTGAGCCCACCGTCAACCCCATTCTCGCACTAGATGGGAGTACGTGCCATCCCGTGACATGTGGGTTAAAACATTAAACAAGGTACTGGCAGTGACAAGGTGTTTGTTTAGCCACCCATCAAAACTAAACAGAATGGGGAGGAGGGCAGGAATTTGACACTTTGTGCCAGTGGTGGCTGGGACATGGCTTGGTCAGCAAAGGGTGATATGCTCCCTGCTTTCAGCCTGGTCCTACCCTTTGGGCTGGTTCCCTGGGATGTCCCTGCCTGTTCCATGTGTCCCTAGAAGCACTGAAGCCAAGATGCCCCTAGTGAGGAGGGGCCCCAGGATGGGTGACACTGGTTGTGCTGGCAGGGCTGCTGCTCCCTACCTCCCTCTGGCAGGGACTGGTTGAAGATGCCCTCGACGGTCTCGCAGGAACTGCCATCTCCCCCGCACACACGGCACTTGTCCTCCTTCACATCAGAGCCCAGGACACGGTCACAGCCCACATGCTGGAAGAAGGAGCAGCGGGCAATTAGTGAACCTGGTGGGGCCCTGTCCTCCCACACCCCAGCTGCAGTGTCCCAGGAGCAGGGAACTCCCTGGGCTCTGTTTCGCTCCCCTCCATTGCCCTGGCATGCCCCGGTCTGCAGACACATGCAGAGCAGAGGCATGCCCACGCTACCTCTACCCACACTGGCTCTGCCCTTGCCTCAAGCCCATCCCAAAGCCCGGCTGCACCTTGCACTCCCCATTGACACAGATGTCATTGGAGTCCTGCCGGCACGGCGTCCCATCCACCACAGCTGCGGCTCTCTCCGTGTAGAAGTTGAAGCCCTCAGCCAAGCAGTTGAGGGAACAGGCTTTCACACCCCCTAGGAAAGAGGTGGAGGTTTAAATGATGCCACCGAGGAGAAAGAGAAAGGATGTGGAGAGACAGACCTTGCCCTCGGTCTCCCCATAGGCTCATCCTGCACCTGGCCTGGCTGCTCAGCTCCAGGTGACCAGGAGGACGTCCCCACCATGAGGAGGGGCTCATGGAGATACCAAGACATCTTCATAGTGATCAGCACCAAGGCATGACCCTTGAACCAGATGCTGACACATGGTGAGACGCTGTCCTTTCTGCACATCCTGGGGAACTATGTGACGGGGAATGAAACAATCTGACCTGCTCTTACGTGGTATCAGTCACTCCTGGGCCACCTGGCACCTTACGAAGGCTGTTGTGGCACTCGTGCTCACTTTACAGGCAGGGAAATTGAGGCAGCAGTTCTAAAGCAACTTGTCTAAGATCAGGCCAAAAGCTAGAACTGAACTGTCTCCTTAGTTCCAGTCCAGTTTCTCAACCACTACACAACACAGCCAGAGAAAGCATTTCTTTCTGTCCAGAACTGGTGGGAACTGAGCCATTCACAGCAGAGAAGGTGACAGAAGTATGAGGAGGAAGGGGAAGGATGCTCAAGTTACAGCTGAAATACCTGCTTCATAGCAGCCTTTGCCAAAGCACCAGCTAAAGAACAAAAAAGCTGGGTATCTGGATATTTGCTTACGGTGCTTGGAAACAGGACTGGTTATGGAGGAAGGAAACTGGAAGGAGAGACCTGAGCACAGCAGTTTCCTCTCTGCTGTCATTGGATTTTAGTGAACAGCCCAAGGAGCTCCAACAGCCTGCAGGACCCTGGCAGAGAGCAAGTCCTGGCAGTTTGCTCCTGCAGGCACTGGCTGCAGACACAAGCTGCCTCCCAGAGCTGGGAAGCCCCTAAATTGTAGCAACCGAAATCTTAAAAATCTGCAAGTCGTTATTGCACATCAAAGGGCAGATGGAGGGGAAGGGTGGCCCAGCTGTGCCTGGGAGCACCCGAATGCAGCTAGGGGGAAGGAAGAAGAGTGAAGCTGGGGGAGGGAGGAACAGGAGGAGACATGAGAGGGGAATTCAGCTGCTTGGAGGCATGCTGTCAAGCAGGATGCCTGGGCAAGCCCCTGGAAAAGGTACATCAACCCTTCTTCTGGAGAGCCAAACACTCTGCAGCACCCTGGGCTCTCTCCTGCCTCCGAGGGAGCACCAGAGCCACCAAGAGGGACAGCGCAGCAGGCATGGCCCTGAGAACTCACGGCCATCTGCCATGGCATGCCTGTGCCCCAGGTCTGCCCTGACAGGCCTCAGGTGTAAAACATCAGTGGCAGGGTTAACAACACGATCCACACACCCGTAGCATCCACAGAGCACAAGCTGGTCCTCAGCACAAGCCTCTGCAGGCGTTCAGCAGTGGATGCGCAGGCTCTGCAGTGCCTGAACTATCTGTGCAGAGGTGGGTGCCCCACGGAAGAAGAGCCTACTTCCAGAAAGTGACTGGGACCTCCTCAGTGTGCCCAGCAAAAGTTACAAATTCACTGGCAACTGAGGAAAAAGCTGCAGACCCAACCATACTGCCCTGAGCAGCACATGATCTGCCACAAGCTCTGTACAAATCCCAGCCTGCTGCCCCCAGGTAGGTGAAACCCCTGGGCACTTCTCAGTGTGCTCCTTGGTTTTGGGATGAGCAGTGTGAGGTCAGTAAGAGCCAGGTCTGCTGCAGGTACTGTCTACCTGCTACGCTGTGCCTCAGAGGATGTTTTGTTCCTCCTGCCTGCCCTGTCCCATAGAAGAATTAAAGTGCGTTACAATTTATAATGAGCAATCTCCTGTTTTCTGCAAGCCCCTGCTCCTCCCTATCCCTCTCCCAGCCCCATGAGCCATTTCTCTCTCCCTTGGCTCTTGCATCTGCCAAGAGCAAAATGAATAACTAAGCGAATAAAACAAAATAAACAAACAATTAAAGCTGCATTCCACAAGGTATCTGCTGACTGCTGGGCTCCGAAAGGCTGAGCTCAGCACTTCTCACTGGGGCTGTCTTTCGCTCCTGGGGTCTGGGCTCCAGGGCCGTTATAAATCACCGCCAGGAAAACATGCCGTACTGGCCCCACACAAAACCCAACCTCAGCGTGCCAGTGACCCGGCAGCTGGCGCCAGGCTTCCAGTGGTGGCTTCATCCCTTCCCAAATTCACCGTGGGACTGGTGCCCTCCTCCCCTCCCAGCTGCAGGGTGTGGGTGCTGTGTGGTTGGGAGGTTTCCCATCTAGCAAGGGACATCGCTGTGGGGCTGGCGTCTGATGGCTCTGATGGGTGGTGTATGGCGCAGGCACCCTCGCACTGCCATGCCTTTTGGCGATGGGGTGGCTGGAGGGTGCAGCACTGAAGGTAGTGGCCAAGCTCAGTGGGGGAAGAGGCCCAGCCAGAGTGGTGAACGTCTCCTGGCACGGGGACACAGGCTCAAAAGCAACCTGCAGAGCACAGTCACTACCAGCTGGAAGGCAGATGAGTGCCCGTGCTGCAAAGTCCTGCCATATCACTCAGACTTGGGCAAATAAATCTGTTGGGAAGGGTGACAGTGTTGATCCTTTAATGCTGCCACAGTCCCAGCTGACCTGAGGGCCCAGCGTGGACAGCCCACACCAAAAGCTGATGCTGCTAATGCTGACAGGGGTCTGAGAGACAGGTGGGGGTCAGGGCACATCTCTATGAAAGCTGGGAGCTGGCACTTGACACCCCCCCCACACCCGACCAGTCTGAGGAGCTGCCACTTCCAGCCCCTTCACTTGTGTGAATGGGGACACATCACTTTCCTGCCTAGTGCTTCAGTTTCCCCCCTTGACACTGCAGGGAAAGACACTGATACCCTTTGACACCAAATAAGTGAAGTTTCAGTGCCAAATAACATATTCCCTCATGACCCTTAGGCAAAGCCAATCTGAAATAGCTGACACAGGGAACTCCCAGATCCCTTCTAGACGTGGACACACTCACAGCCTCCTGAGAAGAGGACAGATTTCATCACCTTATTTTATAGGAGAGGAAGCAGGGAGAGGAAGGGGCTTATTTGAGAGCCAAAGCAGAAATCAGTCACCACCAGATTCAAATACAAAGGCCAACATGCAACTGTCCAGCTGTCCCCTGGGCTCAGGCTGGTACTCAGACCACTGGGGATGAGAGAGGTCCAAGCAAGGGCATATCCAGCCTGCAGGGTTATCTTCCACCTTGGCATCCATTGGGGTCTTTGTGTGACTTACTGCTTTGCAATTTTATTACATTTTTATTGATCCATCCCCTGCAGCCTTAGCACATCTGCTCCGGCTGCAGGAGCCCCACTGGGAGGTATGCTTATTTACACAGCTGTGAAGGATTTCCCCAGTCAAGTTCATTAACTACATGAAGGAGACGCACTGTTCTTTCTCATTATTAAGAGATTTCGGCCACAGAGGCCTCTTCCCGCCCCCTCTCCTTGCTAGACGCTTTGCAGGACACACAAGGACTGACCTCGGAAGAGGGGAGCACTGCTCTCTGCAGGATCCCCCAGTTCAGATCCCCTCCGCTCATTTGGAAGCTGAAGCTTTACCTGGCTGCCCCTTTCCTCCCCCACTGGATACCAGACACTACCAGGGAAAAGAGCCCTGGACAAAACACAGTGGCACTTTGCATTGCTTTAACAACTCACTTTTCTTGTTTTTGTGTTTGCTCACTCAATAATTAAGAACTAGTCAGACTCCAGGAAAGAAGCTAAACATCTCCAACACTGCTGGAATTGGTTCTGGCAGAACAAAGAAGTTAAAGAGCAGATTGCACAGAGCTGAGTGATAAAGGGCAGGGGCACAGCAGGACAGCCATGGCCCTGCACTGGAAGAGAAGCCTTTCAATCTGCAGTCGTGTGAAGGGAAGGCAATACGCCACAGGGACACAGCCTGCAGGACCTGGACCCACAGAGTGACTAGCTGCCCACCAGACCACTTGGACCACCAGACTTGTCCCTGCAGAGAGCAGGGAAGTCAAAGCCCCGCATGACTCTGGCCCAGCTCTGTGCAGCACCAGACCCTGCAGCACTCACCTCCCCGGTATGTCTTCCAGGTGTAGTACTTCCCTCGGAAAGGGACATTATCAAACTCAGCGCACTGCAGCTCTCGGAAGTCCTGGGAGCCCGGCGGGCAGTCCTGCAGCCACAGAGCCAGAGATTAGCATGTTGGTGAGAGCAGCTGCCTTATCTGCTAGGGCAGGAGCTGCTACAGGGCTCCCAGCAGTGACTACCACCAGCCCTTCAAGGAGATGGACACCAGCTCTGACAACAGGTCAGTGCTGTAGTATGGCAGGAGCAACCTCCTCATAAAGCTAAACACTATTTGAAGACTAATGGCATGAACTGTTGGCTCCCAGCTGGCCTGTCTGCAGATGCAATGCTTGCTCTTGCAAGCAGTCGTTTAAAAGCTAGATGCATTATGGAGGCACCTATTTTCCTTGCTAACAGCCCATGGACATTAAAGCTATCATTTCCCAGGTCCAAAGCTTAATTATGCTTCCTTGCAGCACAGGTATTTCTCCTTCCTCCCCTTGAGGAGGAAGCCCCGCCCCTGGGAAACCTGGTGTTATTAACAGTCTTTCATCAGCGGCTCTCACCCCACTGGGCTTGCACTCAGAGCACAAAGCAACCGCTGTTCTGTAGGTGCTGGAAGCCTCCAATCTCTCCGTGTTTTCCGTGTTATCTTTTGGGGCCCCTTTTTGATGCTGAAGCCCTGCAGGTCCATACCACCCACCTGCCCTCTGAAGGCGGTACTCAGCAGGCATGCACCGTCCTGCTCAGCTTTTCCCACCTTGGCATCGCTGCCAACACAGCACAGCTCGTCCCCACCCAGCCCCACAGCCTTGTTCCTGGGTCCCACAGCAGCACCTAACACCCCACAGCCATGGAAGGAGCTTATTGCTACCTCCCTGCTGTGGCACAGGGCTCCCAAAGGCCTTCTCACCCCCTGCTGCTCCTCTCTGCAATCCTGATGGTACTCACGTCGGTGTTACAGGACCGGTAGCGCTTCCGCTCTCCCAGGCAGTACTTGCCTCCGATCGTGGGCCTGACAAATCAAGGATGAGAGGAGAAAAGCAGCTCAGGAGAGTGAGTCAGTGCTAGTAGAAGTTGGCTGCTCCAACCCTGTGGGAACACCATGGCTTTTCCCTCCCTGCTCTGTTGCAAGGAACAGTCCTGCCTGGAGAAATCCACACGCTCAGCTTCAAGTGTGCAATAGAACTGTCCGAGCAGCTTTGGGTCTGTCACTGCAGACCCACTGCCAAATGTGACAGTAACAAGCTGTCTTTGAAAGCAGCACATGGGTAGAGCTGAAATTTACACACAGGAGCTGAGACTCAGCAAACTCAGTCCTCCCCAGTCTACACTGAAACTGGGCGCAGGGCTTTTGGGTGCCATCTTCCCCATCGACCTGAGCAGTGGTGCCACAGAGCCAGGACAAGGCAGGGCTGCACCAACAAAGCTGCATCAACATACACCTACCGCGGGCTGTCGCAGTGGCGAATGGATGATGATACGCCTCCACCACACGTCCTGCTGCACTCTCCCCAGGATGACCAGGCTCCCCAGGCACCATCCACGCCTTCTGGTCGGGTGCCGAAGGGCACACATTCCCTCTTGTAGCACCACTGGGGAGAGACAGAGCTTCAAAGACCCTGAGCACACGTTCTCCTACTCCTAGATAGCTTCCTGGCCTCCATTGGGCGTGGGAGGCTGTTCAGGGCTCCCATCTGATGATCCCTCAAAATCTGAACTCTGAGCTGCACTGGCCTTGGAGCCAAGTTTGTTGCTGCAGAGGGCACCAGCCTCTCCCTGGGCACCTTCTTGTCTGAGTTACAGTGTCACCACATGTATGCGCTGCATACTTGGGGTTAGCAGGGATGCTCATGCAAACTTGCTTCTGAAATATTTCTCTTGGACCTAGAACAGATCCTGCACCCCCTGGAGTCAACAGTGATGCAAGGAGAAGGACATTGCCAGACCCGCTGCCGTTCTCTGGGCATGATGCCGGACACCATGCCTTGGGGGCCAAGATAATCCCAGGAAGGAAGAAACTGCTGTGTGCTCTTTCCAGGGCCTGATAACCCACCCTGGAGCTACTGGCACAGCCTCTCCAACTCCTTTCAAGCCAGGCTCTCCACGGGTAGTGCAGTCGGCAGAGAAAAATAAACCAGGGCCTCCCAGGACGCCCAGCTGGCGACCCGCTTGTACAGCCGCGCGCTTCCAAAGGTGTAATGCTGTGCAGAGATGCTCAGCAGGTATGGCCCTTCTGGGGTCCCTGCTGATGGCCTGGCTGCAGCCCTAGGCTACAGGTGCAGGGACTGCTGGTTCTGCAAGCAGAGCCTGGTAGTCTGCAGACCCCACAACCTCCAAAAGCATCAGCGATCAGCTCTGCCCCAGCTCTCTCTCCTGCAGTGAGCACAAAGACATGCAAGACCAGATAGGTCTCGGGGCACACCAAGAAAGAGTAAAGAAATCCAAAACAAAGGACATTTGTCAGGGAAGGACCCAGCAAGACCAGGAACCTTCTGTCTGAGTACCACAAACTCATCCTATCTCTCCTTTAATTTTGCATAACTTGATTGTTTTCTGCAACCTATTCCTTCCCTCCGTTCTCCTCAGCTAAAATGGGGGATGCCAAGGCAGAGCTCAGAGCTGCTCCAGCCACAGATGAGGTCTGAGGGCTCAGCGGGCAGGTGGGCACATGGAGCGGCTCCACAGGAGCCACCAGCCAGCAGCTCCTGCTGGCAAAGGTGCAGAGACTTAAAGCAAAAGTGCATTTAGTTACATTAGCCATGCAAATAAAACCACTTCTGAAACATGAATTAATACAAAAGGATAAACTGAAGCACTGGATGGTAACTGGGGGTTCAAACTGATTCCCTATCTTCAATGGGAATAGATTCTGAGTTCTGGGTGCTCTGAATACTTTCACTTCACTTATCCTAGGACTTCTGAGGAACCCTGGTTAGAAAACGAGTACGTGGGGGTAAAAATAGATATTTGAAAGAGGGGAAAGCTAGTTAAAAATCACTAGGAGAAAAAATTGCCATTGTATACGGTGAATCTCAAGCAGCAGGGATGTTCAGCCCCAGGAGCTGTCTAATCCCCTTCGACTGAATTTCCAGTAGAACTAAGCCAACTGTTCGCAAAGAATAATGCATTTGTCAAAGCCATCTGCTTTCCTGCACACAAACTTCTCCATCTTCTTAAGGATTTTAATTTTTTTCTTGAATTTCTTGGAATTAGTTTTTCCTCTAGTGGAAAAACATATGTCCATTTTATGGTGAATGTCCCAACCCTGATTCTCCATTGTCCCAATTATTAGTTACAGCTTGCACAGGCACTGTGAGTCATTAATACTTTGTTTAATAGTTTCACACTCACTCTGCGCTGGTGCAAGTGGGAGTTGGAGCTACAGGGAAAGAGAGATGAAAGATTTCAAGTCAAAACTATTCAAATACATGGCATGAAAAATTCCCACCTTCCCCTCTCAACTGAGTGTGAAAAATGAAGGTCTAACGATACCTAGCCTTAGTTTTTCACAGAATCACAGAATTCTAGGTTGGAAGAGACCTCAAGATCATCGAGTCCAACCTCTGACCTAACGCTAGCAGTCCCCACTAAACCGTATCCCTAAGCTCTACATCTAAACGTCTTTTGAAGACTTCCAGGGATGGTGATTCCACCACTTCCCTGGGCAGCCTGTTCCAATGCCTAACAACCCTTTCAGTAAAGAAGTTCTTCCTAACATCTAACCTAAAACTCCCCTGGCTCAACTTAAGCCCATTCCCCCTCGTCCTGTCACCAGGCACGTGGGAGAACAAACCAAGCCCCACCACGCTACAGCCTCCCTTGAGGTACCTGTAGAGAGCGATAAGGTCGCCCCTGAGCCTCCTCTTCTCTCTGGGCTGAACAAGCCCAGCTCCCTCAGCCGCTCCTCGTAGGACTTGTTCTCAAGGCCCCTCACCAGCTTCGTCGCCCTTCTCTGGACCCGCTCAAGCACCTCGATGTCCTTCTTGTAGCGAGGGGCCCAAAACTGAACACAGTACTCGAGGTGCAGCCTCACCAGAGCCGAGTACAGGGTCACTGTACTCAATCACTTCCCTAGCCCTGCTGGTCACACTGTTCCTGATACAAGCCAGGATGCCGTTGGCCTTCTTGGCCACCTGAGCACACTGCTGGCTCATAATCAGGGACTATCCACCATCACTCCCAGGTCCTTCTCTGCCTGGCAGCCTCTCCACCATTCCTCTCCCAGCCTGTAGCTCTGCTTGGGTTATTGCACCCCAGGTGCAGGACCCGGCACTTGGCCTTGTTGAACTTCATGCAGTTTGACCTCAGCCCATCGGTCCAGCCTATCCAGATCCTCCTGCAGAGCTTTCCTACCTCAAGCAGATCGACACACGCACCTAACTTGGTGTCATCTGCAAACTTTGAGGGTACAACTCAATGCCCTCGTCCAGATCATTGATGAAGATATTAAGAGGACCGGCCCCAGCACCGAGCCCTGGGGGACGCCACTAGTGACTGGCCTCCAACTGGACTTGGCTCCATTTACCACGACTCTTTGGGCCCGGCTAGCCAGCCCAGTTTCTAACCCAACGAAGCGTGCGCCAGTCCAAGCCAAGAGCAGCCAGTTTCTTGAGGAGAATTGCTGTGGGAGACGGTGTCAAAAGCCTCTGCTGAAGTCAAGGTAGACCACATCCACAGCCTTTCCCTCATCCACCCAGCGCGTCACTTTGTCACAGAAGGAGATCAGGTTCGTCAAGCAGGATCTGCCTTTCATAAACCCATGCTGACTGGGCCTGATTGCCTGCTTCCCCTTCAAGTGCTGCATTGATGACTCTCAGGAGGATCTGCTCCATGAGCTTCCCTGGCACTGAGGTCAAACTGACAGGCCTGTAGTTTCCCGGGTCTGCCCTCCGGCCCTTCTTGTAGATGGGCCTTCACATTTGCTAGCCGCCAGTCAACTGGGACCTCCCGCCGATCGCCAGGACTGCTGATAAATGATGGACAGTGGCTTGGCCAGCTCCTCTGCCAGTTCTCTCAGTACCCTTGGGTGGATCCCATCCGGCCCCATCGACTTGTGCACATCTAAGTGCAGTATAGGTCACCAACCAGTTCTTCATGGATAGTTGAGGGGCCACATCCTGCTCCCCATCCCCTTCCACCAGCTCAGGGTACTGAGTATCCAGAGAACAACTGGTATTGCCGCTAAAGACTGAGGCAAAGAAGGCATTGAGCACCTCTGCCTTTTCTCATCTCTTGTAACTAAGTTTCCCCCCGCATCCACTAAAGGATGGAGATTCTCCTTAGTCCTCCTTTTTGTGTTGATATATTTATAGAAACGTTTTTTGTTATCTTTAATGGCAGTAGCCAGATTGAGCTCCAGATGAGCTTTGGCCTTCCTAATTTTGTCCCTGCACAGCCTCGCTACCTCCTTAAAGTCCTCCCTAGTGGCCTGCCCACTTTTCCAAAGATTATAAACCCTCTTTTTTCTCCTAAGATCAAGCCACAATTCTCTGTTCAGCCAGGCTGGTCTTCTTCCCCGCCAGCTCGTCTTTGGGCACGTGGGGACAGACCGTTCCTGCGCCATTAAGATTTCCCTCTTGAAGAGCGCCCAGCCTTCCTGGACCCCTCTGCCCTTCAGAACCGCCTCCAAGGGACTCCACCAACTAGTGTCCTGAGCAGCTCAAAGTCAGCCCTCTGAAAGGTCCAATACAGCGGTTTTACTGGTCCCCTTCCTGGCCTCGCCAAGAATAGTGAACTCCACCATTTCGTGGTCACTCTGCCCAAGACAGCTCCCGACAATCACATCCTCCACCAGTCCTTCTCTGTTTGTGAAGAGAAGGTCTAGCGGGGCACCACCCCTGGTAGGTTCACTAACCAGCTGCGTCAAGAAGCTGTCTTCCACGCTCTCCAGAAACCTCCTAGACTGCTTTCTCAGGGCTGTGTTGTGCTCCAGGATATGTCAGGGAAGTTGAAGTCCCCCACGAGTACAAGAGCTGACGATTTTGCAACTTCTGTCAGCTGCCTGTAGAACTCCTCATCTGTCTCCTCATCCTGGTTCGGCGGTCTATACCAGACCCCGACCAGGACACTAGCCTTGTTGTCCCTGCCGATCCTAACCCAAAGGGACTCGACCTTGTCATTCCCATTTCACAACTAGATATAAAACATGTTACTAAACTACCAACCATTCTGAGGAATCTGAGGCAAAATCACTCTTCTCGGGACACCCATGAGGCCCCAGCAGACCTGAAAACAAAACAACTTGCCTAAAGCATTTGCCATTGCATGACACTGCATCACTGTACCTCCCAGGTGAGACCGAGCAGCTGACTGGAGAAGGGACTTCATATACTGTATTTCTAGCAATATTTGAGTGTGATTAGGGGTGCTGGCTGTCCCTGGCACACCCAAGCTCTCTGTGCATTGCTGGGGAGGGTGGGGGTTCCTGCAGGCTCTTGAAGCCAGGGGGAGGACAGTCTGGCGGGTGCTCTTGAATCAGCTCCATGCTCATCAATGCAAACAATAATCACAGTTATTGCTGGACGAGAGATTCAACCACTGTCAACTCGCCACGGTGCCCCAGGCATCCTTACCCCCTTTTCAATGGTGTTGGTTTGGCATATGGTCCCCTCTGCAGCAGGGATGCTGTTGGTTATGCAGCGGTTGCTTTTACTCAGACACCATAACTCACTGCAGACTTCCTGCAAAGAGAGAGATTTTGGGGGAAGAGAGGGAGAGGGAGGAAGAAAGAGACAAAGACACAGAGCCAAGGTTCGGATTCACCCGTGCTGAGGCTGCAAGGCTGGGACAGCAGCACCCTGGGGCAGCGAGTCCCCTCTCCAGGGCTCAGGGACATTTCCTTTACTGGGTCTTCACTCTGGAGGCTGAGCACAAGGGCCCGTCTGCAGTGCCTGTCCTGAGCATCCCTCTGCCAGGTGGATTCAGATCTGCCTCTGAGGGAAGCTGGGGCTCCTGGGGAATGCGAGCACGGCACAGATGGCTTAATGTCACATCTGCCATCTCCTGCTTCAGGAGCGCACTGCTAGTCAGGGTTAGATCACCTTGTGTTCTTGTACTCTCCAGCCAGCCTAACAGTGCTAAAAGGAAGACCCATCTGGAAGATTCATGGCTGCTTTCAGGATAGTAAGAACAATGCCAGGTACTGCACTAGCCCCTGAGCAGCTCCAGAAGTGGGCATTTCAGCTTGCTGTCTCTGTTAGGTCCTGGGTGCAGCTGGGTCCACGGAGTGAAAAGGGCTGGGGACTCCAGACCTTCTTCACAGAGGTTTCCTGAGATGCAGATCCTGAGCTCTGTACCATCCTGACCTCTTGGAGCACAAGCAGATAAAAAACTTCCCATGGCTGCTCCAGTTCGTCTATTAGTCAATTCAAAACCCACCCAAATATTAGGTCCATGTCTGAGACTCTGAAAATTCATCACAGCTGCTAAACTAGAAAGTCCACGTCCTTTGAACCTGCTTTGCCACTAAATGGGCCAGAGTGGACTTAAAGTCCTGCAGACTGCAAAGGAGCAGCTAAAAAGCAGAGCTGAGTTTCAAGCCTGACAACACCCGGATCTTATCTTACTGAAATAAGACTTTGGAAAACTTCCTGCTTTACAGAGAGAGCAGCTGCTGTGACTTTGGTTATATTTGAAGGTATTAAACAGATTTGCATTGTCAATAAATAACATTGAGCCATGAGAGCAGAGCCCAAGCAGTCCCAGTTGTCGCTCATGTGCTCCAGCTCCCTGGGGCCACTGGCCATGCTGATGGTGCATGCCAACCTACTATGTTCTGTGCTGAATGCTTGGGTGCTGGCACAGCGACTGCCTGGCTGCCGGCTGGCTCCACAGCAGCACAACCCCACCACAGCCCTGCTGGTCAGGTAGCAGCTCATTCATTGCAGCTCTCAGGCTGGCTTTAGCCCTCCAGCAAGCAATTCCTTGGCCCCAACAAAGGCTGTGCTCTGAACAGTAACTGAGACCCGCCATAGGATGAACTGATTCAATGACTGGGAATCCTCTGTGCTGGTACCAAGAGGTGTGAAAATACAAGCCCAGGAGTTTTGCTCTTCCCTCTTGTTTGTGGGGCTGCATGCACAGAGCGGCACAGGGTGATATAACTTAGGGAAAACACTGCAAGTCTGCACCACAGAACTCAGTTCCAAAACGCAAACCGGGTTTTGGTTTCTACCTCTGTCACCAAAGCCCAGCTACAACTGGTTTAACCAAGGAAAAGATTGTCTCTCCCAACTTACAAGACATCCATCCCTTCATATTGTGCTTGTGGAGCCAGTACAACTATTGGGAAGTAAAAGTTCCTGTTTTTCTACTGTCACCACCAGAAAGGACTTCCAGCTTCAACAGTTACATCTGTTCACTTTGTCCTCATTGATTTTGTTAATAATCTGCTCTGTACTGGCATGGGAATGGAGTAGGCCAGGAAAGAAAGGTATGCTGATGTGTTTGCACCATCCCCCTTGAGTTCATTTATATGGGACATGGGATGAGTGGATGTACACATTTGCACAGATTTATATACTCTTGAGCCCTTCTGCTCTTTGGGCTTCTCCCAGACATGCATGACAGGCTGGGCTAGAAGGGTCATCACAAGGACATCTTGTGCTTTTGTGATCCTTGTGTATACACAGGAAGAGCCCACCCGAGTTAAAAATGATCTGGGAAACAAGCATGTAACGTGGCAACTTTCCATTCCACTGCCTCTGGGTCAGATGAGGAGGGTACTGACTGCAGTCAGCAGTGGGTGGATACATACACATTCATACCCATCAGACAAGACAGATGCCCACTTATCTCACTGCTGGATCCTCTGCTTTCTCTAGGGGAAAGTGGATGCTCTATGGAGTTCAGTCAGCCTTTAGTGCACACACATCTCCCTTACCACTACGCTCAGATAGCTGGCAATGTCCTGTTTGTTAAATACAGAAAAATGTCAGGCTGAGAGGCAGGAAGACGCTTTCTCCTGAAACCATCTTTCCTTTCAGTGGTTTCCTGTATTCAGCTATCAGGGGATGGCAGTGTGGTGGTGGGGTGGCTTAGGTGGACAGCTGTCCCTCAGGCATACTGCAGCACATCAACCCGCCTCACCTAGAAGAAAGAAGATTCTCCTCCTAAGTCAGTGCGGTGCAGTGTAATGACTTCTAGTAAGGGCTTACAAAAAATACGCGTGTACTAAATCCCCAGTGACAGAGGAGTCTGGGGGCAGAGACTGCAGCTTGGCTTTCAGCTGCAGCCCTTGGGGTCCAGCAGCAACCAACGTATTAGGCAGAGGCAAAAGATCTTTTACCATGAGACTAATCTGATGGAAACTGAGCTGTGGCCAACATTTGTGGACATGGCATGACCTCCTCTGTCCTCTCAAAGGGAAGCAAGGTGAAAAGCTCACAGGGAACGTGCAAAAGTGCCCTTCATTACAAGCAGGACAGAAAAGCGATGTGGGCAGCAGAGGAACGGCCCCATGGCCCTTTGCAGCCCCAGTCCTCCATCCCCTGGGAACAGATAGTAAAGCAGGAAGGCTCTCTACCCCGTATTTACACTGGCGAGATTTAACTCCGTACTGGAAACGGCACTGCTCATCTGCATCGTAGGCCTGTCCTGGAGCCACTGTTGGGTAGATAAAGTCTTGCTTGGGAGGAGCGTTGTTCAGACATAATCCCATCCCAGAGCTAGAAAAAAGAGACAAGAATCAGAGTGTGGAAAGGCTTTTGGGAAAGTGTAGTGGTGGAGGACCAGCAGCATGCCTGGCTCTTAGCTCTCATACTGTTTTGGGGGATAATTTTACTGGCTTCCAGTAAGAAAAACTCTGGGCATAATCAGTGCTGAGAAAGTGCTCTAAAATCTTTCTGTCTGCATCCTCAGGGCTGGGCTTTGGGAAGCACATTCAGCACACGCGACTCTAGAAGGTTTAATCTGAAGGTTTGCAGGCTATTGCCAGCCACCGGCTGTTTCTGCCTGATCCAGGTCTGGCAGATCACATGTGGCAGCAGGCAGGTGGGGTGCGAGCCAGGACTCCACGCTGCTTGCAGAGGCTGGGGGACTGTGGAGCCATTGCTCTCCCACCATACAGCTGTGGATCCTTGGCTGAGAGAGGCTGGAGGTGCTGAGCATGGAGAGCCCCTGCTCTCCAAGCCCATCCTTCATGCCAGAGCTTTGTAGGAATGTCCAAATTTTGCAAGAAAAACGCCTTCCCCCCCCCCCTTTCCTCACTGTTCTAAGCGTCCCTTAAATCATGGCCCCTATCACCACTCCCCCGGCCCCAAGTCCCAGGGTCTCGCACACACCACAGTCCAGGCACAGAGGAGACTCCCCGGGCCGTGCTGTTGCGCGGGGGCGGTGAGAGTGAACCGCAGAGGAGGCCGCCATGAACTTGCCGTCCGCTGGTGGCCCCGCCGAGACCTCAGGGTTACCCAAGGACAACAGCCTCAGCCACAACGCTTTCCCGGCGCTCTCCGTGCAACACGTCTTGCCGTGCATCCAGGGGTCAAAGGCGAGGAGGGCAGGTTTTGCTGCAGCCAAACATGAGCCGCTGGATGTGGAATTTGGTGATAAGCTGCACTGCTCCGGCCAAGCCTTCCAGGACAGAGGGGCATAAAGCAGCCCCTTGGGAAGGTCTGCCATTGTTGCCCCTCTCGTGTTACAACAGCAATGTCTCAGCTTTGGTCTGTGTCAATAAGGGTTTGGTATTCAGACATCCCTGCGTCTGCTCCTGTCACAATGACCCTACACACTGGCTTCTTCCAATTGTAATGAAAGTTCTGTCTAGTCCTTCTGTTACATAGTGCCTGTGTCCTCCCAGAAACCTCAGCAAAACTGACCCTGACTGCTTGTTTTTTGATGGAAACCCTGGGGGCTGCCTGAACTTTTGACAGAGATCAGGGTTGCAGAGGTGTGACCCAGACAAGGTGGCAACATCACAACCTTGGGACTTAGGAGCCTAAATTCCCTCTCCTGAATCCTGAACGTGCTTTGGAAAAAAATAAAAAAAAAAACTTAAGTGCCTTGTTCACCTTGAAACTCTCCTTCTCAGTGTCTGGAGAAGCTGCACACACATTGCAGAACCAGTCCTGTCTCCAGATCCTCCTTCCCCACCTTCCCTTTGATTTCTGGCTGAACTTCAGAAATGTCCAAATGCCTCCAGAAGCTACTGATTTATTTGTAAAGTTTCTGGAAGTAGGGAACCTAAATAAAGGTCTCACAGCTGCACTGTAAATAGGGTTAGTATTGTTAGCAGAAAAGTCTAAGGGAAGGAAAGAAAGCACATGCCTCTTGGGACGGGATTAGGTGCTGGGAGACAAGACAGAAGGTGCATGGGCTGTGTGCTTTGGGGGCTTTTCTTTTGCTTTACCCACTCCTCACAAGGGACAGTGAAAGGCTGGAGATGTGTACTGGTTGTGAAGTGGAAGGAAGGGCAAGGTGAGATGGATTCCTTACTCCAGGAAGCTGGTGATATAATCCCTGCTGCACGTAGACCATACAAATGGGTTGGTCTTCATGGTGATGTGAGCAGCCATCAGTTTGGCTGTTTCTTGCCCACGGGAGCCACAGCTGTTGCCGACCCCATCATGATTCATACCAAACCTAGAAAACATCACCAAGGCATTAGAGAGATGATAAGTTACTGCATTTTCAACACATCAGGATCATCCACAAGGAGGATTTTACAACTCCCCATGGCAGGAACAGACCAACAGGAACCTTTCTCCATGATGGCCACCCTCAGGGACTCTTCCGGCACAGTACTCACGTGTGGCCAATCTCGTGGGCAATGGTGAAGGCTGTGGCCAGCCCAATGTCCTCATTGATGCTGCAGCTTCGTTCTCGTTCGCACATCCCACCCACAGGGGCCAGGCCTAGGAAAGCCAGATGGAAAAGTCCCATAGGGCCAGCACAAAGTATCTGTTGCACTGGGGGACTAAATGATGCACTTCATGCTCACTAACACCAAACACAGCATAACAAGTTTCTTCATACTGGTTTCACTGGTCTTTGGGATCAAGCCATGGGTATTACGGACTGTGGGTACATGGTCACTCAGCATTGACAATAGTTCGGAGAACAGGCTCCAAAATGCTAAAGATGGGTCAAAACCCACTGAATTTCATATCCAAACCTCTGTCTGTGTGCAGAGGAAGAGCAGTCCTTGTCACAGAACCAGCACTGTTGGTGGGGGAACAGGGGACAGTTTTGCCAGGAACCTGGGATCAGCCACACCAGCACTTGGGCATCCAAACCCTGTCGGAGAAGCCTGGACAACTGCGTAACCTGGGATACAGCCTGAGCATCTGCATTTAGTTGTGGCTGACACCCACCACAATCAGAAATCCACCTTAACTCCACCTGGAGGGCTGGACAAGGAGGGTTGGGATTGTGGCAGTGGATTCCCCTGACCCCCTGCCCATACCCTGTCCCACTACCACAGGCTGTGCCCCACTGCTCAGGGCTGGGGAAGAGACAGTCTCCATTACAGGAATGGGTTGAGCTGTCACAGCCCCTCCAGCTTCCACCTCTCCCAGGTACCACAGCCGCACCAGGTCAGAGATCCACCAACTTTTCCTTTTTAACTGCAGTGATTCACAGCAATAATCCCTCCCTGGCTGCTTAGTCTAGACCAGGGCAAGACAAATTAGGAGCTACAGCCAGAGAGAGCTGCAGGGTTTGTCTGTGTCTAGCAGCTTAAATAAAGAACTCCCTTTATAGTCATCACAAAGAAGTCTTATTTCTCTCTGCTAAGCCAGGAATACTCCACTAGGCTATGGACCAGCCCTAGATGCGAGTGGTTCTTAATCATCAGGCTGGACCTGACCCAGGGATATAATGGAGAAGCGTTCCAGAGCCCATCCGTTCTCCGGGTTGCTGCTTTAAGTGTTTACAGAAGAGAGAAGGCTACATGTCCTAGCAGGCTGGAAACTGTGTGCCTGTTCCTTACTCTGCTGCTGGCGCTTGTGGTAGCACTGGGCGAGTGCTTCCCCTTCTCCTGCTCATTAGAAAATGTGGGTGGCACAGCCCTCCCTCACCACACTCCTGAAGATATACATGCTGGTGAGAAGTGCTGCCGAAGGGACAGCCCTCATCACTGCATGAGAGTCTGACAGCAAAAACGCTACCTACCCAGGGTGCCCGCAGGGCTTATTCTTGTAGATGCAAATGTCGTATCTGCAAAGAGAAGGAGAAGACAGCATTAAGAGCATATACAGTTTTGGCAACCCCAAAATCTTTTGCAAACACTTCTCAGTTTTACTATTGCTTTCACATACAAATCAGCAGACATGGCTCACATGATGCTTCTGGAATAGAAAGTACAGACTGTAACAGGTAAGAGATGCTTCTGATCCATATTTTGCAATGCTCACTTTCCCCAGGCTGAGACGCACTGTGTTTTTTAAGGATCCTGCGTATTCGTCACTTAACTACAGAGCAGCGCTGGATGGGGTCAGAGGTTCGTTTTTGATGAAATGTAGTGAGCCAGCAGGGACAACACCATTCCAGCCTTGAAGCTCTGTGGGTTTGGCTGATGGTCCAGCACTGCTCACGAGCATCCAGCACACTCCTGTGAGCCAGCCACTTCTCTTCGGGGAGGCATCAGGCTCACAGAACTGCCCCAGATGATGTGGACAGGGCCAGCCTCATGTCTGTAGACTTAGGTCTGTTAAAGTAAATTGTATCAATCAAATATGTAGTTTTGATTTTATTTTTTAAAACAAGAAAAAATTCAATTTGAAAATGTTTCATTTCACAATTCACTTTAGTTTCATTAAAATGCTAAAGTGATTTTTTACATTTTTTTTTCAGTTTAGATCTTTACTGAGAATTTTCCAAACAAATTCAATATGGCTTGATTCAAGATGACTCTTCCCTCTGTCCCTGGCCTCCACTTCTAGCCATTGCATCAAGGAATTGACTGTTTGCACATCATTAGCTGCGTACAAGGAAAAGCTAAATGAGGACAGCAAAGTAAAACCTCTTCCAAACCAAAATGCAGTACCCTTGCAAAAGGACACTGGCAGCATCTTCAGAAGATACCTGTTTGGGCCAGAGGGTGAATATTATTATTTAACTGTGGATATGAGCTGCATGCTCTCCCTGCCTTTGTTTACATACCTTCTCCATGTCCTGCCCTGTCCTCAGACTCAAACATTTGGGTCTTTGTAAAGCCTTGGTTGAAAGAGGCAAAGTTATGCTCAAATCCACATGGAGTCAGCAGGCAGGGGAGCCAGTGGCAGCAGTTGGGTTGCTGGCATTGCTCCTTGACCACGAGGTGCATTTCAACCTGAGCATGAGCTGGGCTTGGGACAGCAAGGCTGCTGATGGTGGTGTGGGCCTGGGGGACTCCTGCAGGAGCAGCAGGACCTTCTGACACCACTCACCCCAGTGGACCCACGGGGCCAAAAGCAGGGAAGAAGCAAGCTGACAGCACATGACATATTAAGTGCAACATGTTCCTGATGATGGCTCGTGTCCCTTTGGTCCCTGGTGCTCTCTGGAAGTGTCCAAACCTTTCACCCCAGCAGGAAACTGAGTGAGTGAAAAACATTTGTTGCTTTCTTTCAGGCGGATACGTGAAAGCCTTCCGAGGCTCTGATTTGACACGTCTCCGCAAGAGAAAAAAGCCTGCAGCTCAGCAAGATGTTATCAGGAGACAGGAATTTATTAGTGATGGGGCCGGATGTGCTGGTGTTGTCCAAGCAGCCAGGCAGCGAGTTGCTGAGGGTTAGCTCAAACATCTGGTGCAAGGCTGAAGAATTCGGAGTCGGCATTCGCGTTCTGCACGTGTGGAGGAAAAGCAGAGGCTGCAGCCCTGGGAGGGTGAGGATGGGGCCAAGAAGGCCCTTCATATGCTCCCCCCTGGTGCTGCAAGGCTCTCAAGGGCTCCCTGGGACGCACACAGCTCCTGCTGACACTGGGAACCAGAATGTGAGCATAGCACCAGCAAAAACAGCTGCTGCTTGGAGGCTCCCCTCTTCAGCACTTCCATTGTATGGTTTTCCTTCATTACTTTGAGAAGAAAAAGATAGTGCAACCAAATATTGCCTCTGGGGTTCTTCCTCAGGCTGCTGCCCCTCTGCCCAAGCAGCATTTATGTGGCCACTGGCTCTGGTGCCCAGGGTGCAGCTGGTGTCCAGGTGCTGAGAGCTGGTTTCCTGGCACCTTCCATCCTCCCAGCCATCCCCTCCATGTGCTTCATCCTTCCAGCTTTCTCTTCATCATCCTCTGCCCTTCCAGCCATCCCTCTGCACCCTCTGCTGTTCCAGACTCAAGCATCTATCTATTCTGACAGGAATTATTTGTCCTGCATGTGCAGTTTCAGATGCCTTCATCCAGCTCAGGAGGTCTAATCCAACAGCCAGCTTAATCTGCTGCCCTAGACTGTTGGCACAGGAGTGGAGAGAGACAAGATTCTCCAGGACAGGACTGCTCTTCTCCCAAGGAAGATGGGATTAACTCACTTCAACAGTGATCTATCAGCTACCAAGGAGAGAGCTCAGCCCTACACACAGGCACCTAAAATGAGGTGAGGCAGATCCAGTACTGGCTGCAGATATTCCATCATTGTTGTGATGCTCAGGTCTCACTTATATCCTCTTCTCCATTCGTCACAGTGGAGGCAGATCAGGCTCTCTGTCTCAGTAGGATGCTTGATGTCCAAAGGCTCTGGGGTGGGTTCCCACGCACACCAAACACTGCTGTAGATTGTGCTCCATGGCATTTGCTGGTGCACAAATACCTGTGGCTGCAAACTAAGCTCCTTGAGAGCACAAGGAAGATGGAGGGAAGACAAAGGAGGAGGAGGATGGTTATCTGAACTGCAGCAATCTGTATCGCTGCAAGGGAACTGGCGCATGGCCGGTCTGAGGAACAGCCACTGCCAGGCCAGCTTGTGGGCAAGCATATGAGAGGGAAACTTTGGATGAACTGCTTGGACAGAAGCCAGCTGTACAGAAGACACCCCCCATGAGTTGCTGCCAAGGCTGGGATCAGACTTACCTGGTGATCAGCACTGCAGTGTCATGGTTGGCTATGCCATTCTCGGGGATAGCATTCCCGTTGCCATTCCTGTTCACAATGGGATTCTGCCACTTGCAGAAGCTGTCCAGGGGATTTTCCAGCATGGTGGTTAATCTCCAGTGTGGGCTGGAATGGAAGCAATACAACAGCATGTTCCCAGAGAAGCTCTGATATGAAGGCACTGATGACTTCCATGTCAGCACAGCACTGAAATCAGTCCAGATGCCCTCGGCCTTTAACAGAGGCCATGAGGAAGCAAGATTTTAGGGGGGACTAAAGCTCCTTAAACCTCCCTAAAGCTACCTTATCATAAAACCAGCCCTCAGGACACCCAGAGGTTCCCAGCCCAAAGCCTAAAACCAGGCCGCAGCTGCCTTTGGGAGGGTATGGTGTACCCAGCAGACTGCACTGGGGGGACCTCCTGGGGGTGCCATCCAGGAAGAACACATAGTCCCACAAAGGGAGTGCAGCAGCATGATGGAAGCAGCTTGGCAAAGCCCACCTTACCTGATCCTCAGTGAGGAGAATCAGCCGGGTCACCAGGATATTGACAATATTGCCCAGACTCGAGTCCTGGAAAAGTTTGGCAACCTGACCTCCAAGAACAAGGAAAAGACGAGTCTTAAAATGAGCTCACTAGCTGAGTGGCGGTGCAGTCAGCTGTGAGCAGGCACATGTTGGGCACCCGCCAGAGCAACAGCGCTGATCGTCTGCATGAGTTGTTAGGTCTAAACACAATCCCTTTTAGGAAGTAGAAACAGAATGAGATACCATGTTACTATTTGAACAGCAAAACTTTCTAAACCACATTCAGACCGTGGTGTTTCCTTCTGGGAAGCCTGCAACAATGAAGGTGGGAACCCGCAGCACCTGCTCCTTGTCCATAGCTCAGGTGAGGAAGCCCTGTGGTTCTGGTATTATGCAGGTATGGGGATGAAGCTTTGCTGATTGCCCATCAGCAGGGAACCAGACAGCACACGGTGGGTGTTTACAGCAGATGAAACAGTTAGAAACTGTATTGTTTTAAAATCTGGCATCTGCTTTAGAAATGCAAACTGAGGAAGCCATGAAAAGAGATCCTGCAGAGGACAGGACAAAGAACCATCACAGAGGAGCTTTCATAGGTTTGATGGATAACCTCTAAGCCTATCTCACCTCACAGGAGGACTCACAGCATGACATTATTCAGGCTGTTAATGCATCTAGCCTGGTATCCTGTTGCCAGCAATGACCCAAACGTGATGCTGCAGAGGAAGCTCCTCTGCAGTAACCCAGAGACATAGGCAGTGCTGTATGGAAGAACAGGGGGTATTTCTCCTTACCCTTCATGCTGATCAGACCCCAAGCGTGAGAGCTGACTGTCCTTATGGTTTCCCATGTTTCTCAGTTTGGCTGGCCCCATTTGCAACGCTAATTTGAGATGAGAGATGCTGTTCAAAGAAAGGGCTTTGTTCTCCCAGTCCAGATCTGGCTTGTAGCATGGTCAGACAGGCCAGAGTTTACCACTCCTGAGGTGCCTCCCCCTGTACAACAGAGTCCCTGTAAGCTTTGGAGAATCACTGCTCTGGAGCAGTGGCAGCATGTCAGGATTGCTGCCCAGGAAGAAGCCACTGCAATCCTGAACAGATAGATCTTATTTCCACACTGTTCTCCCTTCATCCTACTTGTCTTGCAGGAAAAGCATGTGGTACCCTTTGCCAAACCAAGACATTTGGGGTTCAGAACAGGATTTATTCCAGATTGCTCTGTGCTGATGGGTATATGAGCCCCTGAGGTCTCTCAAGGTTCATGATGTGGTTATAACACTTACAATATTCATGATGGCCAGGATGTACTGCTCTATGTCCCGCCGGCCGTGGTACCCCACCATCATTTTGTCAGCCACCACCAGGGTCTCCACGTAGCGCTCCGTGCTGACGGATCTCTTCAGGGGCAGCTGGCCTCGGCTGGCTGTGTTGCCTGATGGCTTCAGCGGGGAGGGCTTCAGTGTCCGCAGCCACCAGTGCCTCCCTTTCCAGGGCTTCTCATCTGAGAAAGGAAAGAGATTTTTCTGTTACCTTCCAGCAGTGTTTCAGCAGCATATAGAGGTGAGAGGTGGGACACTATTAAGCTCAGTTTCAGTGCTGAGAAGGAAAGGCATTACAAGGCTTATTATAGCTTATAATTATTATTAATAGACACACTAGACCCAGCAAACACACCCCAGTCCTGGTCCCAGTTTGATGAGCTCTTCCTACTGCAGACCAGGGCCATGCCACTGGTATCCTGCTGCTGTGTGCCACATGGGAAAGTGTGTGCCCATCCTGCTGCTGCAGGCCAGCACCACCACCTCCACCATGTGCTTTGCTGCCTCTGCACTGCAAGGCCCTGTCCTCAACTCGTTCATAGGGAAGAACCTGTGGATTTAGATACTACACAGACATAATCTGACAATAAAGCCATTGCAGATCATTTCCTCTTCCTTTTCCTGCCAGAATCTGAATTTAGGACTTGGCTTTTCCTCCACAGACACAGCTGCAACCTTCAAAGCAGCAGCAGGCTTGTAGGACTTCACTCCAGGCTTCAAGTGCTATCAACTGACTGTAGAGATGTTCCCAGCAGGGCCAACAGCTCTGGCCCCATGGCCTGGCTCCTGCTGTAGGGCAGGAGAGCTGTCTGGGAAGGTTACAACAACTTGCTGCTGCCCTGTGGGGAGGCTGAATCAGCATCCTCTGCTCTGATGCTGATCAGATACCCAGTGAGACTGGGAAGATGGACACATCACAGCTCCAGCCCTTTGGGATGATCAGAAGGAAGAACCCGTGGTGTGCACTGAAGCTGGTTGTGACTGGTCCAACCCACGGGGCAAGGGAACAGGTGTCCTTGCTGGGTTCAGTTGTGCTGTGCTTGTCAGAGAACTGTACCTAGCCTGTGGCTCCTATTGCACGGTCTTTCCTTTCCAAGAAGCAACTGGAAACAGGCTGACTTTTGTCTGGAAGCTGGAGAATGTGGCAGAGTCAGGAGAAGGGGAGTCTGTTGGCACAGTGTAACTGGGAGCTGGGACAGGAAAGCCTGGGTCAGGGAAGCTCAGGTTGTCTCCAGACACGCTGGCACATCTGGGGACACTGCTTGCTGCTCTGCTCAGAGCAAGCTGGTCATGCCCTGGTGTTTGCAGAGACTCCCATCCCTTCCAGCAGTGACTCCTCATCTGGTCAAGCATCAGCACTGGGACACCTGAATGAACAACTCAGGGGACACACAAACCTGCTATGAGCAACTGGGAACAGCTCTGGTTCTGCAGTCTTGTACTCTAACCCTGTAAAAAGCTAGCTGACCCATGTGCAGAGCCAGAGGAAGCCTCTGAAACCGAGGGAACAGTATCATGTATACACGCAACATTTGGATAGACAGAGAAACTTCGTAACATTCACAGGGGCAAAGCGATTTCACCCAGGCTCCGGGACACAGACAGATTTCTGGCAAGGACAAGAAGGGCACAGGCGTGTGGGAAAGAAGCTGAGCATAGCGTGAACTATGATTTCTCAATACCTTTGAAATTGGCCAAAACCGGGAGGATTTTTGTCAGAACAATAAGAGAGAATTTTTTCTCTATTCCACCCTCTATTTACAAATCTAAAGGCCCTGCTGTGAAGAAGAGGGTATAAGAGCTTTCCAAAGACCAGGCCACCAGAAATGCTTTGCGTGGGTAGAAGTAATACATAAATAAAACTTCTTAAATGCAAGAGAAGAATTTTTTTTTTTTTTTTTTTGCCATAGAGGGTAGTATGGACTTTCACAGTCCCATCTATTGGAACTTTCCCAGCCTGCACTGGGATGGACTGAAGATGTGTTGGTGGGCACAGATACCTAGCACACCGCAGGCTGCATCCATGTGTGGGTACTGGAGAGACGATCGCTTGTACACAACGTGGGGGCTGCCCTTGCCCTCATTCCCTGTGCTGACGTTGGCTCCCGGGCTCAGCGTTTCAATGAAATATTCTTCCTCATCTGCGACTATCACCCCATGCTGTGAAAAGGAAAGAGAAGGAAAGAATAAAACAAGTAGGGAGAGAAATGGGAGACATACTGCTATTTTCTGAAAATGAAATTTCTGATGATTAGCCACTGTATTTCTGGGACTGACAAACAGCTTAGAGCATGTGCAGGAATCCTTCCTTTATACACAAACACTGAATCATATGAAGCTATGGACCAGAAGCAAACTGAGCCAGCTGCCCATGGATGCCGTGCGGCTTCTCTGCTCATTAGAGTCCTCTGAAAATCACAGTATTTCCTTGCAAAATTAAGTTGTTTCCTATTCCATGACATGCCTTGATCTAACTGAGAGCTGTCTGTGGATCCTAAGTATCGTATCTTTAAATATCATCATAACTTAGCATTCAGATCTACTTCCTGTGCTTTTCAACCTCACCAAAGAGCCCTTGGAAGCAGCTCAGGAGCTTTACCACCAGCTAAGAAACTGAGGCATAGAGCTGCAGAGGACTGCAAATGTTCAGAGGCTTTTGAGAAACGTATCAAATCCTCACGACCTAAAATCTCATTTTCAGGGTCAGAACCTTTCTCTGCAGCCTAAAATCTGGTTTGTTCTTCTCAACCAGCACTGCCCTTTTTACACCCCAACGAGCCATTTCAACCAGATGATCTTGTTTCTGCTCCCATTTTGTTGATTTAGCTATTCACATATTTTGTTGTCGTTCTCCCTTGTTTTATTCTGTGACCAAAAGAATCTGGGCTGCAAGCCCAGACTTTGCCCTGTGCAAATGCACCTCCTCGTGAGACCATGACAAATTGGCAGGAGAGGGAAATAGCAGGATGAGCAGTCCAATTCACCAGCTGCTTGCAACACATCTCCTTTGTGGCTGGTCCTATCCTTTCCTATCCTTGCAGCAAGCTTTGCCTCTGGGTAAAAGGTGTGTTCTAGATACCAAGAACCCAAGACGGTTCTATCAGCTGAACTTCACCAGTGAGCAACTGACACACAGAAACTGCCTGACTTTGCTCAGGCAGGCCAAGAAGGATCCAAAGGTCTGAGACTCACATCACCTGGCTGTCCTCCGCTTCTTGTGCGCAAGCATAGCTCTGGGTGAGAGCCCCCCCGATCCTGCCATCCACTCTGCACTTATGCTGCCCATTGGATGTCGCAGCCTTTCTACACAACAGCAACAAGAGCCCTGATCTACCAGGGAGGGGCATGGGGAAGCAGGTCTCTGTAAAACATCTTGAGGTCCTTGTGTGGAAGGAACCATCTATGTAACAGTGTTACTGCTGGGCAAGCAGGGGAGAACCTCTCTGGGGTGGATGCTGCCTCCGTAAGAGGTCTCTCCCCACCTCCCTACCCGCTACAAAAGCTGAATCGGGGCAGTGTGCACGCAGCGAAGTCCCCATCTCCAGAGTGCCGGGGGATTTCCTCCTGCACCAGGCTCTGTTGCTCTTGGCTCCGCTCCCACCTTTTCAAACACAAGCGAGGTACTGTGAGGTTAGCCTGGCGAGGGCTCCGGCGGAAAGCCGAGTGTCGGCCTGCGAAGCCAGCTGGCTGCCGGCTTTGCGGGACGGGGAGAAGGAGGTCACCGCCGGCTTGGGGCAGAGTAGCAGGAGGGGAAAGCACGTCCTGCTTGAAAACCATACACTTCTAGAAAAGGGCCCTTCCCAGCTCAAACCTGGAGCCCTCTGAGGAGCACACAAGAGGCAGGAGGCTCCACAACCTGCCTGATATCCTGTGGGAACGAAGCTCTGCCGTCACAGAAGTCTGAAAAACTCCCCCACCACTGAGCCCAAAACCCAAGCGCTGAGGTCTGGGTGGTGGACGTGACACATACGTATTGAAAGGGGGTGGCAAAAAGCCCTGAGAGAGATCTCTGTGGTTTGTGGGGGAGCTAAGCTGGATATCCTGTCTGTGATTCACCCAGGTCATCTGCAGAGCAAGGATGGTTTATCCCTATTAACTTATAACCACACTTAGGAAAGACACAGCTTCATACTGCAGCTCAGCTCTTCCACCTCCTCTTACACACTTTAACAGCTTGACGTCAGCCTCAGCAGTGGGGCCATCTGCCGAGCTCCAAACATCTCATGTTCCCGCTGATTTCAGGAGGGCAATTCAGACGAAAGCAGAGTTTCAGCATAGACACAAAGGGCTGAAAACCCAGCCTTTAAAGCAGCCTTTGATGAGCTCTGACGCAATAGGTAAGACAGGGACATTTCTCTCCTAAGGCTGTTTATGCCTAGCTGCAATTTTGTTGATGGGAGGACACGAGTCCTTGGGCTCTTGTGCAGCCAGTGGGCTGAAACACAGCTCTGCTTAACTCAGGGCTTCCAGCTCCTGGCCAGGCAAGAGCTTCTCAGGCTGCTCCTGCAGGCTCCAGCTGCTTCATGTTGGGCCCTGCTGGCAGCTCGCAGCTCTGCATGTTTTGGAAAATGGGCCATTTTGCCCTTCACTTCCGACAAGTTAAGCCTGGGTGACTTCTATCCTGCTCAAGCTGAAGTGCAGCCGCGTGGGTTGCTGCCGGCTGTGTGCCAGGCCAGCTGCGCAGCAGACGTGGAGGGTGGGCGATGTCTGACAGCGCGTGGCCAGGTATCGGCAGCCTAAAGCTGGTGTGTCCTAAGGTGCGTTGCATTTGAAAACAAAGCGGTTTGCAGAGATATGCCTTGCAGATGCAGAAAATTGTAAAGGGATGTGGGGAGTAGAAGGAAGGAGGATAGCTTGAGGCTTGTTACCCGTTCTCGTGCCTTTGTGTTTGACACTTCTCTGGAGTCTTCCCCTTCCTCTCCTCCACGCACAGGTCACCCCATAACCAGCACTAGCCCCAGCCTGCGTCCATGTAACACCACATTACGCAGCTCCCTTTGCATCATCTGGAGTTAGTCTGTGCAGATGTGGGTTGCCAGTGTCCAGTCCCCTGCTGACAGGTGTCAGCACATACCTGACCTCACGTCCCCTGAGACCCTCATCTGTCCCAGCCTGTCCCCTGCTAAGCAGACCTGGTGCCTGCCTGAAGGGGCGCAGGCTGGAGGATGGCAGGAGTGGAGCCAGGAGTGCTCATCTGCTTATAATCAGCCAGAGCTCTGCACAGGTCTGCTCAGTGGCAGGTACCAGACCCCACTGCCAACTCCAGCCTCACCTTGGCCAAATTCCTGAGTCTGTTGTCCTCACTAAGCCTGAAGACCCCCCTCCTTGCTGATTCCTGTAGCTCGCCACAGCAAGAGGACAGAGTTCAGGAAAGGAGAGGTTGCTGGATGACCTCCTGTATCTCTTTGTGCCTGGCTGCTTTTTCCTCCAGACAACCCCTGGTATCTCTCCAGAGCAAAACAGTCTGTGGACTAAAATATCCCAGTGCAAGTGCTGCCAGGTCATTGCTTGCCCTGGACTTGGTGCCCTCTGAAGCACGAGGTAGGCTAAAGCTGGCTATCCTTTCTGGACCAGCAGTGTCCAGCTCACCCTTCAGCTCTTCTTTTTCTGAACATCAATAAATCATCCAGGACTTCAGCAGAGGTCCTAAATCTAAACAAAAAGGCTAACTTCGGAACCAAGACTTTATGCAGCTCTGAGTTTTGGCTGTGAGATGGAAACATTAGACTCTCTGATATAATGAGTCAGATTCTCATTTCTGTTAATAACCCACAGCACTGTTTTGGCAATGTAATATAACAATAAATCAATGTGAATTTATTCCTGTTTGGAAGCTCTTCCACACTGCTAAGAGGTGGGGCTGTAGCATAAATATAAATTTGGCCTACGGAGTCTTTTTCTACATGTTACTCCTCCAAGAGAGCCATCATCCTTGGGATTCACTAACGGGGTATGTTTGCTCCATCCCTCCATCTGGCAGGTCTTGAAATGCTCTTTGTGAGCCAGAAATATCAGAAAATCACAGAAAAATAAGGATGGAAGTCCTTAACCTATTCCCAGTGCTGAAAGAGCTAATGAATCATACCTGGAGTATTTTTGAGAGGTATTTGTCTGGCCTGCTCTCAAAGATCTCCAACGATGCTGGGGCCATGCACTCTTCAAGCAACCTAGTCGCAGCTATCCTTAGCACTAATGTCTACCGTTGAGCTTTCCTGCTGATATTTAAGACCATGATGTCTAGTCCTAGCTGTTGGGTACATGCAGAACAGATAATTTCCTCCCTCTCTGCAGCAGCCTTGCTGGTTCTGACGAATGCCATCTTGTCCCCTCCTGATGTTCTCTTTTTCATACTGAAAAACACTGACTAGCTTAGTTTTTCCCCAGAAAACATGTTTTCGGCTCCTGGAATCTGGACAGAAGTGACTAGGAACCCCAGGAATGTATCTGCAGTTACAAGGATCTGAATGCACTTTTGACGTTTTTGGTCATGCAGTGAAATTTCTGCCCTCCTGTGCTTCTTCCTCACTAACACATATGATATGTTTTATATCTTTTGCTGTTGCTGTTGGAAGTGGACTGGAGAGTTCTGTAAGAGCTAGAGTAATGGTCTAGAGCCTGGATTATCCCATTCCAGTTAAAATCAATGGAAAAACTCTCACTGACTTTTGGTAGAAACTGGACTACAGTCCCAACATGGATCAGGAACTCCTATAAATGTAATGAGGGGACATGGCCTTCACCCTCAGCTGACTTTTGATGTCACTGTGCAATATTCTAGTTTGACACCAACAGGCCTTTCCCACCACCATGGATCCATCTGCTGGGACCCAAACCAGGTTGCATTTCTACGGCACAGATCAAAGAAGCTGCAATCTGCTCTGCTTTATAGGCAGCTTTCATTGTTAGTAGTGCCCTTGGCTGTGCAAAATTCAGGAACTCACCAGTCCGTTGCAGTTGCTGATGGCGACCTTTGAGTTCAGGTACTGATCCTGCAGGTGGCCCGCATAGTGGCAATCCTCGTGGAAATCATGTTGCCAGTCCACACCATCTCTCTTCCAGTATTCAACAGTGAAGTGCTCAGCCAGCAGGTTGGAGTGCAGTGTCAGGTTGAGAAGGAACTGGGTTCGATGGGCAGAGACTTTGTAGAAAACCTGCTGCTCAGATGGCTCGTAGGGCAAGGAGCCCAGACTGCGCCGAGGGCGTTGCTTCAGCTGGCTCCTCATGTCAAAGGTGAGAAAGTCCCCGTTTTGGTCCACTTGGATGGGGAACGCAATTTCATAGTGATCGAGGCTGGAGAGGAACTCCTCTGGGGAGGAAAAGCAAACACAGGAGGAGTGACATTCTGCAAACAGTCAGAGCAAAACAACCAGCAGCTTCAGCTAAGAGCCAGCTGTGCCTGAGCACCAGCGCGGTGACAGCCAGGGCAGGGCAGGCAGCATCCTGACCCAGGGAATCCTGCAACCCAGCCATCATGCTGCCAGCATTCCCAGCTCACTTCTGTGAGTAAGCGCACAGCTCACGCTGCCAACAAAATGCACATCAGCAGATCACCAGCTCACTGCTCAGCCCCCTGCAACCCTCCAGCACTCATCTGCCCTGTGTGGACCTGGATTAGCCAGGTGGCTTCCTGCCAGCCTGACAGACTGACCGAGCTCACTTGTGACTGCTTGCAACAGACATCTCTGAAAGCAAAGATGGGCAGAAGGACAATGGGCCTCTAACTACTGCACAATGAGGATATGCTACCTGTATTCCCTGTTCTGTTCAGGCTGCATGATCCTTGGGGTATTCTTGAAGGCCTTCAGCCTACAGAACTTAATATTCCTTTGCAGGTGACAAAGAGAACCAGACTGGTCCAAGGGGCTGTTCAAGACAGACAAATTCTGGCTCCAGACCTGGACTGTCCCTCACTGGCGGCTAGCAAATGTGACGCCCATCTACAAGAAGGGCCGGAGGGCAGACCCGGGAAACTACAGGCCTGTCAGTTTGACCTCAGTACCAGGGAAGCTCATGGAGCAGATCCTCTTGAGAGTCATCATGCAGCACTTGCAGGGCAAGCAGGCGATCAGGCCCAGTCAGCATGGGTTTATGAAAGGCAGATCCTGCTTGACGAACCTGATCTCCTTCTGTGACAAAGTGACGCGCTGGGTGGATGAGGGAAAGGCTGTGGATGTGGTCTACCTTGACTTCAGCAAGGCTTTTGACACCGTCTCCCACAGCATTCTCCTCAAGAAACTGGCTGCTCTTGGCTTGGACTGGCGCACGCTTCGTTGGGTTAGAAACTGGCTGGATAGCCGGGCCCAAAGAGTCGTGGTAAATGGAGCCAAGTCCAGTTGGAGGCCAGTCACTAGTGGCGTCCCCCAGGGCTCGGTGCTGGGGCCGGTCCTCTTTAATATCTTCATCAATGATCTGGACGAGGGCATTGAGTGTACCCTCAAAGTTTGCAGATGACACCAAGTTAGGTGCGTGTGTCGATCTGCTTGAGGGTAGGAAAGCTCTGCAGGAGGATCTGGATAGGCTGGACCGATGGGCTGAGGTCAACTGCATGAAGTTCAACAAGGCCAAGTGCCGGGTCCTGCACCTGGGGTGCAATAACCCCAAGCAGAGCTACAGGCTGGGAGAGGAATGGTTGGAGAGCTGCCAGGCAGAGAAGGACCTGGGAGTGATGGTGGATAGTCGGCTGAATATGAGCCAGCAGTGTGCTCAGGTGGCCAAGAAGGCCAACGGCATCCTGGCCTGTATCAGAAACAGTGTGGCCAGCAGGGCTAGGGAGGTGATCGTCCCCCTGTACTCGGCTCTGGTGAGGCCGCACCTTGAGTACTGTGTTCAGTTTTGGCCCCTCGCTACAAGAAGGACATCGAGGTGCTTGAGCGGGTCCAGAGAAGGGCGACGAAGCTGGTGAGGGGCCTTGAGAACAAGTCCTACGAGGAGCGGCTGAGGGAGCTGGGCTTGTTCAGCCTGGAGAAGAGAAGGCTCAGGGGTGACCTTATTGCTCTTTACAGATACCTTAAAGGAGGCTGTAGTGAGGTGGGGGTTGGCCTGTTCTCCCACGTGCCTGGTGACAGGACGAGGGGGAATGGGCTTAAGTTGAGCCAGGGGAGTTTTAGGTTAGATGTTAGGAAGAACTTCTTTACCGAAAGGGTTGTTAGGCATTGGAACAGGCTGCCCAGGGAAGTGGTGGAGTCACCATCCCTGGAAGTCTTTAAAAGAGGTTTAGATGTAGAGCTTAGGGATATGGTTTAGTGGGGACTGTTAGCGTTAGGTCAGAGGTTGGACTCGATGATCTTGAGGTCTCTTCCAACCTAGAAATTCTGTGATTCTGTGATTCTGTGATTCATCTCTCCATTTCCAGTGGGCAGAGGGACTCCAGCCTGTACAGAGCCATGCTCTGTGGTTTGGAGGGTTATTTCTGACTGGATATGTTCAGTAACAAAGCTAACACTAAGTTAACTTAAAGTCACTTAACGCATACCTGAACACAGAAGGGACAATTTCTCAGGAGATGACAGTCTTGCTAAGAAATTGTGGGATTCTTTAGAGTATCTGCAACTGCCACATGGACCTGTTTACCCTGCATTTTGATAACTTGCATAATATCAACCCTACACTAGCCTCTTGGGTCACGCATTTATTAATGTCTTAGGTATGAGACATCCGTTAAAGAGGCAGCAAGACAATGTCTTTGCAATCAAAGTAACAAAAAGGTAACCAGAATTCCCCAGCTGTGCTAAAAAGGTAGCAAGAGAAGGAGTCAGACATCCCAACTCATCAGCCAGGCATCTGTCTATCGCCCCACCCTGCCTTCCCAGCTCACCAGCCTGGTGCTCTTTATACTATTGGTTTGGCTTAGCACCTCCTCTTGGGGTACTTGAGCTTTTGAGGCTGTCTCATACCACTTAGGAAATGTACTCTGACAAGGTCACTGTCCAAAACGTCTGACTGTGCTCGCAAAGCAACACAATGCTTTTGGCTGTCAAAGAAATTGGCACTCTGCAACCGCTACAGAAATCTCGTGTTTTATAAGCAAAATGTCACAGGGATTGTCAGAGTGGATCTGATCAGTGGTCTAGCCGTCTCTGTGTGCCTCAGTACTGGAGGTTTTAGCAGAAGATGAAAAAAATAATAAAATACAGTGGACAGGACAGCTCCCCCCATCATATTGTTTTCTTCTTAACCCCAATGGCTGGAGGTTTGCTCATGGAGTTGGAGAGGATTTGCCCTCTTCATGCTGGAAGAATGTTGCTGTGCTTCCTGCATCCTATGCATAGCTGTTTCCTAAGCAAACAGGGGAGGCCAGGCTGCTCCAGGGTGGCTGCTTTTTGCCTGGCTCCACAGCACCCATCTTCAAAGCCTTCCCAGCCATCACAAATTTGGACTCCAAATTATACTCTCACCACATGGCAGCACTGGAAAGTTTCCTTTTCCTCTAGTGTGTTTTCCAGTGTGGGAGTTTGACCGAGTGGTTTCCTTGGCCACGACTAATGGGACAGTCCTTCCCACCAGCTGGGTTTAGGGGTTAGTTCCCAACCCTCCAAACCATAAGCACTTCTGGCACCTCTCCCTTGGCTCAACGAGCCAGAAGTAATTATTATTTTTTTTTTAACTTCCTGTGCTCCAGCTTCCCCCGCATCACACCGCCTCGTGTGTGATGCAGCAGGGCAAACAAGTGTGACTACTTGCACTTAAGCAATGACTTCAGGCTTGGAAAAAATTGCTATCAGAAGTGTTTTGTTTTTCTTTTTTCTTTTCTGCAGTCCATGTGGGCTGCAAAATAGTGACTTGGAAGGAGGTTTGTGCACCCAGCATCTAGAAGAGGGCCTGGGACCCTGGGCGGCAGTCTCTGATCCTGACCTGCAAGATACATCCAGAAGGGAAGAGTGTCCAGGGCCTGGCGTCAGGCTGTGTGTGATAACCTGCTCTTGCTGCAGTGCAGGCCGCTGTGCATCCGCAGGGATGTCACCCTGGAAACCGAGGCACAGGAAGAGCAAGCTGAGAGTAGTGCCTTGCATCACACAAATGTTTTATGAATGGATCCTTTAGAGTAGGGATGCCAAAAATAAGGAAGATAAACTTTTAACACAAGGAAGAAGACAGTGTCTTCATCCAGCATTACAATCTGGCTCCTTCCTCTCCTCTAAAAAAGTAAGATTAGACAAGGCTCTAAGAGATTAGTATCTCTTTACTCCCTAAGCTTGTGTACTCATTTCATGTCCATCCAACAGCATCACAGATGTTCCCTAACTCCCTCATTTACTCATCCCTGCCTTGGTCATGCCACTCCCCCATACTACGGATCACACTAGGAGCTCCCAACATCAGTAACGGCACTATTTTGCCCTTCCTTCCACCCAGAAAAGCCATCACGTTCCTCTGCCCCCTCAGCCACTCCATACTGTAATAATAGATCTTGGCTTGAAATGTGTCGTGTTGCATCCACTCTATTAGATGGGTTTTCACTGGTGATAAGCAGCCTGGTGTTTCCAGATAGCTGTCGCACTGCTTCAGAAGAGATACTATAAAAAGCCTTTCTGTAGGAAAAGCTGCCCAGAGCTGGGCACTCAGGGAGCAAGGGAGAGAGCTGGGAAGCTGAAACTTTTTTTTGGGGGGGAAGAAGGGGGATGAAAGGCACCTCGCTGCACCACCTCCTAATGGAAAGGGAGCATATGTCTATAGGGGCAAGAACAGCACAGAACGGAAAGGCAGCCAGAAAAGGAAGCAAGAGCCCGGAGATGGTAGGGGATAAGCTGAACAAAAAGAAGAGAAGGAAGGTGAAGGCCAAGGAGGGAGGATCTTGTTCCCTCCTTGTACATTCTCATCACTGCCTCTGTCATTACAGAGCCACTTGAAGGATGAAAAGGAAGCAGATGTTTGCTCGTCTTGTCAAAGAGGAGCCCCAGCTGCAGCCCAGACAATTCACAGAGGATGGCTGGGGAAAACACTATGGGACCCGGTGGCTTCAAGCTGCCCTGGCACTGTGGCATCCTTGACATATCTTCCATGGGTGCATTGATTTGTAAGTGAGTCAGGAGCAGTGACATTAGCCTCATTTAATGTTCTACAAAACAGAGAATGTATAATCACTAAGATTAAACTAAGGCACTAGAAGAAAATTTCCTTTTGATTAAATACCATTCAGCAACAGCAGGTATGTGCTGAATCCTTGCTCAATTGTTTCAGCTGCAATTCTCTGTGCTGTTAAAAACCACAGCCTGAGTTTACACAAGATGTTGTTTAACTTCTGAACCTTGTTACATCTCTGCTGACACAGAGAGACCTTCAATATTGGGCTGCTGTTTCCCACATACATAATTACAGCTTATGACTGTAATACCTTAATCTTTTTCCTGCACAAAATAAATACACTGAGCTGGAGTTTGCACATGGGGGACATGAATCCTGCTCCATTGCTAACTCGATGGATTGCCTGGGCAACTCTTTCTAGCCAAAAATCGGTGGCTTGTTGACAACAAGCTTTTATCCTCCGTGCCTCCAACTACTATGAGAAGATAACATTATTTCACCCTCTTGAAAGGGTGTTGTGAGGATTATGTACTTACTGCCTCAGCAGCACAGAGAGAAGTGCTGAGTATCATTAGCGGCCTGACACCAATGGTTCAGGATGCAGGGAGACTAAAAAAGCTCTCTGACAGTGAGAGGGGCCCATGGGGAAGTCTGGCCCATGGGGCTGGGCAGTAGCTGGGCTTCACCAGGGTGGCGGTTGGACCCAATGATCTCTTGGGGTCCTTTCCAACCCCTGCAATTCTGTGATTCAAGCTTTGGCTTGACTGCTGCCTGCCCTCCCCTATGGCACTGCACTCCCAGCGGCATCAGGGGCCGAGCCTTGTCCACTGCCCAGTCTGGGATCTAGGACAGCACAGACATATTAAGTGTCATTTCAGTGAGCCCATGGGTTCAGACTGAGGTGTATTAACAAACAGTTCAGGGACTTGTGAGTGAAAGAGGATTTCAGCTGTGAGTCAGGATGGAGGCGATCTGGCAGCTAAGTCCTCGCCAAAGCGTCGCTAGTGCAGTGAGCGCGGCAGTGCAGATGGAGGGAGGTGCGAACTGATGGATGCAGGAGGCCCAGAACAGTCACAACAGGCACTGCCAGAGGCTTTGGCTAGAAGGACCAGAAACCGTGTTTGTTTCAGATTAAAGAAAATCTGCCTGTGTAATGTTGCACGTTGCACAGCGCCTGCACAGCGCACAGCTCTGTGTTTGACTGCCTCTCATTTCACCCAGACCAAGTTGCAATATGATAGTGCTGCAGATTTAGCAACAAGATGGTGCTCAGACCCGGACAGTACGTGGCTTTGGGTTGCTTTTGTTCCTCTTTCCAGTTTGGCTTCACAAGACAACCCACAGCCATTGTAACTACAGCCTGATGACACTGTACTATGCAACGGCCTCAGATTACCACTGGCTCTGGCTCTGCTGCAGTTAACCTGGGCACACGCAGGATTTCAGAATTATGGTTGTGCATTGATATTGCTGAGGTATTAACACCTTGTACGGATAAATGTCTAACTTTGCAGCTCTTTCTGCTTTTCCCTCTTACCTCTAGCTCCTGATGGTAGTGTTCATATTGTCTCTTCAGAAATGGTTACAAAAGCTAGTTAGTATTAAACAATTTAATTACACTGTTAGTATTAAGCAATTTAATTACACTTTAATTAAAGCTACCAACATGCAGGAGAACCATATTCTGCTTTCCTTGTGATAACTTGTGTTATCTGTATTAAAAACTTGTGTTAAAATCTGTGTTAAAACACAAGCTATCTGTGTTTAAACACAGGCCCAACAGAAAGATGCAAATGTAAGACAGGTATAAAACATTTATGCCAGAACGGATTTGAATGTTTGCTAACAGTATCACTTACAGAAACACATGTGCACAAACTCAAACTACTCCTCCAGCAGGTACCTGTCCAGGCCCATAGCTGTGTCCAATGTTTCTACCTCCAGCAGAGACCTCTGTCCCTGCACATGCAGAGGACCACTTGCAAGTGCACACAGACCTCTTACGCATAGCAAAGTCTCTCCTCATGCAAAGGTGCACTGCTCCAGATGCCTGGAAGGGGAGCCTCCCCCATTGCTACCACAGGCCCTTCTGCCTCCTGAGCCTGTACATGGCTCTCATCTTACACAGACCCTACTGCTTGGTCTCCTGCAAAAAGTCAAGGAGCGTAATGTCTGAGAGCAAAGCACATGCTTTCCTCACAGGCCAAAGGAAAACACCTGCAAGTTCAGCAGTAGGCGTTCTGCTGCGGCACACTGAGCAGAGGTCAGGGTGCCTCCACCCACTCCCCAGCATGTCACCCTAATGCCTCCCCTGGGGCCAGCACTAGGGCTTTCTGCTCCAGCTGATGGAAGCAGATCCAGTCCCCTCCCCACAGCAATCCCTACCTTGCGACTGGAACGTGTAACCCAGAAAGTTGCAGAGGGCTGCGGTGAAGACGACTGTCCACGTGAGAAGCCGCCAAGCGATTGCCATAGTTAGCGACGCTTGTCTCAGTGCAGGGAGTATTGTGCCAGCTGGAAGGGCGCTGTCCCAACATGTCTCTCTCTCGGCCACCGCTTATGTAGAGACAGGAGTCCTCAGTTCCTCCACAGGCATCCTCAGCCACTCTGCGTGCTCCCCAAAGCAGTGAGGCCAATAGTGTCTTTGCAGTGCGCTGTGCTCAGGCCGGTGCAATGGTGTCAACATGGGCTAATTGGAATCAAAGGTTCTTGGTGGCATTGCCCCTGTGGAAGAAAGGGTGACAAATGAACAGGAGAGGAGGGGAGAGGGGAAACAGGATGGAGTAGAAGGATGCATGGGGTAAAACAGTGTGTGGATGAACAAGGAAAGCCAGGACCTAGAGAAGGGAAGAACAAGAATACAAGAGATGGAAAGAAATTAAAAGGGAGAAAAGGATGTGAAGAAAATGCAAATTCAGCTAACTGAGCCAGATTGCGACATCAGAAAGTCACAGTACGTTGTGCACCCCCGCACTCTGCCAGGGGTGAACTCTGTCACAGTGCAGCCCTGTGCTGCTCCGGCAGCCTGAATTGGGATTGGAGCTGGTGTACACCTCACACTGCAGGAGGAAAGGAGGGTTGGAATAAATGGGAACACTTTGTCCTGCTAATGATGCCCATAAGGAAGAACAAACAGTTACCGGATCTGTTACCTGATTTCTTAAAAAGGAAAATATGAAATAAAAGCATTCAGGGTGGTAGCAAGTGGTGATCTAGAAATTCTATTTCAATTTCCCTGGCTTTAAAGTACACTTTAGGGATCACCACTGCACTGAGAAAAGAGCACTTGCCCTCTGACAATACTGGCTAAACCTAAAGAAGAGACTCAAAACAATGAACCCATTCAGTGAACTCACCATTACCCTAAGCTCTATCCACAAATGGATCATGAGATTGTATCCATTGTATCCAATTGTATTTGTTATTTAAAATGATTTGCTAATTGCTTCAGTGAAAGATTTTTGGCTTGCAGATAATTTCCCCTCAGTTTGAGGCAATTATACAAAACTCACATAGTGCTGGAGAGCTGCATAAAGCTGCGTTTTTTTGTTTCTATCCAGTGATTAGATGATGTATGCAATGAACATAGCACATATCTACTGCCTGGAGAATCCCAAGTATCTGAAGAGCAATACTGTGCTTGGGAGAAGCCCCGTATCAAAATGCAGACATTCCCACAGAAGAACTACGGCAGTGTCATGGCTAAGCCCATACCAATGTCTGACTTCAGATCGGTACCGCAGCTACAGCTCACGTGGCTCCACAGCAGCACCTGGGGCTTGAGCACTGCAGGGTGAGGAGGGGACACTCTGGAGCTCACGGAAGATGTGCTTGGGAATGTGTGTGATGCTCGGCCAGAGGACGGTGGTTTTTGCAAAGGTGTCAACAGGGATGGCCTCTGTGTGGTCTTCATTCCGCTAAGGAAACACTGGCAATAATGTTATGAACCAGCACCCCACTCTGCTCTTGCACGTTTAGAAAAGCAAAGGCGAGCTACTAGCTAGGCTGCAGGGCATGGGAGACCCATCCCTCCTCACTCCTGCCACGGACCCCTTCACCTCCCGTCCTCAGAGGAGTCTGCAACTTATTTCTAGTTCTGTTTTCCTGTCTTTACTATGCAGTTGGCATTATTTGGGCTGTAGAGGCTTGGAGTAACACACACTGCAGGCCAGAATACACAGGTGAGGCATGGTAAGAAATCAGAGGTGATTCCTGCCCCAATATTAATCAAAAGGAATCTATCCTAATGGTATTTCCCTGCCAGACAAAAAATGTTGTGAGGATTAACTGTGTGTCTTTAAAACACACTTTTGAGCTCCATAATTTAAGCATTAAGATTTTTAACTGTTTATTTACAGTTTATTTAACTGTTTATTATTATTTATTTATTATTATTTATTTGTTTATTATTATTTTAACTGTTTATTTACAGATTTTTAACTGTTTATTTACAGTTAAAAATGGCCAAAGACTATCAGTGATATCAGGTTGGTCTCCCCAGCCCAGAGCAGGACACTCCCAGCAGCTGCCCCAAAGACTGTGTACACCATCAGCAGCCATAAGAATCAAGTACTTGACTGGAGAACAACCCTGTAAGGCTAAGGCCTCATCTCATGCTGCTCTGCTCAGCAGCGATGGTACACGGAAGCAGAAAGTGGAGGCAGGAGGGCTGGCAGGACTTTCTACCATCTGCCACCACGACACAGGAATGCCAAGAGCAGTACAGCCCCAAGACCACAGTCACCCAGTGCAGGCTGTCCTCCACCGTGCCACCTCCTGGCAGTGCTGCAGAGGGCAAAGCGAGGGCAGCAGCTGTGCATAGCTAAGCACCACAGACTGGCTTGTCCTCATTCCCTACAGGGCTGCAGAAAGTGAACCAAGAAAGGCAGAGTCGAAACTAAAGCCCAGTGTGCTGCGGCACTCTCCTAAGTCAGCATTTTTCAGAATCTATTAAAGCTTGAGATTCCAGCTTTCAATTTCTGTCACAGCTCCAAGGTCTGCGGACAGAAAGCTGCTCAGCTGAAGTATATTTTCTCCTGCGCTTTACACTACTAATTTTTCGTGTTTTTCAGCTGTTGAATCAGCTTCCTCAAGGATGTCATTATTTCCTGTCCTTCCTCCTCTCCACGACCCCGAACGACAGCAGCAGCCTCTCCTCCCCTCTGCCTGCCCTGTGGCAGCCCCAGGCCCTGAGAGCTGGGAGGGAGCTGCCGGCGCCAAGAGCCTGGAGCCCCCTGACCTCGGGGAAGGAGCTCTGGTCTGACCGCCACATGTTAGGAATTACAGCTGCAAAGTTCCCGTAAGCTGCCGCGGGGGAAGGGCCCCAGCTCTGATTCCTGCACATGGCAAGGGGAAGACGGCCCCTCTCCAGCAGCGTTTGACTTGCAAGGCTCCAATGAGCCCGTATCATGCAAGACAGACCAGAAACACAGGGAAGGCCGAGGGCTCCACAGCTTCTTCACCATGCACAAAGTTTTCCATAACCTCAGTTTTCACATTTCGCCTCCCGAAGGGCAGTGGTCGGCAGGCGCAGACACTCTCGGGGACCCCAGGGTCCTGTGGGACGGACCGGCTGCGGCTGAGGGAGGCCCAGGGTATGGGGTGACCTCTCCCGGTCTCGTGCCTCCCTCGCTTGGGCCGGTTGTGATTTGCTCCTTCCCGAGGAATTCGTTGTCCTTGGCAGGCGCCCCGCGAGCGGCTGACGCTCCCCGCTCCCAGCGCCAAGGTGGCTTCGCTGTGTGAACCCGTGGGCTGAGCCGCCTGCACGAGGAGGCTGCTGCCTGCCTCGCTCTGCAGGAGCGGCAGGGACAGCGGGAGCACAGAGCCGGGCTGACGAGGACCACGGAGAGGTGATGCCACGCGAGCTCGCGGCTGGACTCAAGGTTTCCTCTTCCGACACTGAAAACACTCAAGAAAGGGGGAGGAGAGGGGTAAAATTCAAGCTGGAATAAAGAAAAGAGAAAAAAGAAAAACAGATGACAACTGTTACTAATTTCAACATCAGGGCTGCAGACAGAATTCCCTGAAAGCCTGGCTTTTTGGCTGGTGAGGCAGCTTTATGGGAAGGTAATAGGAAGCAGATGGGCCCTGGCCGGGGCCAAGAGGAAGGTTCAAGGTGCCTCCTAGTGCAGAGAAGAGGAATTTAAATGCTTTTAAAGATGCAGGACCCAGCGGGTTCCAGGTTTCTCATCCAACTTTTGCAAATTATGAGCTCAGGTGTCCTTTTCCCTTTTTGAGAGAGAAATAAATACAAACACAGCTCTCTGCTTCCAGCATGTCCCGGTGGGAGGAAATACTTGTGATGTGCCCCCCTCCCTGCCCTGGCCCTTCCACCGACACATCCTCCCCGATGTGCAGCGTCAGCTGCCGCGAACAGTGAGAGCAGAGCTGCGGCGGCACAGCTTCACCCAGCAGAGCAGTTCTGGGCTCTGCTATTAGCGATGCTGTTAACAAATGAATGAAAGTAGTTGGCCTGGTCCTGTGTCCTTGCAGCAGCTGGCTGTAGCAATGACACCAGGGCACAGCCTTCGGAGAGGGACAGCCTGGGGCGTGAGGGCCGGTGCATGATTTATGTGACTTGGCTGTTACTTACATCTTGCATCACCTTGGACAATGTGCTTTAAGCTGAAACCACTCAGATCCCCAGGCACCCACCATCCCTGAAACCTGGTGCTCTTGTGGATGTGGCCTTTCTGCTGTAAAATGGGACTAACAGCACTTCCTAGCTGCACCAGGGTCACGATGCCACGTCCCACAGCACAACCCCTCCCAATGGCCAGCACACCAAGCCAATGTGTCGGACATCCCATGGGGGACAGCTGCCTGGCCGCAGTGCACAGCCCCACACATGTAGAGACCTCTCAGGCTTGCTCACCACTCTCAGAGACCCACTGCTCCATGCTGCAAACCTCGCAATGTCTGTAGCTCACAGAGACTGATCCTAAAACAGCCATGTTTTCTGTAAAAATTTTTCACCTTTTCACCTGCTCTTGTTGCTTCACAGAGGCCCACAAGTTTTGGCTGGAAATCCTTGGCTGAAATCTGCTTCACAAATACTGCTGCAGGGCAGGAGGATAACTCTGTGTGGTCTCCATGGACTGTCCCAGTTCCAGCCCACATGCTTTGCTCAGGGGACATGACCTCAACTAACAAACTGCCACATCCCTGCCACTGCCTGACCTGCGGAACTGAGCACTGCTGGGGACAAGGCAACAGAGGCACCCAGACCGATAGCTCCATCTCCAGATGTGTACAAGAGCGAGCATGCACAGGTGGCAGATAAAGTGCAAGTGTTGAGGAAATTGTTTAACTGGGGACTGGAATGCCTTAGAAGCCCTGGTGAGCTTTGCCAGGCAGCCATGTCTGGGTCTCCTTTCTGCTGACCCTCTTTTCATAGCTGACCCTGCAGCAATCCCAATTTACCAGAAAGGAACGCATCCCAAGATCTCTCCCTGTGCCAAAATCCTGTGCTGGGATTCTCATCTTTCACTTTATCCCCATGTTGCGTGGTTGGCTGCTCTGCAAGCAGCTGCCAGCCCCTCACCAGGAGGCCAGGACCCCCTCCGTGACCGCAGGGACCTTTATTGGAGGCAACCTGGGTGCAGGGCAGAGTGAAACGGGCGATTTGTGGGGGTGACTCTGGTGTGAGCAGCACCTGCTGGGGCCGTTCCAGAGAGCAGAGCACAAGCAGTCAGTGCCGACACCAACATCTCCTCCTTGTGACCCAAGAAAGCTAGCAAAAAGCCACCCAGGTGACCCAGGTCAGGCTTTTCAGCATAAGAAAACACAAGGGCAGATGGCTCCAGAAAGAGATAGAAAAAACACAAGCCCAGATGCAGTGCCATGCAGTGCCTTCAAGGAAAATTATCTGCCTTCTTGCACATGCAGCCAAGCCTATCAAACACCAACTTTAACGCAGCAGATCTGCATGCCTAATTCAACGGCTTCTTGGTCTAGATTGGAGGAAAGGACAACGTTTGCCAGTCACTACTGCAGAAAGCAATCAGAGCTTAGCCCTCACAGCCAGGCACAGCCAGGTCCGCTCACACTGTACAGCCAAAGGGGACATCTCCTTCCTCTCACCCCACTCCCTCCTCGCTCCTCTTTGCCATCCATGGTCATATGGAGGGGAAGCAAAGGGAGCAGGAAACAAGAAAAGCCACGGGTGACAGAACTACCTCCTTTCCCTATAAACTACTCCTAAATCACCTCTCATCATTGCTATCTCCCCTTCTCATCTCCTCAGGCTCTGCCCCAAACTTTCCAAAGTTTCCAAAGTTTCCAAACACCCCAAAACTTTCGAAATAGGCAGGTTCCTCCCTCCTGGCACCAGGATGCAAAATGCAGCTGCGTGTTTGCTCCTGGCCGGGGGCTGCTGGCCCTACTGCACTACCCTGGGGCGGGTGCTTCAGGTGGGCACAGTTATCTCCCCAGCACTCAGCAGGTTCCTGCACATTCCTTAGGACAGAGCAAACACTGTTGCTCCCCCTCTGCCTGCCGCATGTCCTCCAGCAGGAGGTGAGGGGCGAAAGGTTCCCAAGACCTCCCAGCTGTGAGCAGGAGACTGTCCTGATAGTATCTGGAGGGACTGCTCAGTTGAAAACAACCTGACTTGCAGATGGCAGAACTCTTTTTGCAGCCAGCCTGACAGCATGACAGGGCTTCCAGTGGGAAGTCATTTCTCGTCTCTAGAATACAGTTATGGGTTAAAAACAGAAAATTCAGCATTAGCTACATGCCAGCTCAGTGCTAGGACCGTGGGCTGAGGAATGAGAAAAATGGGTTAAAGTCACAGATCTGCAGAAGTGAAATCAAGAGCTTGAACCTTAATCAGCTTTGCTGCTCCAAGACAGGCCTCTCTGGGGGCATGGCAAGCAAAGAATTAGAAACAAACGTGGTTATCATCATTCACCAGAAAGCAGCAGGCTCCAGCCACAGGATGGTGCCATAGCTGCAGCCCACCTTGCCCGGAGGCGCCATGCCATCCCACCCTTGCAGCACCACTTCGCAGCACCCAACCCCAGTGACAATGGGGCCACTTTTGGAGTTTGCTTGAAGGAGAGGCGCTGCTTTCGTCAGCTTTAAAGTAAGACCCAATCCTGTCCAAAGGTGCTTACCATCAACGCGGGGAATCCAGACTGATGCTGCCAGTTGGAACCTGAGTGGTGAGGGACACGAGCCCGGGTCTCCGTGGCCCTGTGAGCACCCCCGTGCCTGGCTCTGGCGAGCAGGGGAACAGCCTCACTGCCTTCCCACCACCGGCTCCTCCTCACGGCCTCGCTGCTGCGCTCTGCATCGGGCCCTGCCGTGCTCTAGCTGGGCACACCCTTGGTCCCTTTGTACAAGCAAGCTTCATAGGGTTTTGGGCTCCCTCCAGTACTGTGTGGGAGTGTTTTTCTTGGTTTTTTTTTTTTTTTTTTTTTTTTTTTCCTTCTTTTTAAACACACAAATTGTTTTACAGTCAAGCCTATTCAGGGTGATCTTAGTGAAGAAAGGAATGACTTACCCTTTGCTCCCTCCAAAATGCAGTGGGATCTTTAATTTCACCAGCAAAGGGATAAAAGAAACCCATCACAAAGCAAGGGCATGGGAATGGAGAGTTGGGAGCACCAGCTTCCCTCTGACACTGACTGCTTTGCTTTCTGGAAATCCTATCTCTCTGTTACATAAGGATCTGGCCCTATCTGGAAAGCTGGGGTCATTGCACTTCTCCAAGTGTGGTAAAATGCTCGGAGGTCCTCAACAGGAAAGCGTAGAGAAGCGCCAGCTCGTATCATCATCAGGATGAGCCCCACGGATGAACCCAAACCTAGCTGCTAAACCAGCCAACTTCAGCCAGGGGCAAGGTGGCTACCAAGCAGCACAGCACTCCCAGCCTTCGAATTTTTTTCCTTTAAGGAGACGACTCCACCGGTTCTCATGCAGGTCCGCTTTCAGACGGGACTTATGCAATGGTTTGGAGCTGCTCCATGTGACCCAGACTTGCTGGCCCCCTGCCACTGCTCTCCTTGCTGGCTTCAGCCATGGACAAAACAGCAGCAGTAAAAAGACGACTGAGCAGTCATTAAAAGAAATTGCACTTTGCCTACCATATGGTGCCCTTTCCAATTATACACATATACCATACATATTAAATACACACATGCTGGCCACATGCACACAGACTAGGACCACAAACATCTGTGCACAGCTGTGCAGCCCACGTGGGTGGATGTCACCGCTGTGTGCAGATACATACTACCTGCATGCAGGTTGGTGCTTGGTAGCCACACATTCCCTGCACATGCTGCCTGCACGCTATCAAGCACCGCTGATAAATCTGGGCCTGCCATGAACCTATGCCGTTTTCATATCTGGCATCTCCGTGTCAATGCAACTGTCTTCTGCCTTCGTATAACTACTCTCTGCGCACATTTTGTGCCCATGTTTGTATAGGTAGCAAATGTCCGGAATTACAGGCACGGGATATCTGAAAGTCCACATTGGAGAGCATTTCAGAAGTCAGCCACTCGTGTGCACAGGCACATCAGCAGCATGTAGGGGAGTGCAAGCTTTAGAAAACATTCAAAAAGTGCAAAAAGTCACTTTTCCCAGTGAATCCCGAGCCCCAACACCAGCTGCGGGCTTTTTACAGAATTGCCTAACCTTCCCCTCAAACAAAACGGACCGGTAGGCTGCCTTCTAGTCAGCAGCTCAAAGGGAGAATAGCTCCTGCATTGGTTCTCAACCACCTGAGCTGCACAAGAGCCATCAGTCCCACTGCAGACCCTCCTGCCTGCAGGGTCCAGTGTGGTCAAGAGAGGATCCAAAGTTCCCAAGCCTCAGCACAAGCAGCTATACCTTATGCAGACCTTTTACAGCTGACACACCAAGTGTGACACCTCCTAAATGTCTCCTTCCTCAACCTGGCCTTAGGGTAGGGCTGTATCCCACATATCCTGGTGCTGCACCAGCATTAGAACACTCCAAGATGGGTCTGGATCATCAGGATCATGTGCTATAGCCCCCTGTAGCCCGGCTCCTTGCCCACCACACCACCTACATCCGTGGCACAGCGCAGTCTCACACGCTGAAGCTAGAGAGATAAGAAAGGCCTACCAAGCTTCCCAAGGAGGACACCTGAGGTGGCTCCTGTTACCCAGAAGGGCTGTGAGAAGTGCTGCGGAACCTGCAGTGAATGCAGAGGCAAGCAGCTCCTACCACCAGCACAGCATTCTCATGGCACAGCAGCATCCAACTCCACACCAGCAACAGCACAGCCCTGGACAGGGAAGAACTCACAGCATTGCTTGTCTCTAACCCCCACTGCTGATTTGGTCCTGCCACACTGAAGTGAAGAGTAACTGAGTGACCCACAGAGATCCCTGTTCCCATCTGCTTCTCAGAACAGGGTTAACTGACAAAACTCAGGCTGTCCAATGGGGTCACACACAGGAGCAGCTTAGAGAGATGAAGTGAGCTGCAGAGGAATACCCAGAAATGGAAAAATAAGTTTGGACCAGGCTCTCCTTCTAGGAAATCAGAGAAGCAGCTGCATCATGGCAACACAGGAGAAAGGAGCCTGGTGAGCAGAGCCCCAGCTGGCCAGAGGCACCTTTCTCCATCTGCTCTACCTGCCTTGCTGCCTGCTCAGCTGTGTACAGTCAGCACCATGGGGCCCAGGCTGTCCCCTGAACGGCAAGCACGCAGCCTCAGCCTCCCGGGGCACTAGGAGCACAACACTGCTGGCACACAGCACAACGCACCCCCAAGACCCTGATGGCTGCACCATCCCACTGCCTTACAACCCTTCCTGTATCCCCAAGTCTCCCTGCAGCCTCCCTCTCCTCTCCCTACTGACTTCATTTCACAGCAGGGCAAACCAAGGCAAAAAGCAAAGCGAGTTGACCACAGCTATGCAGGAAGCCCACGCAAGGTCATGGGGGTCCCCCCTTGGTGCAAGGCAGCACGACAGTGACAGTGAGCACCCCCAGGCCCCCATACACATTTCCACAGAGAAACACACTGTGAGCTCTGCACTGGGATGAGGTCTTGCAGACAACACGGGGCTCCTGATTCACTCCAGCCCTCAGCTCTGGAGGATCTGCAGATCGCTTTTAGTCTCTGGCTCCCATGAGCGAGTTCCAAGAGCTCTGCTGTGCAGAGAGTTTTATGGGCACTTTTTCCCCTCCCTCCAGGTTCTCTCTTCAGGGAAACATATGGCCCAGATGGTTTGGATTTGGTGGGGTATGGCAGGGTGCAGCAGAATGTGCCATCTCACAAAAACATGTGGCTTTTCCTAGTGAGGAAGTTGCAGTCCAAAGGTCACCCGGTACATTTATCCCTGCCTAGATGCAGAGGAGCTGCCCAGCTGCTAACCCCAATAGGGCCTAGCTAGTGATTTTCACTGTGGTTTTAAATGAAGCCCACAGGGTGATGTCTTGGTCCTGTAGAGGTCAGTGGCACAACTCTCACTGCAGGAGGCCAGGATTTCACCCTTAAATTCAACTGGAAGAAAGATTTATATATGTTTGAGTTCAAAAGAATTTGCAGAACTACACAGGAATAGATTAATTTGAACTTTTAAAAAATGGAGCTACAGTGGAAGAAAAGGAAACAATTGCAGTAATGGTGGCTTGGGATGATAAACAGGAGCATAGAGACGCTGAACACAGCATACCCCAAGCATGTCTGTTCCCCATCTGGGCAAATGCAGTACATAGGAGAGCAGCAGCAACAGAGCAGCTGGACGGAGACCCTGCACTTAATGTGTGCCACTGACATTGCTCCACTCAAGTCAGATGGACCTAAAATATTTTGGCACATGTTCTCACTGGAGAATCTCCCAATACTTGAATTGTTTGCAGACTTGATGTAAGGCACTCCCAGTAACTGAGATGGTAAGATTTGCCTGATGATATCCCTTTAAAACTCCCTACAGCCTTGACAAACAAGTCTGTACCGAGGCTGGTGGTATTCTATGCTTCTCACCCTGCAATAGCTGCACATGAGATCTGACCTGCTTACAGATTCCCAGCAAATGTCTGCAACTACTTGCCCTGCAAATATTTTCTATGGGTGCTGGGGTCAAGCAAAGATCTTTTTGACTTGCATATCTCTAGCACATTTGAACTGACATCATCCAAATCACTAGTGAATTGTTTCTGAAAAATTGACAAATTTTATTCAAATTCTGTTTATTTTAAGTTAATTTGTGTTAAATTGAGATCTAGGCAGGACAGGACGTGACAAACACATCCCGCGGTGTTTCTGGCTTAGAATGAACTAATTGCTGGAAACTTGGCAAGAAAAGTGGTTTTTGGAGTTGGGGGCTTCAGATAAGCTTTAGATGAGTGCTTGAACAGAATTATCTCCTGTGTGGGCCTGATGCAACCTGTACTGAAAAGCCCTCTATGGCAGCAGAGCCCACGCTGTCCCCAGTCCAGGGCTGTATGTGATAAGCACACTTATTCCTCCCCACAACAGTCTCTGGGTGGCCTTGAGCCATCAGCGATAAAAGAGCTCTCAAGTTACAAGTTTGCATGTTGGTAATTAAAAGGCCTCTCGCATGATGAGGAGAAACTGTTTATGTTGAGCAGGCAACACCTTCCCTTAGGGTTATACTTCACCCCATCGATAGCTCATTCACTCACAGCTTATTGGAGCACTGCTCTGCCAAATGAAACAGTTCAGCCCCGAAGTCTTATCTGGAAAAAGCATGATTTAGAGGAGATGACAAGGCCTTTCCCACTCCACCATCAAGCAGCTGCTTGGGGAACGCAACAGCAGACGCACCTACAATCACCGGAGGTTTCTCTAATGAAGGAGACGGAAACTGGAGGGTGCTGCCCATGGGTGCTGCTGGTGGGGCCAGCCCAGAACAATGGGACGTCAGGGATGGAGCAACCGAGACAGCCTGCATGAGCCTTATATGGAGAAACTTCGTGACACTGGAACCATCTCCCCAGAACTAGAGGAAGACTCTTTGGCTCAGGCATTTAAAGCTAGTCTGGGCATGGCACTGGTGAGTAGAGGGAATGCTCCTGCAGTGGCTAAGGAACTACCTGGGCAGCCTGACAAAGCATCTTCCACTGCCTGTGGTGTGAGGGAGACCAAGAATGAACAAAGAAAGGCTTCAAAAATCTTCCTGCTATCACCCATCATGCACTCGATTGTGTGCTGTCACCATGCAAGCTCTGCTAACAACAGTATTAATGAGCAGAATAAGAAACAGATCTCCCTGGCATGTCTGAGTTATCTCCAGCCAATGTGGGTATTGGCATGGACTTAATTAGGAAAACAAAAGCCCCCTGAGGTTCACAGCCAAGCATACACTTGATCAGAAATGTGCCCCTAAATGAGCCTCGGTTTGAAATACTAAATTTTGCCGCCCAGACGCAGCTGGCGCCAAAGCAAGGTACCTGCCCTGGAGCGCAGCACAGACCAGAGTGGCTCCGCGCTTCTCTCCCAGGTGGATTTTTCCCCTCTGGAAGATTTTTGTCAAGGTTATTTTATAAACTCCTTTCTATTTATAGTGCAGCTCCTTCAGCTCTAATGAGATAATCTTCTGGCATTTCACCATCACTAATATTTACTTTGATGTTTAAAATAACATGTTCTGAGAGACTGATCTTATTAAAAACCCCTTCAAAATATAATCAGAGCAAAGAAATATATGACTAGTGCAACAGGGCCAAATGCCTGGTGATGCACATGAAGTTAATGGCTTTGCAACTTTTTCAGGTCAGACAGTTTATAATCCTCTGCCCGCATCGCACAGGAGGGAAAGAGGCAGCTCCTGAAGATGGAGAGAGGCAGCAAAAGAGGGAGAGGGAGTGCAATCCACGTCTATTCACAGGAATGAGGACAGCATAGTTCTGCAGCAGTGACTGTAGCTGCTGCTTTCTGTAATTAAGAGTTTCACCCACAGCAGCTCTGCCTAAGAGAAACCTATTTTAAAGCAGCAAACATGCAATCAGATGGCTTAATGCAATAAAAAGTAGAGTGGTGTGGGGAAAGGGGGAGGTGAGAGAGACAGCGCGCGAGAGCAGATGCCTGACTCCTGCCGTCTGCAGACACTTTGAAACACAACCCTGCGTTTTTATGGAAACTCTGAATGTTGGAGAAGGGTGAACATGGTTTTCATTCTCATAAATGTTTTTCCAGCATGCAATACTCTTCGGGCTCATTCCTTCTCCAGGGAGACGGTTCTGATTTCAAAGAACATTCACATTCCCTCTACTCCAGACCACCCCACTTCAACCTCAAAGAGTTTTCTCTGGAAAAAATATTTTAAAGACTGTTTTACCTTTTTCTAGCGTTTTCCCTTCTTTCTTCTTTTTCCCCTTTTAATTCTTTGAGCTTCTTTTGTTTTTCTTTTTTCTTTTTCTTTTTCCCAGCAGCAGCCAAAGGCTTCTCTCTCCTCCTCAGTTCTGCGGGTGTCAGAAAGTTTCCAGGCTGAAGGTTTATGTTGCCTTCCTCAATAACCTTCTTCTGTCAGACCCAGGCAGCGCTGGACCTAGAGACTATGCTAAAAAGTCTCCTTTCAGGAAGTGAGCAGTAATAAGAGAGAGGCTCGGAGGCAGCATGTATAGGGGCTGCTCAAAAAAAAAAAAAAAAAAAAAAAAAAAGAAACTTTGCTCAGGAATTTTGCCAGGATTATCCAAAAAAATCCCAAACCCACAAGGCTGTAAAAGTCCCGCCCTGACTGCTGACATCAGTGCAGAAGGCAGGTCTTGCCTGCAACAGTATAAAACTAATCAGCTAAACCCTCTGCAAAAGAGGAGGCAGCGATCCTCCCAGGCAGACAGAGCTGCTCACAGAGTCCCAAAGGCAATGCGGGCTGGGGCCTTGACGGCTCCCTGGCCAATAAAACATCCCTATAAAAGCAGTAAAGCACAGGGGTCACGCTGACGGCAGCACATAGCAGACAGAACAGATAAAAACAAGCCAGGATTCCCCCCTAACAACAACAACAAAAAAAACTAACACACAAATGAAATTCCCATCCTTCATTATAACTAGCTTTCAAAATGTTTTTAAAAATGCATGTCTGATGAAATTGCCTTAATAACGACAGCTGTGCTCTATAGCATGATTAGGTATTGGCTTTAAATTTAAAAAAGCCATGAAGAATTTGTTAGTGTTTTAAGAAGTCCATTCCCTCCCAAGTTACATCATTTTCGCCCTGTTGGCTCCTGTGAGGCATAATTTCTCTTGTTCTGCTGCCACCGTGGAGTGTCCCACAGAGGACAATACATTTCTAAAGAACAGAATAAACACTGCAAATAAAATAGTGTTTTTTTTTTTTTTTTTTTTTAGGAAAAAAAGCCCTTTCAGGACACATAAAACAATAACCAATAAACAATAAAGGGCAGGCACTCATTTCTTTCTTCTGTCTGAAGTCTTCTTTGAGATCAGAAAGCAGAATGTGCAAAGCCTTGGCAAAGAGAATTACCTGGCCATTCTGCAAATATAAAAACCAACCCTTCCCAATTGCCCTGCTTCTGTCTGGATAGAGAAGGGCCCTGGGAAGGACATGAGAAAAAGACTGCAGCATCAGACAGCAGAGCCCCAACCTGAGCCCCTCTCTGGGTCAGACAAACCCCAAAACCCTTCCCGGGGAGCCTTTTGGCATGAGAGGATTTGCATGAAAGGCAAGAGGGTGGAAAGGAACAGGGGAAGGTATAAGCCAAGTCTACATCTGTACAGAGCCAAAGCCACAGGATCTGGCCCTAAGGGCAGACCTCTGCAGCCACAGCTTGTGGGGAGGGTGCTGGGTGCCACCCAGGCTGACCCAGGGCAGGCCGGTGAGCACACAGCTGTTAGATGAGAATGGAGGACAGGGAAAGCCACAGAGTCAGACCCAAGGCCTGGCCAGCCCTGTGCCTAATCTGATATTGGTCACAGGATGCTTGAGCAAAAGGATTAAGAAAAAAAAGCAAGAAGCCATCATTCCTTTTTTTTTGCAGTATATCCTCCCATACCCTCTGCTATCAGCAAGCACAGGGCTGAACCAGAGGCAGAGGCTATATCCTCGCATTTCACAGACATAATGCATTTTCTTCTACTGGCTGAAGCCCTCTGAGATCCACTTCTGGGACGGAGCAGCAGCATGATCTGAGCAGGAGATGTCCTGGAGGAGGAGGAAGCTGTGCTCCAGCACCTTCCTTCACTCTCAAGGAGCATGTGACCACAAGCCAGAAGTGTGGCTGCAGGAACTGAAATCCGACGTGTACCTGCCCCTGGATACTGCCTTGGATGGTGGCCACACCAAGCTCCTGTCCCTGCAGCCAGGGCACTGCAAAACAAGAGCAAGGGCCACTCCTCCTCACAGCCGCTCACCCTGGAAGGGCCTGGCTCTCTCTGCTTGAAAACGGAGTTCAAAGGAACTGCAATTGTTGGGCTGGATTTTTGGCCACTTCCCTAGTTGGGTGGAAAGATTGGTTTCCTTCCTTCACAGGCCACGCTAGCCATTGTCTGAGCCCCCACAGCACGTACAAAAAAGAGCAGCTAAACAAAATATTTGGGGTTTAATTGAATGGTGCCGCTTCTGGCCAAGGAAAAACTAATTGCTCAAAGCATGGCCTGGTGCCATTCTAGGGGCTTTCTGTCTGCTGCGGCTCGTCTCCAAATACACTCAGTGTGTAATTAAGAGGGACTGAGGCTGCAAACACCCATCTTCCCTGCTCTGTGTTACCTATCCCCTCTCCCTCTTCCAGGCAGGTGGTCTCCTCACCTGGGGCTGCAGTCCCTCTGGGACACTGAACACAGCACTAGAGCCTCCTGGCACACAAACAACCAGATCCCATGTGTATGCCTGGAGCAAAAGCCTCCACAGGACTGTACCTGAAAACAGTACAGCCCTACAGATCTTGTCCTCAGACCAGGCCACGTCAAGTCCTCCACTCAAGAATTAATCTTAACTGAGCTCCAGCTTGGGCCTGCCTCTGGAGGGGTGATGGAGTCACCTCAGAGCTGCACACATCTTCCCAAGCCAAGGCCTCAATCACAAGCACGAAAGCCTAGAAAATGGAGAAGGGTAAAGGGACATGATTTAACAACAGAGGGGACATGAGACCCTGCCTGAAACAAGAGTTTCAGGGGCAACCAACAGCGACTACAATTTGCCTCCAGCATCAAGCAGTGACAAGCAGCCGTTCCCTCCTTCTAGGATGAGGAGTTGAGGTTGCATTTCCAGGAGATGCCTGAAATCCTCTCGCCACAGCTCCCCTGCATCCTCCCTCACCCTGAGGGTGGAGAGGAGCCCTGTGCTCAGCAGAGCTGCAGGACCCTGGCCCCAAGGCTCAGCAGCCCAGGGACACTGCACCCTCGTGTGGCTACATGGAGCAGAGGCTGCACATTCTGATCCTGCAAGGTCCAGACTCAACACCATGCAGGTAGAAAACCCCCAAGGGGACGCTGCACCCAACCCAGAAGAAACAAAGAGCAATGACTGCAGACAAACACAGCACATTGCTTCTGGGCAATGCTGGCTGATGCCCAAATGCTTCCAGCACACCCAGCTGCAGCACCAGTTTGCACGACACTGAGGCCAGTGCTCATTTTAAGGCTTGTAAGGCTGCCATTAAAGCACATAAGGGATGATGCTGAGGCCTGATGGGGTCATTTTGTATAACCATTTTGTACATAAAACAAAAATAAAAAACTCTTGCTACGTCTAAACTGCAGGGCCTGGGCAGAGTTCCCAGCTCTGGCTCTACATCAGAGCCTGGCCCCATGTCCATGTTGGGACTAGCTACTTGGCCACAGACTAATCCTTTTTATGTTTGTACAGTACCTAACACAACAATCCTCCATTCGGTCTTTTAGCTACTGCTGTAATAAACAAACTGCTCTGTTTATTTGTAGCCCAAATACTGCAGGTTGAGAACCTACAAGTAAAACCAGCTATAAACAAATGTTTCTGATTTTCCACTAGTGTGGAAACATGCAAACTAATTGCTCAACAGTGAAAAACAGTTTAATTAACCCCAGGTGTTAGATAAAATTGGGTTGGTGTCTCCCAAACTTGTCACTTCAGCTTGAATGAGCCACTGCTAGATTTGAAAGCAAAGCTGAAAAAAAAAATACCAAAATGATTACACAATGCCTAAAAACTTTGTGAGTGTTCTGGGCAAAGGACAAGTGTGCTAGTGAGCCTTGCTGTGTACTCAGGAGCAAGACCTCTGCTCACATTGCAAAGGTGTGTGTTGGGACACCATATTTTCACACTTTTAAACTGCCTAGGTGACTCATCTTCCATCTCAGGATCTCACTTTGTGCCTGCAACAACCTTTCATATTGATTTCTGAGTCAACATCATGTACAGCCCCATACCAAAAATATAAACAAAGGGCTCCTTGAGGAGATTTGTCCATGAAATGCCACAGTCAAATAATGCAAAATGCAAGGTATCCTTGAGTGTATGTAATCCTACCACAACATCTTTTTTCCCAGCCTTCAACATCAGCAAGCTCTGCCTGCCACAGTTACAGCCCAATCCTGACTTCTTCTACAATGCAGTCTTCCACCTGCATCACTGAGACATTTGGGGGATTCTCCATCCATGCATCTGTTGGAGAAGCTCTTTGCATTCAAGCACTCAAGTCACAGCTCTGCAGCACTTCTTCCTGGTCACCTGTGATTTGGCGCAAAACTCCAACCCTTAACCCATTTCTCTCAGCCTAATGAGCTGTCAAGTGGTAATGATCTGTTTATCGTGGCTGGTGATGAAACATTATTTCCTCCTGGAAAGGGAGGCATGCCCTTGAGGAACAGCTGAAAGCCCTTCCAAGAAAAAACTACATTTGGTAGGACTGGTGTTGGATGGTTCCCAGCTGTTAGTCTTGTGGCTGTTTTGGCTCTACAAACAGTTAATTGGGAAGCTGAGCAGAAAAAAAAACAGCCTAAGAGAAGCTTCTTAGGTTCCTGAGGCTAGGTCTTGACCATCACACACCATCACTTCAAAGAAGCCCTGAACAGAGGGCCTCTCATCCTGGGCTGGATGTGAACAACTGAGAGAGGCTAAGCTCTCCTGACCACCTTGTGACTTCCAAGGGACATACCATATCACGGTTATGGCAGAGACGGGCTTGTGCAAAAGGCTCACTTCCTAAGGAACATCTGTTCAACAGGCAAGCAGAAAGCTGTACTGCCAAGGTAACGTCTTCGCTCAACACATCTGAACAAAACCTGATCTTCACCACCTTCCTCTGATCTGTGTTCTCCCACAGAAGACCTGGCACTGAGAAGGTCTCTTAGCTCTTTCACTCTTCGAGGTTACACAGCTTTTATTTTCTCTTCTTTCCTTTCCTGTGCAACAAGGAAATAGGTCACATTTCAAAGAAACCAGTTAACGGAGGTTAGCAAATGCCAGACAGCTCACTGGATGGTGTGGCCTGTTCCTCTCCTATCTCCCAAAATCAAGACATTTCTCACTTGCCAGAGAACGTTTTTCCCCTCCTTTCCTTTCTCTCTTCAAAATTGCCGCAACGAAGCCCTGACAAGACGTTTTGCCCATCTATAAACCAGGTAAGACGTACTTTTCTGCTGTCAGTATCTTCGGTAGCTGTTGCGCGACATGGCTGCTTTGTTCCTTGCCGCGCACCCCTTAGCAGCGGGAGGGGAGATCCCCTGAAATGCTGGTGTTGATAGGCCCAGCTTAATTCACTGTGAAACTGCTCTACGTCTTTCTACTGACTGCTCCAACAGCATAGGAAAAGATCGGTGTGATGTTAGGGGGCATTGTTCTCTTTTTGGAGTTGGGGCATTTAAATCATAATATAAAATAATAGCTTACAGGCAGATAGTTGGGGTCAACAATTCTTTCTTTTATCTCTGGACACAATGTCAGAATTTGTCTTATCTGGAATCTTCTTGTTAAACTGACTGTGAGCCTAAGTGGCAACGTGGGAAGACTTAGGGTCTTTGGAACCCACTGAATAATGCTCCACGTAGGAGGATCCTCGAGGAGGGCTTCAGAGATTTCCTACCGACAAATACAAGAGCAAATATACTCAAAAAAAAAAAAAAAAAGAGGCTTCTGCCAAATTCACATTTGCTTCTCTTAATTTCTTTGCCATTTCATCTGTTATTGCTCTGCATTTTTATTTGAAAACAGGCACAATTCCAAGTCCCATCAGTTCAAGCACAGTTCATGGTGTGATGGAATAAACTAGAACAAAGGAAAGTTGAGGTTAAGCCTCAGAAAACATTTCCTAATAGGCAGATCTATGGAATACACGCTGCAGGGATGTGAGGGAAACCCATCACATGGGCAGAACTGTAGAGGTGACTGCAGAAGAGAAGGGATCAGGGTCCCTCACTGGCAGTGGGATGAACAAACAGAACTATGCGGTTCTGCTTTTGATATATTTATAGCTTTTGTATTTGCAACCTTTCATTACCATTTTCTCCTTGAGCAGAAAAAGGGGCCCAAGTCCTAGTAGAGGTTGCTGATGCTCCCAGGAATACTTCTTAAACATGGATGATACCATAGCAGTATTAGAAGACATACAAATAAATGCATGTGGGTTTTAATGACATTAAAAAAAAAAAAAAAGGTTCAGATTGAAACCTTAATCAGAAAGAGGGTTTCTTGAGAACTCTCAGATACAGGGATTATGCTGCAGTCCTTGTACTGCCCTCTAAAGCACGAGATTTCACATGGAGCAGACAACCTTGGAAACACAAGGCTTTGTACATGACTTAAGTCCACTGAAACAGCTAAAGAAAGCTTGGCTTGAGCGGTTAAAGCATTAGAGGTCAGAAGGGGCAACAGATATGTTAGTTGTGCCAAGCTTTGATTCCAGAAAACCCTTAGCAGGTGGGGCCACCAGCACAAAAGCAGAGATGCCAAGGGCAAAAGGACACGAATGAGATGAATTTTATCCACCCCTGTCTCTGTGGATCTGACAGGACTAGGTACAGAAAAATGTGAAACCCTGTTAGTAGGGCAATGCAGAAAATGACTATTTCCCACCCTCCAGAGAAGTATACTACAATTTAAAGCTTTGCATCCTTTTTTTTAGCACATGTTTTCCCAGGAATCACTGCTAACTCATGTGGTAGCATTAGATGGGCTTTATCAAACATACTAGGTTCAGAATTAAAATACCTTTTATTCCTTTCCTTACCAGGAGTGCAAGAACAGGTATTTTTAAGTGATTTTAACCAGAGTGATGATAACTTATGTTCATAATATCCCCAGAGGTGTCAGGAAAGGCCTTGCTGGGTCTAGCATTGAATGGTCAAGGAAAGGCTAGAAAGAGCTCAAAACAGACAACAGATACCGGGGCTATGGAGAACATGGGCAGCTTTCTGCAAACTCCATACAGAGCCAGCATGCAGAAAGCTGTAGCCACTCTAAGGGAGGTAGGCAGGATAAAGCATAAACCATGGCTTTATGATAACTCTACTTCCTATTCCTGTTCAAGTGACTAGAACAAAAAGCCCTTGCCATTATTAAAGTAAATGAAAAGCCCTGTGCGGGCCCAGTCCAATACTTCTGTGCCTCAGCTCTATACTTGGAAAACAGAGATAACAAGCTGCCTGTTAGTAGTGCATTTCAACACTCAGAACAGACCTTTTCACATAGGAAATGCCTGATTGTGAACGTAAACTTCCATTACCGCTTGCAGGTCACACGCTTTGCTCAAATGTATGCTGGTCATGTGCAAACACATACCTACGCTTCAGAGCTGATATGCTCTTGTAAAAACAGCTGAACTAGTGAAGTCCAAGTCCAACTTCCCCCTGCCTCCAGAAGTATTCATTTTTCTTTTCAAAATTTCTTCAGAAATGTCTTCTTATCACCTTGTAGCCCTGTGCAGTCTGAACTGTTTAATCCTCTTAAAATATAGTAAAGGAATGGTCTTGCTCTACTCTGAAATAGTGTTCAGAGACATCCTGAACGGTGCTAAAGCAAAATTTGCTCTCCTGCTTTGATGAAGATGTAGTGAGGCCTAGCAGCTCACCCCCAGGATAATATTTTAAACATGATGCTCACTATGGCTTTGGAAGATGAGCTGATCTTGCAGAATTCCTCTCATGCTGGCAGTTTGGGTTTTGAGCTCAGATTCATCTTTTGCCCTTCAAAACTCAGAAACACTGCTCAGTTAACCTTTGCTGTTGAGTTGGAGGTGACTGTTAGGCTCTGAGCTGTCATTTTACTTTATCGGTCAAGCAGTGGAACAAGATGCCCTGTGGTGGAAGTAGTGGAGTCCCTATTCCTGGAGGTATTTAACAGATTTGTGGATGTGGCAGAGGAACATGATTTAGTGATGGGACTCAGTAGGTCAAGACAATGGTTGGACTGGATGATCATGAAGATATTTTCCAACCTATATGATTCTGCAATTTGCCCAGTTTACAACCTTAAGCCAGGACCTGCCCGTGCAGTACCCCTGTCTCAAGTCGGACAAAGCACAGTTTGCCTGTGGTCTGGCCCTTTTCTACAGATTTGCTAAGGTGTACCATATGGTGTTAAATCTGCCCTTGGCAATACAAAAATCATCTCCCACTTCCCTGTGGCTACTTTAGTGAGCAGCAAATGCCAACGTGTAAGTGCTGGGGCCTTAAATTCAGCACCTAACAGAGCACTTTCAAAAGGTCTTGGAAAAGCATGGCCCCAAACTGCTTCTGACTACTGACTGCCAATCCTCTCCCAATTCATACCTGGGCAGCTTTGCCCAAGACCTCGTTTTATAAGCCACAAGACCGAAGCCTCTTAAGACAGCCTGCATAACAGCCTTTGTCTTCCAACAGGACTGGGGTGCCTGAATTTCTGTAATTCTGCTGATCAATGCCCACCTGTGCTATGGTGCATTCACAGCTGACTTGAGCACTGGAAGCCCCAGACTGTAGTCATCCATAGTGTGATCCTACTGCAGTTAATCCAATTTCTGGTGACTAAGCTTCTCCAAAGATCATTGCCCCAAACAAAATGATTGTGCCCTGCTACAAGCACATGAAGCTCTCAGCCCCTTTGGGGACAGCAAGTATTAAAGGCAGCCACAGCTAAGCACTGCTCTGTGCCCATGGCTGGACCCTGCATGAGGTGAGCCATCAATTCACCCAGGATCTGCAGCAGAATCTCTGGAACCCAGGGATCCTTTGCAGCTATGCTGTTCTTTGGCACTACTCCCAGGCATGCATAAAAACATCTGCACAGGACTGAAGAGCTAGTCTGGACCTGAAGGGACGACAGGAGGCTTATGAATCTCTTGCAGCTGATGACAGAATTAGTTTAGCAGGGACAGTTGCACACAAGCCACACAGCATGAATGCAGCAGAAGTTGAATCTTTTAGGCAGGGCCTGTTGCTTGTACCTTGGCACATAGGACATACGTAGCTCTTTATTCTGAAGGATCCTAAAGTACACCAGAAAGCAATCACTTCATCTTCTTGGTGACACTGAGGGGAAAACACAATTCAGTTGTTAAGGTGAGTTAATGACTCAAGCAGATTTAGGGAGCCTGGAACAGTAAATGGGGTAAGAAGCTTCAGATAATGCTGTATTTTTCTGTAAATTCCACAGGATCTTAAAGCATCACAAGAAATTTCTTTTCTGAACCTCATTGGGCAAAATAAAGCATGCATAAAGATAATGAACTGACTGTATTTTTCCAAGACCCATCCTTGTTCATCTAGATATAGTGTGCTTACTGTGGTAGGCAGCATAACATAACAGCAAGTGTGTGACTTGGCAGAAGTGCAGTCCAGGGCATTACTGTGGTATGAGCTCTTCTGCCTGCCTTGTATTCATCAGCAGGAGAGGAATCATAAATTTCATCCCTTATCTGCCCAGAAAAATAAAACTGAAAGATGGCATGTGGATGCAGAGCACATTCAGGATCCAATGAAGGCATGTTTTCAAGGCCCGAAGTGTGTACTGTTCTTGGCAAAACCTGGGGTAAAGCCTGTGAATGGGCAGGTAAGATCCTGGCTGTTAGGGGAATTTCTTACTACCTGCCAGACTTTCCAGCAGAGTACTGATGCATAGCAAGGTTACAAAGGAGATGAGGAATTTTAAAGTTTCTTGCACGCAAACTGAGAAAATTATATACTGCAGAGTTAAACACCAAAGCAGAATATTGTGCCTTCTATTTCATCCACAGCAAGCTTTGGCAGGGCTGCTCGGTATTCCACCAGCACTGCAGCAGGATTTGAGGATTTGTCCTATTTATTTGATAAAAGTCACTCTTCCATAGCACTGCTCTGATAGCTGCTGCTGCCACCTATTAATAACAAATGGACAGAAAAGTAAATGAAAGAGACAAATCTCAAGAGATAGACCCATCACCTACCAGTCATTGACTCAATTCAAACTAGCATTCCAGAGGAAGTACTTCTGCATCTGAGATGCCCAACACAACCAACTTGTGCCCAGATTTTCTCTTCTTTGAGTTTTGGCCAATAAGAAAATAACACTCAAGGATTTAGCCAGATGAGTGTTATAATCAGTTATGTATTTGTGCTTCTGAAAAGCTTCTAAATAACTGTCAGTACAGTCCATTATGTAAACCGTTATGGACAGGTTGGGTCAATTAAGAACAGATTAGTCAGTTTTTCCTTGCTCACGGGCTATCCTCTTCCTACCTGCCGCTTCACCTCATCAGAAAACTCCCAGTGCACATCTCTGGAGCAGAACCATACCTAAAAAATTGTTGACATCTGCAAGGCAGATGGAAAATAGGAAAGATATTTTGAGTAAAAATCATGACCCTCTTCCCCTTAGATGTTTGCACGGATCCTGAAGATTATAGGTGCAGATGTACACATATGGCTTGCCCCTCTTCTCTTATCTGATGAGATTACAATCTGTCATGCACAGAGCTAGAAGGCAGAGGTGAAAGTACGCCCCACAGCTATTACTTAACAACTACAGCCTTATTAAATTAATACAGCCCTAGGGGCAGTTGTGAGACTATTCCACTCTAGGACAATGCAAGAATCTCGCTCCCTAGTCCTGCATCAGATGTTTAAGGTCCTGCAGCCATCATCATGTCAAGTTAAAAAGGACAGACGGATGTCGGCAAGGGTCCTGCTGCAGCCGGAAGCGGTACAGACAGGCACAGCAGACTCCACTACAGTGCTGAGCTGTGAAAGGAGCCAGCAAATACTGCCTCCAAGGAACATTTGGATGAGGAACATACAAGAGCCTAGAGGAATGACCTATAGTCACAGGGAAATGGGGAGATAGGTGCCAGAGGTACAGGCCGAACTTTCCAGGGTGTTCAGCTCTCCGAAGTCACGCTACAAGGGCAGGCTTAAACAGCACTAGGTTGTTCTGAGAACTCAGCTGACCCATGCAGGGCACGACATGCCCTGTACAGCTGCCAGCATCCTGGCTCCCCTGGGACCTGGGGAGGGTTTGCACTCTTTCTTCTGGGACTGCCAAAGAAAAGCATCTTTGCAACTAATTGTTGCTGCCGTGACCCACCCACTATGAAACAGGCTGTGAGACCAGCAACAATTCTGCCAGCAGTGCCCCAACAGCTGTTAGACAGGAACATCCAGCCTGTCCCACCACAGCTGGATGCAATCCAGCAACCTGAAGAGCTCTGCAGCACAAATCCTTGTCCTTGGACCATAATGTTCTCCTTGGAGAAACTGTTTTGATGGGTTATTAGCACCCCACAGCAGAAGTAACTGGCATGTTCTGCTGACAAGGGGAGGTTGCAGGAGAGTGAAGCAGAAGCTGAGCGATCAAAAGGTTTTCTAGAAGATAGTGTTAACCCTCTGCTGCTCATTCCAGGGTCTTATGTTCATGGACAAGAGAATGGTGTTTTGTACGTTTAACTACAAAGGTTCAAAGTTAGCTTGCCTGGTGGAAAAGTTATGGGAAATGGTGCATTTTGCCCATTGGTAAGAAGCAGGGACTAAGCACAGGTAGATATTAATATAACCTCTGATCGATAGCACAGAAAGAACAAAAGCTAAGAACTTATGAGACCATGGAGAAAGAGCTATTTTTTCACCTCAGTAGCCATATAGCTGATCAGTTTAGCCACATTAAAAAAAAGTGCAGGAGAACAGTAAATATTGCCCGTATAATAGTCTAGTGAGCAAGCAGAAGACTTCATTCTTACTTCAGACACTGGTGTTCAACGGAAGACCAAAAACATCAACAGTGGAAGCAAAATGTTTCTGCATTCAGTGTTTCTGTATTCCATGGAGCCTTGGCTGAACTAGAAATTGCATTGGCCAGAGAAAGGAATTGAAAGTGCAATTTTCCCTGAATGGAACTCAGAATTGCAGAAGTTAGATATGGGAAAGTCCTATTAGCTCATCCCAGTTTCTTCCTTCCTGTACATGATTGTTCCCTACAGTAGTGATCCAGTGTTAAGTGACTAGGGAATGGGACTTCCACTATTCTCCGTGGAGACACTGTTCCACATCCTGATGGATCTTATTAGGAAATGTTTCTCATGAATCCGTGGAAAATCTGGCTATCTTCTCCTTTATCCCCATATCTTACCAATTCCTAAGAGGTGTTCTCATTAGCACATCAGTCAAGCCCTTCAATTATTGCTCCATCCCAAACTTGGAATGTTTGCAACACTTCCAGTATCAAAACACCTACTGAACTAAGTAACCTCAGTGGTGTCAAGGTACCAGGATCATGTTCACTACTGGTACTGAATCACGTGGGTGGGTTTGGGGTTTTTGTTTGGTTTTGCTATTTTTTTTTTTTTTTTTAAAGCTACAGTAACTTTGTTCCGATCTTTCCATGTAAACAAACTCATCTTTTTATATCTGAGAAGCAGTGAGCGCACTCAGTGCTCTGCCAGCCTCTTCCCCACCAGCTACTCTACTTACAGTAATATTTTGTTCATAAAATCAAGCACTAGGGCTGCAGTTTCCAGTGGCAAACACCAGCTGCCCAACATACTCATTTGGTCATGTCTGGATCTGCTGCTAGCCCCCTTTGCTTGGGCATTCAAAATGAGATTGAGAAATCTCACTGACTCATGGCCATTTGAAAGCCCATGGCACTTACTGCAAGCACAGAGAATTTGCTTTGGTGTCTAAGCCAAGTTCTGAGTTTAACATTTATGCTCTGCCTGCCTAAATCCCCTCTAGCAGAGCTATGTAAGGTTTAAACCTTTAACCTTTAAAGGTTTCTCATTTTAACATACCATTGTGTCAGCACTGAAGAGCAGAGTTACAGGGCAGCTTGAGCACACTGAAGCCTTCCTCCTAGCTAATGTTGAGGGCACCAACACACACTACTGATACAGCACCACTACAACCTGCTCACTACCCTGCTCTCCTTTCTTCTGCCTCCCCTCCTGACCGGGACTTCAGGCTCTAGTTATGGCTTCAGAGCAGGACTATAGAAGTATGATTCTGAAGTGCCTCATATGCATAGAGATACTGTCCAAAGTAAGAATACCTTAAAAATATAGCTTGTATTATAGACCAAGGAGAAGCCAGGCAGTTTTGGATGGACCAGCGCAAAACAGAAGACCAACAGATGTCTGATAATATCTACAATGTTAAATAGTTCCATTACGAAAGCAGAGGCAAGCGGATGATCAGTATAGAGAGGACACAGTAACTGTTGCTTCTCAAAAAGCAAAGGCAACAAGATTAAAGAACTGAAACCAGGTCAGCAGATCAGCCTTAGCCTGCATACATGCCAGCGCAATGCACTTTCACTGAATCAACAGGTTTTAACCCCATTTGAGAAAAATCTCTAGCTGGAGGCTGGCCAGCAGGTGGGTGAGCCCACCCTCCCATGTTATTCCCAGACAGCCTGCCTCCCTCCCCAGGATAACTGATAATCCAGTACCCTACCAAGTAGGGCACAAAGTCGACACCCATCAGGAAGGGATTGCAGCCTAGTGCTGCAGAGCCTGAACACCAGGAGTAAAGGAACAAGACTCTGGAGCTCTTCACCTGACCTGACAGTAACTGCACACACAACTCCTCTCTCCTCAGTTTGCCTGTCTCTTCTCCATCTTTTCTGCCCTGAAAAACTCAGGAGGTAACAGCTGCACATTCATATGCAACACAGACAGCAGTTGTGATCTTCCAAGGAATCTGTAGGTACTGCAAAAAAAGAAAAAAAAAAAAAAAAAAAAAAGCTCCTAAACTAAGCTCAACTATAATACTTACCTTACTTATCTTTAAATGACAAACCCAAAGCATTAATGCAGATGGTTTTTATGTAGAAAAAGACACCAGGCTCCACCCTGGGTCCTTTTGCGGTAGGAAATGGAGTTATCAGACACTTCACTGCTGGGAGCCATGAGACGGGCAGAGGTGAGGGCACATTGTTCAGAGCAGCACTGAACCTGCTCAGCAGGTTCCAGTCTTTCCAGAAAAGGTACCTGCTCAGAACCATCAGAAGGACCCAAGCCAGTGCAGAACATGAAAAAACGTTTCCAAAAATATCCATCATGGCCAGCGCCCTCACAATTCTGCAGCTTAAAGCCTTGTCACACTTGTAACGTCACCTTTACTGCACCCTGCTAAGGCCTATGCCACCAGCAGCAGTGCCAAGACTTAAGCCACAGGTTAGTTGCAAATTGCTTATGTAAATCTCATTTAACCTTTCTTCAGCCTGCTGCTCCCCACATGCTCTGTACTGGAAAAACTCTAGGACCACAATGCTGCAATAAGCTTTACCTCAGCAAAAACCTTTTGAATTAATGCAGTGAGCCAGGTAGAACCAAGCAACATAACAGCTCTCAACATATGCGTGTTTTATTGCATTACTGCAGTTTGCTTTTACTGGCTCCATGAAAGCATCTGCTATACCAAAAACTGGAGAATCCTGCTGGAGTACCAGCTCCTCTCTCCAGTTTGTCGTCAACCTCAGCTCCACCTAGGTGGCAGGTAAACTAGGGACAAGTTCTGTGCTCACTCATCCTTAGGACGCCTTGACATCATTGGTTTAGACATGATGACCCATAGCTGAGTTACCAGACCACAAAAGCACTCAGGAATACCAGGCAGTGAACAATGTACTGTGTTTAGCTATGTTAGACCCTAATTATAAGCTGTTCAGGATGAGTGGGTCCAGGGCCAGAAGTGTTTTCAGTGGCTCTACAAAGGATCAGCAGGGTGTTTTCACAGCCTTCCAAACTCAATCCACACGCAACAGCTGAGGACATACTGCCTTAGGACAGAGTTACTTTGCTTTACCCTATCACACAGCAGTGTCAGCCCTGCCCATGAGCCCATCACCCCTCCTATTCCACAGCTGCCCCAAGAGAAGCTGCCACATTTGGATTATGAGAGGATGCTATTACAAACCAATAGCAGGTCCAAGGGTAGCTGTGGGGGACCAGAAACTCATGTTTCTGTTCCTGCACATCCCAGACACCTTAGGGTACTGCAAAGCTCTCTTCTTTGCTATATAGGATACAGTGGCCAGGTTACTTGGGCCTGTCCACATCACTGCATTTTCCCCAAATAAAATCAGCTTGAGTTTAAACAAACTGTCACATTCAGTTAATTTTTCTGCGCCTTTTCTTATATGCAGCATTTCTAAAAACATGGTTTCTGGACCATGGATTTATCTGGGTTTTCCAGGCTCCTACCTACAAATAAACTCAGAAATCTTTTCACCGAAAAGAGCATTTTATGAAGAACCAATGCCCTTTCTTTAGGGAAAGAGCCAAGTATTTAGCCAAAACACTGCTATAGTTAGTTACAGAACTAATTATTAAGTCCTGTAGCCAGTAATCAACCAATGTAAAGAAGATTAAGAACAGCCACTTGTATTGCACTGAGCTGTCATCCTTGGACACTGAGGAGCACACCAAGATCTACATGCTTGGCTGTCTTTCCATCTGTACTCCCCAAGTAAAGCACAACCAGATAAAAAGATTTTAGAGAGAGTCAGGTGCACTTTGTTAGAAAGAACATGTGACACAACAGACCTGACCACATGTAAATAGGAAACATGCTAATGTATACAATTTTCTTGTGTAAACCAAATGTAGGAAAGCCACCTGCATGTGTCCATTAGAAACCTACTGGTACTTCCTACTGCAATACTCAGAATATCCCAAATTGGAAAGAACCCACAAGGCTCATTAAGTCCAACTCCTGGCTCCATGCCAGACCATCCTGAAATCAGACCATGCCTGATTTCACTGCCGAAATACTTATGGAACTCCAGCAGGCTTGGTGCTGTGACCACTGCCCTGAGGAACCTGTTCCAGTGCCCAACCACTCTCTTGGTGGAAGAACCTTTTAGTAATATCCAACCTGACCCTCCCCCACACACACCCTGTCACCATTCTTTCAGGTCCTGTCGCTGTCCCCAAAGAGCAGAGCTCAACACCTGCCCCTCCGCTCTCCTTGTGAGGAAGCTGCAGGCTGCCGTGAGGCCTCCCCTCAGCCTCCTCTTCCCTGGGCTAAACAAACCAAGGGACCTCAGCCACCACTCACACATCTTTCCCTCCAGACCCTTCACCATTTTCATAGCCCTCCTTGAGAGGTTCTCTGGTAGCTTTATGACCTTGTTATACTGTGGTGCCCAAGCCTGCATGTGGTGCTCAAGGTGAGGCCACAGCACGCAGAGCAGAGCTGGACGATCCTTTCCCTTGTCCAGCTGGCAATACTGGGCCCGAGGCACCTCAGGACACAGTTGGCCCTGTTGGCTGCCAGGGCCTGCTGCTGACTGGTTCAGCTTGCTTTCAGCCAGAAACCCCAGAGCCCTTTCTGGGGGGCTGCTCTGCAGCCTCTCATCCCCCAATCTGTACATACAGCTAGGGTTATTCCATCCCAAGTGCAGAATCCAGCACTTGTTGAGCTTCATGCTGTTGTTGATAGCCCAGCCCTCTAGTCTGTCAAGATCTCGTTGTAAGGCATTTCTACCATCAAGGGAATCAGTGTCATCTGCAAACTTACTTAGTATACATTTGAGTCCTGCATCCAGATCAGTTACAAAAACATCGAAGAGAATTGTCCCTAAAATGGAGCCCTGCAGAAAGAACTCCACTAGTGATTGGCTGCCAGCTTGCTGCAACCCTATTTATGATAGCTATTTGAGTCCAACCCATCAGCCAGTTGTTCACTCACAGCATTTTGTGTTTATCTAGCTGAATGCTGCACATTTGTCCAGAAGGATACTGTGAGAAACAGAATCAACAGCTTTGCTGAAATTCTGAAAAATTACATCTACTGATTTCCCTTGGTCAACTAGGTGGTAACTTAATTTATTTCCTTTCATGAGATGACCGTTTTGGCTCAGGGGACCACACTCTGCCTGATTATATTTCTATGGCACTGCAGAAAAACTGCCCCAGCATCCTGCCGGGAGGCACCAAGCCCTGCCTCCTGTTACCAGAGGCAGCTGCACCGTTGGTTCACAGGCATTAGTGAAAAGCTCAGAGGAAGCAGGCTAACACCAGAAAACTGCTTTTCTGGGAACAAGGCAATCCTGGCCATTAAAGCAACAGCTTGAACAAAAGAGGCAGATAGTTATAACACCAGGGCCCCAGGCAGGTGGCCTTCCCCCTCCCCTGCCCCCTCCTTGTCTCCTGCTCTCAAGGAGAGAAGAGCAAATTGCTTCCGCTCATTAGCATTTGACAAATAACCACAGAAGGAAAACAAGTCCCCAGCAGGATATGAATGAGCTCAGGCCTTTATTGCCACCTGACTGCACCAAACAAGCGTGTCATCAATTTTCCATGCTCTGTGCACAGTTTCTCCCTTTCTGAGAAGGATGAGCAACCTCACCCACTCAGGCAGGTTACGAGTAGCAGCTTGAAGCAAAGCAGCAAGAAGCAGCTGGAGCTGCAACCAGGAGCAGAAGTGGCACACAACCACTCCTGCACATTTGGGTGCAGATACAAGCATCAGTCTAGCTCTGAAGGAGGGTCTGCAAGCAGCATGCTCAGACATCAAGCCCTTGAACGCTGCCTGCTTGTGAGAGTAAGTGCTTTAAGGGAGCTGAGGGACTCAAGGCAGCCTGGCTAGTTCTGATCCTGGGTGGAAAGAGGAACAGGAACCAGCCAGCAGCAGCCCTGCCGCTGGGTAAGCAATGGCTGCTTCATCATACAGGTACTGTAACACCAAGGCACAAGCATTTAAACAGAACTATCACCTGTGTTTATTTTAAATCTTCAATAATACTGTGATGGGGTGGCACTACGTCTCTGGCCAAGAGGTTGGAAGGGGAGATCAGAACCCTTCATCCCCAGTCATGGTACCAGCTTTTTTTCAAAGCTGGTACATCCCTGTCAGGAGCTTTTGCATTAAGTGTATCCCAGCAGTACCAGGCCCCTGCATGAGGCCTTGCAAATAATACTGTGGAATTTAACATCTTTATTCCAAAAAGGACTGTGGACCCTCCCTGCGGCCAAATGAATCCCATGTTTCACTTCAAAGGGGCTGAGGTGTATGAAGCATGGCCAGGGATCCACAGGCAGCAAGGGGCAGTTTGCACTTACCTGCTCACTTCAAGGACAGCAAAGGGCAAATCAGGTCGTTTGTAGAATTCAGGCCACAGGACTCCAGAGCAGGGAGCTTTTTCTATGGAGTTTCTGTAAATACAACCATTTCAGGTAGGACTGAGTCAGTAATACCCACTGACAAGTACAGAAGATTATTATCTTCAATATAAGCAGAAGACATGCTGTTTATGAGTATGAACAGAAATGGGCTCACAGTTTCATAAACTCCTACTCACACATAGCTCAAGTGTTTAATAAATGATTGGTGTAGTTGAGGTTTTAATATGCAGTCAGCAGGGAGGCTGGGAAAGCAGTTAAAGCAAGGAACACAAGTGCTCATGAGGAAGCTTTGGGAAGAGCTGCTATGGAATGCACAAACGCAAATTAACATTAATCAAGAGCAATTAGAAGAGTATAGTAAGGCCAATCCAAGTCAAGGTTAAAGTTTTCAAGCACTTTTTTAAGCACTTAAAGTTTAATCAAAGTTATTTCAAGTCTATTGTTATTTAACATTTAGAAGACTATATGCCCGCAATCCAGGAATCGTCTCACAGCTCATCCTCTTACATTTTACAAGTGACTCCTGGATAAACGACTTAGAAAGGGAACTTGTACACTTGAAACATTTTTCAGTCCTTCACCTTCAACCAGGCTCTTCACTATAAAACCAGTTCTTAGATCAGAGCAGGAACAACAGAAGGGAATCTAGGAGAAAGAACTGGGCATAGCTGCTCCTCCACAGCCCTAGGCAAGCCAGAAGATGGCTGGTATGTGCCCACAGCCACAGGGAAGCAGCTACTTATGATTTGTGCCATTTACCCTACTCTTTGTGCCATCCTGCTCTCTCCTCAGCCCTGCCTACACCTTTCCTCTGCCACAGCCTCTGTACCCAGGCTCAGCCCCACACCTCCACAGGATCAGCTCCAGCATCAGACTCCTGGAGAGCTCAGTAAACACCAAGCAGGTCAAGATAGTACGAGGTACAAAGTTTTACCTGGATTTTCCTACAGCACCAAAAAAAGTGCTGCAAACAGCATCACAGGAGAACACATTTACTCTTGCACTAGCTTCTTGCAGCAGGGTGAGACAAGAGGCCTGCATGGAGCTCTGCAGAGCCTCACCAGTGCAGTGAGAGGCCAAGGGATGCCAGGAGAAGCTGCAGGGCTGAGCAGCTGGCTGGGGCAACCTAGCCTCAACCAGCAGCAGCCTCCTGCAGGGCAGGCAAGCCCCGAGGTTGGGGTCATTCCCCACTCACAGCCCAGGGCAAGTGAGTGGCACAGCAGCTCTGAGCCGCTAGCTCTCCCCAGCCAGACCTTCTGCATCAGCAATGCCACATTCACCCCAGCAGCTCTTACCTTCAGTTGCCTCCCCTCAATTAAACACCTTTTACAGAGTTGCTCAAAAAAAACCCCAAAAAACCAAAAAACCTCCTCCCCCACATTGCCACCATACACCTCAAAACAGCAGCTCCCTGCACTATCCCCTCCTCCCCTCCCAGCCCATTCCCAGCCTCCATCCCTCCCAGGGTCCTCCACCTCCGGCCAACCCCTGCCACCTTAAAGAGACAGCCCAGGCAGCCAGGGCAATACTGTGGGGCTTTGTCGTGGCCATAGTGAGACAGAAAACATTCTCCTGTGGGGTGCTACAGTTTGCCACTGCTTCCTCCGGCTGCCTCTCATGGACTGGCACCAGTACAGCACAAATTGGACCTGCTCTTCTGGGAAATTATAAAGTCAAACCAGTTCCTGATGGTTCTTGTCTGATCTAAATAGAAGCGAGTAGCCAGCTATATATAGATCTGATTGACTGACATGTCAATAGTTTCCTGCACGACTTTCCTGTGTGCAGATCTGACTCTACTTTTTACGTGGGCGATGTTTTCTTCAGTGCATCCTCATGTCACAGTACCAGCTTGTAGATGTGGCCATAACTGCAGAAGGATTTAAAAGGTGCTGGAAAAATCAGGTCCTGCTGCTTGAAGATGGTGGTTAAGGGAGCCTTCACAGCTTATTCCAGCCACTAGTTTATGTCTGTAAAAGCCATCCATGAAATCGGTTCTCATTTTCATTTGTGCTTTACACTGCAGAAAAAACAGAGCGGCGTGAGGTTTGTTTGAGTCTGCTAAGGTTGTGCCAGTGTTGTTCAGGCCCACCCAGGGTTCACTCTTGTATCTCCTGTGAGGGCTTCTGGACTCTGCTTGTAGAGAAAAAAAAAACAGTCCTGTTTGCAACAGAACTGCCTGTGTAAGCACCTGGAAACTTTGTGGGAGCTCACTAGTGATTAGCTTCTGCAGTCTCACTTTCACCTGACCGATTTTCAAACATGTTCCCATTTTCTGTGATGTTTTGCTCCTGAACTTTCCAGAGAAGGGAATCAGCATGTTTGGGTGCATCATCCTTGTACCTAATTGCTGTTTATCCCAGGTAGCAGTGGAAATTAGTAGCACATGAAGAAGGCCATCAACCTTCCACTGCCTACTCAGCGCTTTCACTTCCTACACTCATGAACATGATTGATGGGCCTGACTCTGCAGTCAAAACAAGAGCTGCAGTGCTCGCTTCTGACATCCTTCAGTGCGGGACATTCCACCCTCCTGGGACCTGCCCTGGCAGTTTTTTTCTGTCTCTGGGCAGCTCTGATGCCCAGAGCATTTCAAATGACCAGGGAGGCCATTCGCCTTGGTTCAAAGCACTGAACCCAGTTCAGGTTTTTAGCTACAGTGTGTTTCCATTTGCCTTCTGTCTCATACTGGCAGGTCCATCAAGACCCCAATTTGTTTCATTTGTTGAATTTGATTAGGGGGCTTCACAATTCAGGCTTAGTTGTGCTGCGCTTGACAGGGTTTACACATGTCCCCGCATGCAAGCTGCAAACACCGCTGACGGCTTCCTGTTGTGGTTTCCTGCCTTAGCTAAAACATCTCCTTCACCAAGCCTGCTCTCCCTTCCTGTTCTCATCAGAAGGCCACTTCTGGGCTTAATGAAGACAACAAATAGGTAGAGAAGACTCTGGTTGCCATAAATCCAGTTCCCCATGGGGTCTTCACTGTTGAACACTGAGTAGAGCAGGGTTAACACAGAGAAATGGTTTCTCCTCAGCAGTTTCCTTCTAACCCCTACCCTGTTCCTACTGACACAGAGCACACATCCAGCCAACCCCTTCATAGCTCAGCAGGGCCAGAGACTGGCAGGAAGCAGCCCCCTCACTAGTTTTTGCTGGGTAGGCACAGGGCAGGCAGATGGCCAGTCAAGCACAGCTCCAGCCACTGCCTGAGAGGCTGCTTCGGAAGCAGCTCAATAGGACCAAACAATCAGGCAGTGACTTGTTCCACTGTGTTCGGAAATGAGGGTGATGTTTGGAAGAATCAGGGTGAATAGCAGAGATCCAGCCAAAAAGCTGGATGCCTTTTCTGTAAACATGAGTTATGCATTTGTGGGAGATGGGGAGGGAGACAATAATTCTTTTTGGGGTCAGCATCTACGCAATGACAAAACCGAAGATTAGGCTCCAGGGGACAAATAAGACCCTCCAAATCTGGTAATGTTTCCACTAAGCACCGGAAATTGGCTATAATTTGTGGGTGGGATTTTAGATTTTTTGATAGAACTCCTATAGCTCTCTGACAGGAGAGTCTCTGCAATATCTCAGTCAACAAAGTGACATTTCTCACTGGTTCCCACCAAGAACTGGCGCCTGCAGCATCACGGCGGTAGGTTTGTTTCTGGTTTTAGGTTGTTCTGAGCGGGGAACTCCAGTAATGCTTGCACATTTCAGCTTCACAGAGACAGTGGGATTAAATTCATTTTTCAGTGATGGCTGGCCATGTCTGAGCTCCGTCTTTCTCAGGAACATGTGTAAGAAGTAGAAATAGGAACTGCCAGTTAGGATCGGAGTGTTGGCCAAATTCAGAAACCAGCCGGTCAGGTATTGTAGGAAAAAAAATCCATACAATTTATCAAGAGACAATTAGAGTAAGGTTTCTCCTTGCTGCTGTCAACAGATAGTTAATGTCTGCCTAGAAGCACTCAGCTTATAGTTGCCTCCTTCTGCTGTGTTTGGTGCAACCATATATCTAGATGTTCTTTAGACAATTAATTTGCTCTCATGTTTTAATCTTAATTCATGTAAGATTTTGGCCTAATAGACCCTCACAGCAAAACCAATTTATTCAGAGAGGAAAAAGAGTTTGCTTTTATTGCTTTTATTGTGAACAGGACTAGAGAGAAAATAGTAGGAAGTCAAAACTAAAAACTTTGGAATGGATTTAAGAAGCACATTTTTAATAGTGAAGGTAATCAATGACCAGAACAATCACTGTAGAATTTGGTGTATTCTCTATTACTTGCAATAGATCTAGATCGGGTGTATTTCTGCTTTCTAGCAGGATAGGTGAATTGCTGTGTGGGATTCTCTGGCCAAAGATATGAACGCACCTGTTCCTACTCTCCATGTGATATTTGAGATGTCCCTACAGACTGTCTTCTGGGGGCTGATCAACCCCTAGATAAACAGGTTTGAATTCCAATTAAACATGTTTGCAAAAATTCAATCAGTGAAGAATTTTGGTTCTCTCTTCCAGATCAAGCACGAGCTGCCTGTGAGCTGCCCCAAGCAATCCCAGTAAGTGCGCAGCAATGCCGGATGCTGCTGCTCACCTGCCCTTTTACTATGGCAGCATTGCCAGGTCAGAAGCGGAGGAGTACCTCAAGCTGGCAGGCATGTCGGATGGGCTGTTCCTGCTGCGGCAATGTCTGCGCAGTCTGGGGGGGTATGTCCTCTCCATGGTATGCAACCTGCAGTTTTATCATTACGCCATCGAGCGCCAGATGAACGGTACCTATGCTATTGCGGGGGGCAAAGCACACTGTGGGCCAGAGGAGCTCTGCGAGTTTTACTCCAAGGATGCCGATGGGCTCTGCTGCACCCTCCGCAAGCCCTGCAACCGCCCCAGTGGCGTGGAGCCCCAGCCTGGTGTCTTCGACAGCATGAGGGACAATATGGTGCGCGAATACGTCCGGCAGACGTGGAGACTAGAGGTACTGGCCATTGCCAAAGGCAGTGTGGGACTGTGCAAGGGGTGTTCTCTGGGGGATTACTGCCACTTGCCACCCTGACCTCCTCTATTGCTGTCTTCCCCCTCTTATATCACATCGTGGTGAAGCAAGGTCCTCCTTAAAGGCAGCAGGCACTAAAAGTAGTCTTAACTCTCACTTTTTCAGTTGCTTCTTCAGAAACATGTCTAAACATCATCCCAAAACTTCAGGTTATTTCTCTGAACAGTTGCTATTGCACCTGCTCTGCAGGGCGTTGGGATTCACCACCCACTTCACAAGCATTTCGCCATGCACCATTTGCTCCCCTGCAGCACACAGAACACTCACTGCAGTTAGACCAACGCTCTGCACGTGAAGTGTCTGTGCCTCCATAATGCTGTGCTGAAGCTGAGATGAAACCAGATTCAAAGTCTTGCTCAGGTTTTCCTTGCTCTTTAAAGTCATTGGAGATTTTGCCTATGAGACTAAGGTACTGGGTACTGCATCTAGTCTGTCTATTATTTCAATTTAAAAACAGCTTCTGTAGTTGGTTGTACACAGAACTATATATAATTGAGACAGACCAAGCAAAACTCTCTAAATGGTCACACTGGCAGCTACATAATTAATTGTCTTTTACCTGCTGTCAGCTCAATAGTGCCTACTCAGCCCCTTCCAAGTGAGATAGCTCAGGCATTCTCCCTAGGAAGTCTTTCTATGAGAAGTCTCTAAATGTGGTCTGTTTTATACCAAAGGTACCTGACAGAATGAGGTCTTCAGTAGGGTTTCTCCATGAAGCTGAACCGTGAACCCTGGCAGATAACACAAAGGACATTGCCACCTACTGGCAAATGAAAACCTGAATTTGTTTATGAAAAGTGTACGGCCAGTAAAATTAATCTATGGTACCCCACATGATTTCCAGATTGCACTGCCCTTGATAAGCTGTAGTGCCTGGGGACAGCAAGCAGCCAAGAAAGCAGAGGCACCAGAAAGCGGTCCTGCTCTTCAAGGAATGCCAAGCAGGAAGGCACCCTGTGAGCCTGGCATCAAAATCCCTTATGTGAACACAATGGCTTCTCTCTTCCCTTACCAACAAATCAATGGACTTCAGATGGCTTTGAGGGCTGGGAGCAATTTAGATAAGCAAGTATTTCATCTCGAGTAGTTCTGCAAGTAATTCCGCAGCAGAACAGAATCCAACCCACTAGAGCTACAGGCACAATTAATGTCACAGGCACTCCAGTTACGAGGCTGTCCAAGTTTCCTGCCTCAACTGTCCAAGGGGGTGCAAACTAAGCCATGCTGAAGCCACACAGCAACACAACAGTGCAGCAGGAGGTCTCATTTCTCACTCTCTTCCAGGGGGATGCACTTGAACAGGCCATCATAAGCCAGGCTCCACAGGTGGAGAAGCTCATTGCCACCACAGCCCATGAGAGGATGCCCTGGTACCACGGCAACATCAGCCGGGATGAAGCTGAACGGAGGCTCTACTCCGGGGCACAACCTGATGGGAAGTTCCTGTGAGTGTGCAAACCCTGAAAGATAGTCCTTTTAGCATTTCCCCACTTACTCTCTAGTTCTTTGTTTCATGTGGCAGCGCCTGAGAGGAGGTTTAGCTGGGCATGGTCAGACTGGGGTTACAGATCTGTGGGGTCTGACACCTGTCATTTACGAAGCAGTAGCTGGCCCTCATGAAGAGCGAGTCATAAGCTTTATTCATTTCTCATGTTTAGATGTCTGTATGAAGCACGCTTTCTAATGCACAGGGTGATATCAGATACAGAGTTCAGTAGACGGAGACATTCAACACTGAAATGGAGGCACTGTATGGCCAATAAAATATAGAAGAAAGCACTTGCTGTGCTAGAAAAACACATGCATCTCGCAGAAGTGAGATGGTCCTTAATTTAATTATCTCCTGAATGAGTTGGAGAAAGAAAGAATTAGCTGGAGAGGGTGGAGAAGAGGGGCAAGAGACAGAAGGTGAAGGATCTCTCCTCAGCCTCTGCAGAGGGAAGGTGGCAATTCTAAGAGGGGACTCCTTACCAAGCGCCCACCCTGCAACCCACCACCACTGCAGCCATGGTAATTTGCAGGGTAAAACCTAGAGTTACTTTCAATAGTTCTCCTTCTGACCAGGCTGAGAGAAAAAAAGGAAAACGGCTCCTACGCTCTCTCCCTTGTCTACGGCAAAACAGTGTATCATTATCGGATAGACCAGGACAAGTCCGGCAAGTACTCCATCCCCGAGGGGACCAAGTTTGACACGCTCTGGCAGGTACTGTACTGTGGGACAGTGACTGCTGTTGTCCTAATAAAGCGAAGGTACTTCTCCCTTGTTTTTGCTGCCCATGCCTTGGGGGAAAGGGAAGGCCACTTGGAGCTTTAAAGACTTTAAGACCATATGTGGGTCATTGTAGCCCCTTCCAGAAAACTCTTATGTCCTCTGGGTCTGGCTGTCTATCATCTCACCTCATTACGTTCATATCTGTGCACCATTGTGCACTCCTAGCTATGTACAGCTAGGGCTGGGTTATAGCAGCTCTGAAGTAGCACTGGTGTTGCCATGCTTAACACCAGCCTGGTGCCTCTCCAAAGAAACAAGAGGATCAGTGCTTTTCACTTCTAGCTTCAAGGCAGGATACTGGCAGATGGTCATATTAATTATGTTTGCACCCCATCAGCAAACATCACACATTCAGCCACAGCATCTGCATGGGACCTCTTCCTGCAACAAGCACTGATGAAATTGCTCATCCCAGGCTGTGTCTCCTGTGCATCCCCCCTCCTGGCTTGGCAAACCTTTAGGTGCTGACTGCAACTTTATTTTCCAAGTGGCTGACTAATATGCAAAGAGGGGGAAGGTGTGTGTGAGGGGCAGAACTGCCAACAGTGGGGAGCCAACTGCCAAAACCTTGACATGACCAAAGATGTACCATGAGACTAGGAGACATGTCCATGTACCAGGAGACAAATCCTATCACCCCACAGGAGCTGCAGAATATGTTCAGATGCTGCATTGCCCCAGCAGTCCTCACAAGGAGGGGACAGGGTTTTTAGGGAATGTGATGAGGGCTTGAAGCCCAAGACCAGCACAGAGCCCTGGCACTGCTGGGAGCTGCGTGCCCCTGGAGCCTTGCTGGGTCTGTGTGCACCATGGCCCTTCAGAGCTGCCTCAGGGAAGGAACACCGCTGCTTCCTCCTGGGTAAAGCTGTCTGGGGATGGTAACTGTTTTGCTGAATTTTTCAAATTCCCAAGACTGTCTTTATACTGAATTTGAATGAAAACAAAGACTTCTGGGCATTTTAATGGAAACAGAACTGTGCCAGTCTCCCAATTTCAGATGAAATCTGAGCCACACGGGAGGGGAAGAGAAAGCCTAGTCCACCCTGTGGTCCAGTGGCTAGGGCTCAGGTGGTCAACTCCAGCCAGCGTCAATCCCTGCAGTGCTTGAACTGCAGGGAAAAACTGCCCAGGATCCAGAGGGCTAGCCCTGGGGTTCCTCCAGGAAAGCCAAAGGTTTCTCTCAGACTATCAAACAAAACACTTCTTGAAAACCTTTCCGGCTGTGACAACAATGACATTACACTGAAAATGCCCTACCAAGCTGTACTGCTAGAGATTTTCCCTTTGTCTTTTTTTGGTATTTATCTAACTTCCCAAATTCTTCCCAGCTCTGGCGTATACCCAGCTATGCAAATGCTGGCTCTACGAGATCCCTGAGTGCATAGTTAGAAGAGGAGAGAAAGAAATAATCGGGTCCCTCTCTGCCATAAATCTGAGAGAAACCATTACCATAAGCCACACATGCTACTTGCAAAAGAAAAGATGATTTTCTGCTTGCATTAATCTCTTTTTCATCTGATTCCTTTCTCAGCTGGTGGAGTATTTGAAACTCAAACCGGATGGTCTGATTTTTGCCCTGAGGGAAAGCTGCCCCAACCCCAGCATGCCAGGTGAGCTGACATCTGCGAGTGCCATCCCTGGCCCCGGTTGAGGCCACTTCGAGCCGTGCTATCACAAGTGTCCTTTACCATGTCCGACCCAACTTACGCAGGCTCTGATGGTTAGGGAATGGCACAATTTCAGCTCCTGTGGCAGCTGGGCAAGGCCACTTTGTGCTGTCTGTTGAAAGCGGCCACACTCCTGGCATGGCCAAGGGTGGCCCAAACACAGCAACAGACAGGGGAATCTGTGCTCCAGACAAATTAGGGGCTTTGGGTGCCAAATGCATGGCTTCTGAAAAATGACCTGCTTTTTAGGCACCAGGAAACAACATGACCCGAAGCCTGGCTCCTGGTGCATCTCTTGAGCTGAACACTCAAAACCATGTGTCACTTCTCCTGGCCCAAGTGTCACAAATGTCACTTCAGAGCCTGCCTGTGGGATCCCTGAGGTCTCTGGAGGGCTGGCCTGGGAACAGCCCCCTTATCTAGACGTGCTTCCACACCGTTTACAGCTAACACAGTGGAAAGGGGTATTTGTGTGGGAGGGATTGGACCCCACAGTCCTTCAAGGACTGATGCTCTGATTCTGCTTAGGGCACACACAGACTCCAAATAAAAGTTTCTCTCTTGATTCACAGCCTCTGCAGCACCGGTTCCACCAACCCACCCCTCTGTGAGCGTAAGTTTTGGGAAGGGTCTGTTTTATTGGTACCTCAGGGGCTTAATTGCATTTCAAGTTCACTGATCAAACTGCTCTTTTCTAAAAGGCAATAACACAACTGGAATATATTAAGGCCAGCTGCAATGTTGTCCTCTTTCCAGCTTGGATGGGGACAAGGAATAGCTGGGCACAGCTACCAGCAGAGTCGAAAATGGTTTCCATTCACACTGCGCTCCTTACAACATGTGGGGATGTCCTCAGGGAGCCCTCTCCCTGCTGCCCTCCTTGCCAGGCAGGAGTGGGGAAGACATGGTCAGATTCTGGGAACGCCCAGCCTTGCAGCCAGCCTCTGGCCACTGGCCAGGTCTTTGTGCTCCTTCTGCATCCCTGGCCTCAGGGTATGTCTGTGCTCAGTCACCACTGCGAGTGCTAAACCGTGTTGAAACCAGCAAGTTTGGGCTATGAGAGCAGCCCATCCCAGAGCCCAGCAAAGCCCAAATAAAGGTCTAAGCATTTACCCATGTTCTCAGAGAGCTTTCACAATCTGCGGTGGGCTCCCATGGTAACTTTGCTGCAAGCAGCACTGGAGTTCAAAGCTGTGCTGGAGAAGTGTGTTTCATACAGCAGTCGTGGCTTTGTCCCTGTCTGCTTTTGGAACAGTGGTTGCAGCATCCATGGGTGCTCGTGGAGGTCACTCATTGGCACAGCCAGCCAGGCAAGTGAGCTGACTGCAAGCTGAGCTGCCTCTGGGCTTCCCTTCACTCGCTGACTCTGAGCTACAGAGCTACAGAGGCTTGGCCTGGGATGACCCCCACTGCTGCAGAAGACCTGTAACTTCAGGATGGGGGAAACAGAGGAGGCACAGAGCAAAACTCTGTCCTGCATGCATACTCCCCGCTGCTAGAGAACACACAGCCCCCTTGGCACCTCACCCTGTGCAGCCCACAGAGCAGGTCACTTAGCTGCAATGCTGCACACAGGCTCTGCAGTGAATCCCCAGGGTCAGAGCCCTGCTGTGGAGCTGCAGGGGCTTCACACCAGCCAGGACCAGACAGCTCAACACTGCACCAGTCCCCTATGCCCAGCACAGGGCCTTTTAGTGGAAGTCACCAGCTGGGGCTCTGTTGGGCTCCAGAGGTTCCCCATCCCTCTCCTTGCCCATTTCAAATTGAAATGTTTTCCCCTGGCTGCCTTATCCACTTTAACCCTGTTTCTTTTCCAGAGACACCTTGGGGCTCTCAATGCAGATGGATACACGCCAGAGCCTGTAGGTGAGCACCTCTAAAAACCTTCGCCTTGTGATGGGAGGAGATAGGACCTGGGGGTGCCACAGGAGCCAGGGGGGTTGCCATCTCTATCACCTTCTGGTCAAAGAGCTGTGCTGCAAAGCTGCTTTTCTACAAAGGCACCCACTTACTACTGGGCCCTGAGACAAGAATATTGCAAAAGCGTTTACCCACACCCTGTACCCAGTAAACCAAGCCCTGTCCTATTCCCCATCTTCTATACTGCCTACAAAATACTCGGTGCATTCAGTTACATTTCACTGGGGAGAAGCCAAGCATGCAGCTGGGACCTGCTGGGACCTGTAGTGTGGGAGTGCTTAAACACATCTCTCCATCGTGGGTCTAACAGTGTAACTCAGAGAGGCCGTGGGCTGTGAGAGGAAGGGAGATGCCCAGGGGAAGGCTTAAATGATGGAGCTTGAAGGAGAATATGCCAGGAGGTTACAGAAAACCTTCTTGATCAATGAGGGAGGGGCAGGGAAGGATACATCACTAATAGCTATAAACAAGTTTATCTCCTGTGAATATGCAGGAAAGTCACGCTTGCTACCCATGGACACCAGTGTCTATGAGAGCCCGTACAGTGACCCTGAGGAACTGAAGGATAAGAAACTCTTCCTGAAGAGGGACCACCTGATGATTGATGAAGTGGAACTGGGGGCAGGAAACTTTGGCTGCGTCAAGAAAGGAGTCTACAAAATGAGAAAGTGAGTGCTGCCCTGAAGGATGCCGAGGAAGAGGGAAGGGGGTGCTCAGAGATGTCCCCAGACATCCTGTTTCTAGCTAGATGGACTCTAGAGTGATAATGGGGTGGAGGTATAAGAGGCTCTGGAAGGTCAGTAGTAGCTTTTCTGGGACTTTACCAGTGTCCTGAGAGTATAAGCTGCATCTTATGCTCCCATGCATAAGACTGCCACTTCTGGAGGCATTTGCCGGGCTCAGAGGGGCATGTCCATATTCCTGAGGTCATCTTGGTCCACATCAGAATAAAGGAGTGAAACTGAGTAGATGTGCAATCCTTGGCTCTACCTCTGGTTCTCTGCATGCCCATACAGATGGCTTTTGCTCACTTTGTGCCTGAGACCCTCCTTCAAAAATGGTGATGATGATGCACATCTCAGTGTATGAGGAGCCTTCAGATCTACAGATGACAATCACTACTCTACACTTACAAGGCTGAGGTGATCCTTTTCTCTTGGGCCTTCTAACAGGCCTGGGATAACAATGTCATACAGGGCTCCACCAAAACAGGCTATGGAGGCTGCATTTGAGATACCAAACATTATCACATGTGGAGTAGTTTCCATTTCTGGCTAATACATGAATCCAGGTGCTGTTTAATTCATCCACATTTGTTCCTCTTGTGTCCCGTGCAGGAAGCAGATCGATGTGGCCATCAAGGTGCTGAAGAGCAACAATGAGAAAACAGTGAGAGATGAAATGATGACGGAAGCCCAGATCATGCATCAACTGGACAACCCTTACATTGTCCGCATGATTGGGGTCTGCGAGGCAGAGTCCCTAATGCTTGTGATGGAGATGGCTTCTGGAGGACCACTCAACAAGTTCTTGTCTTCCAAGAAGTGAGTACTGAATAAAATGTGTCTGGTATTCTCTGCATTTCTCATCTAACTCACTTCTGCCAGGGAAGCCTGGCTTTGTAGGTGGAGGGAGGCTGCTAATAACAGAAAGAGATTATTTTTCATGTAAGTCAAAGGGACTGATGCTTCTGGAACAGAGCTCATTCTCCGCTGCAGCTAGAGAGCTTAGAGGGGACTGTGGTGTACAGAGTAATGACAGATTCTTGCTGTCCAACAGTTTTATTACTGCATTGTCCTTCCATCCTCCCCAGAGACGAGATTACAGTCAGCAATATTGTGGAGCTGATGCATCAAGTATCCATGGGGATGAAGTACTTGGAGGAAAAAAACTTTGTCCACAGGGACCTGGCAGCCAGAAATGTCCTGCTGGTCAACCAGCATTATGCCAAGATCAGTGACTTCGGACTCTCCAAGGCTCTTGGTGCTGATGACAGCTACTACAAGGTAAGTGTGAGCACAACAAAGGATCCAGATAGCTAGCAGATTCCCAGCCTCCTCCAGGCTGGGGGCTAAGACTCCCAGAGATAGGGGCTCTGAGTTCTTCCCAGAAGCCTGGCTGTACAACCACATCACATTCTGTCCAGCCTTGCTGCTGTGACATTAAAAGGGTCTTTGCAAAGCTCCAGGAGGGAAGGAAGAAATGCAGACAGTATTTTTTTCAGCAGTGTGGGATTACACTTGGCAGAAACATTTAGCAAAACAGAATTCAGGTTCAGCTCAGAGCAGGCTCTCTCTCAAATGTTCATTTTTGCTTTGCTACAGGCCAGGACAGCAGGAAAGTGGCCCTTGAAATGGTATGCCCCGGAGTGCATCCTCTATCACAAGTTCTCCAGCAAGAGTGATGTATGGAGCTATGGTGTGACCATGTGGGAGGCCTTCAGCTATGGGCAGAAACCGTACAAGGTGAGGCAAAGTTGGGCCTATCATGGATCGAAGTCACAATCTGGGCTCCCACTCTAAAACTGGTTGACTGACACACAATGAAACTTCGATTTCCATTCCCTCGAGTGGATGCTTTTACGTCTCTTAGGCAGGGGGCAACACAACAGGCTCACTTCCACTTCATGGAAGGCACAGATTGGATTGCTTGGATCCTGCAGCATTGTGTTCATTTTAGGGAAAGGAAACAGAAAACAAAACAAATTCATTTGGATTTGAATCAAAGCAGACCTTCTCTTTGATCCTTCCACCCACTTGCAGAGCTGAAAAGTCAGTTGCTCAGCCACTGCTCTGCCCAGGGTTGGGATGAGGCCCTGGGCTGTGAGGCAGTGTGAGACACCACTGCTGGGTGCAGGGGCTGAAAACAGACACTGTATGGGATGTGCTGTGCATGGACCCAAAGTACTACCCCAGGCCCAGCTCTAAACTGCCTCTACTGACCCTGTTTCCATATCCAAAACCATTAAAACATTTTCAGTCATTTGTGGGGAAAGGACAAGAGGCAATGGCCACAAAATGGACGACAGGAAGTTCCCAGCAACATAAGAAATGACTTGTTCATGGTGAGGGTGACGGAGCACTGGAACAGGCTGCCCAGGGAGGTTGTGGGGTCTCCTTCTCTGGATATATTCAAGGCCCGTCCGGATGCCTCCCTGGGCAACTTGTTCTAGGGAACCTGCTTTGGCAGGGGGGTTGGACCCGATGATCTCTTGAGGTCCCTTCCAACCCCTACAATTCTGTGATTCTGTGAAAACATTTTCCCACTTGATCTTCTCCTAGAAAATGAAAGGCCCAGAGGTTATTAGCTTCATAGAGCAAGGGAAGCGCATGGAGTGCCCCGCGGACTGTCCAGCAGAGATGTACACTCTCATGCAGCAATGCTGGACCTACAGGTAAGGATTTCTCTTGCTCTTCTCTCTGCTGGTCCATCAGGGCAGCACACACTCTCTGGACAATACGAAATGAATGGTGTCTCATTCCCCAGACCATGATGAATAATACACATAATTCTTTATTATCATTCCATTCAATTTGCCTGTAAGATGTCAGAGCTTCTCTGCATTTGCACCTCTCCATCCCAGAAAAGTTGCAGCTCCTTCCCTGGTACAGCCTGGTACTGCTGGGCTGCTGTTCTCTCCCAGGTTCTTCTGTGCCTGGTATCTTCTCCATTGGGTCAGTCCACTGTTGTCCTTTTTGCCAATTCTTATTTTTCTTTTCTGCCTTTGCAGATGGGAAGAGCGTCCAGGATTTATTTCTGTGGAAAACACAATCCGTGCCTACTACTACAGTATTGCTACCAAGACAGAAAATGGTCCAGAGACGGAGGACAAATCAAAAGCAGCTCTTCCTTGAGTTTCCCTTTCCGCCCCTCAACACACATGCCCTGGACTTCCTGCACAGGACCTGGAAAGGCTCTTTGCAAACTTCTGCTTTAATCTTTTAAACAATGGTTTTGTTTCTCAAGCAGCTCTAGAACTAAGATCCTGGGAGGCAACACTGTCAGCAGACAAGGGCAGTCAGCTACACCTCGTGTCTCCAAACAGCCAGCCATGATGTACATGTACATCTTCAGTCTGACCATCACAGGACAGTACAGGACAGTATTGTGGTTCCTTCCTACCCACCTCCAAAAAATATCCCAGGACCTCAAAGGTTTAATGCCTACCTCGCTTACTAGGGATGAACTGCATTAGCTCCAGCAGATCCAGATTTCTCCCAGGCCCCCAGAAAAAAATGTACACCGTAGGGCATGGTGTACGTCCCCCCTGCACTGCCACCACCCTCCAAGCTGGTTAAGGCTCCTCATACAACTAAACTCCCAGGACCCATGGCTCATCTTCTGGATCCTGACTGGTCCCTCTGTGCTACTGAATTGAGCAGTTTGCTTCTCAAACCTGAAAATCGGGCACCCTATAAATAAACGATTCTATATGTTTAGCATCCTTATGTCTCAGACTATTAAACTGCCTTAAATGTTTGCAACTACTTCACACTGAAAAAAAATAATCGTAGTTCCCCTCCAGTAAGCCATGGTTTCCCTCACTGATGCTCTCTGTAACCCTGCAGAGTCACCAACCCAGTCACCTCTGGCTTCACTGCAGATCTGCTTTCTTGCAGCTGATGGCACTACAGTGCTCAGTTGAGTCCACTGTGGAAATCTAGCCATCTGTCGAGGCTTGCACTGGTCTGCCTCTGCCCTGGGTGTAGTGGATTACCCATGCTGGGGGGACTGTGGTCTGCAGAGTTGCAAAGAGCAGAGAGGAGCTGTGAAGGGACGGGGGGTGTGTGTGTGTGTGGGGGGGGGGGGGGGGGGTGTGGAGGAAACAGAAGATCAGAGCCTTGAGATACAGCGAAAAGAAAAGCTTATCTCTCACCATCTTCTGCTATCAGAAAGCCACACAGCATCTCACAAGTGTACCTTGTCCAGGAGGTAAAATAAACAGCTACAGCCCTGGCCAGGGCACAGCCCTTATCTAAACCTTAATGGGAGGTGCATTTGTTCTGAATGCAACTGTTCTGGGGAGCATTCAGGTATGGGGCCTAAATCACCCCCTCCACATAGCCTGCTTAAGCCATCAGAGAATGTAGGTCTGATGAAAAATAAAAATTATCTGATGAAAAATAAAAGTAAGCATTCCCCTCTCCTTGTCTAAGCTACAGCCTCCAGTGACAGCAGCTATTTACACACCAAGGCATTTTCTTTCTCAAGCCCATTAGCTTGCCCTGTATGCTTGAGAACTCTGGACAACTTATCTTTACTAACAGAGGGTAAAATAGAGGCATCAGAAGAGAAAGTGGCTTGGTCTTGGTCGTGTTCGCACAGTGAGTTAGTGACAGAGGTAGGAAAGAAATTACCTCCTATGTCATGTTTTCCTTCCAGAGAAAGTGGCTGTTTTGCTGGAAAAAAAGGTTTGATGTGCTGCGGGTGTGCTCTGTCTGTTCCAAGAGCATCACAAAGTGTCAGGACTTGCTGTGGGGGAAAAAGGGAGTGAGATGAGCAGGACCTGTGGTCAGAGGACTTTGTGACTCAGCTCTTTCTGTGACTCATCCTTTTGGCATGCACAGGGTCTGACAGTTCCTGGGGGAATCTGCTGTGACTTCAGGCACTGCCTCCCTCCTGGGCACCAGAAGTGCCGGCAGGCTCGGAAGGATCCAGGTCACACAGCACACTTGCCCTGCAGCCACGGACAGCCGCTCTTCTTCTCCACCCACAGCATGGATACATCCAGTTCTGTCCTCTCTCCTCTCCCACTGCAGGCAGGTCCAAATACTAAAACAGTCTGCAGGACGTTCCAGGCAGTTCACTGACGAATCTCAGAGGCACTGGTTGTTTGAGCAAAAGTCGCTGATAAGATAATGACAGAGGCTGCAGTTAGCACAGAATGAGTTCAGTGCTCTGTGGTCAATTCTGTTCTATTAATTCCCTCAAATCCTCTCTTTTCTTGCACACTTTTTCTCCTTTACTCCTACTCTTAGTCACCATTATTTTCCTAGGTTTTACATAAATGTTAAAGCTCTTCTAACTTACACATTCTCCATCTTGCAAGGGAAAAGCTGAACATCTAACTTTAACACCCACAGTGATAACAGGGGATGTGATAAACTATCAGTAGTCCCGTCTGATCAACACTATCTAACAATCTATCATATTGCCAATGCAGATCTATCACATTCCAACCTATCTTATCACCAGCAAGCCTATCTTATCACCAGTACATGCCTATTTATCAATTGCACCATGATATCACAAGCGCACACTCACCTTTCTATCTCTTTCAGCAATATCGGCATTTTCATTTTGTTCAGTAGCATAGCAGCTATGTGACTAACATAGCTGTGTGCTCATCGACCTTTCTGTCTCACCTCTCAGTAATTTACTGAACCAAGGTAAAATATATATTCGAAGCCAGGGTTCTTTCCCATCTCTCCCCAAGAAGTGCTGTCTGTGTGGCTGCTCAGGGCACAGTTCAGCATTGCCTGGGGCTGTCCCCTCTGTTGTGAGCTTGGCCAGCAGTGAAATTCTTTGGGTTTGGCTGCTTTCTGCCCACACAAAGCAGCTGCAGGCATTTCTGTATAGCACAAATGGCTGAACCAAAAACACTGCACAGAGAGGGGAGCAGCCCTGGGAAGAGCACCATGGCAGCTGCCTCTGTGCTGCCCTTGCTGAGCTGCATGACTGAAGCACTCGGATTTGATCCAGTTTGGGGGAAATTGCAGTTTGTTTTTGCAAGATCTCAGCCCTGCTGGATGGCTCCGGCTGTTGGCAATTTGGAGACACTGCAAGGGCACAGGCCTACTCACCCTCATCACCCTCCTTGTTCCAAAATGTCTGGCAGCCATGAAGTTACAGAATGCTTTTGTTCTGCCCTGGTAAAATACATCTTGGAATGATGGATTTCTCACTAAAAGTCAGGTGAATGCCTGCTCCTACACTCTCCCCTTCCTTCCCTCCCTGGTAGGAAATCCGCTTGTTTCTAGTTACAGCAGAGGCAAGTGAAACAAGGGAAGGATATGTCTTGCCAGTGTTTGCATAGGGGCCCGTAAGGAAAGCTCCCATCCACCTTGTCTGTTTTCACACTTTCATCTCCAGATGATGTCTTCTTTTTATGATCAAAGGCCTTCTTGGTTCAGAGACACTGAACAATCCCCAGCACAGAGTACCATCACATGCATCAATACACAGTAGAACAGAAGTAGCTAACCTGTTGCACATGAAGAAAAAAGGATGTGCAAAGCGCTGAAAAATGCAAAACTAAATGAAAATTATCTTCTTCACTGACAAGAGGAATGCAAGTGATGGGGCTGGCATTCTGTTTTAGGTATTAACAATGTGTCCAAGTCCCGAGGAAAAGAAACTATATTTTTACAGCAGGAGGAAATTCCTTATTTTGCTGTCAAGGAATCTGGTAGGACAGGTAAGACCTGGACTATCAAAGGGTATTCTCTTTGTTTTGCCTCTAATTTTTTTAATGTTAACTTGGTTTTCCCTGTCAGATAGAAGTCAGATAGACTGCTGGCAGGGCAATCTGTAAACACATCTTCATGGGTGTTTTTTTGATCAGTAAGAGGAATCTTTGAAAACAAGTGAGGTGCTGGTGCTGCCTGAGAGGCTGTTGGGGAGCGGTAGGAAATTCAGCATCACTCATCTTCTGGCTTCATATGATCCCACGCAGGACAGGAGCACGCCTGCAGTGTGCAGATAGGCAGTGGGACGCTGCCTGCCTGGCTGAAGGAAGCAGCAGCACAGAGCCAGGCAGCGTAGGGGCATCAGGCACTCTCCATGTCATGAACAGAGGTTATTTTCATCCCTCTGCCAGAAAACAGCACAAGCAGTGACAGGTGGTTTTGGCAGCTAATTCTCTGGGCAGCCTGTAGTGGCCTTACGCGACTGGCTTTGGTCAGTGTAAGATGTTGTGTTGTTTGATTTCTGCAGGCAGATCAGGCTGCAGTGGCTGGCATTTCCACTGATGCTCACAAGGTCTCTTTGAGGCTGCTGCTCTGCTGGGATGGCAGTTTCAGGGCCTGCTTCACAAAGCCTGGAGGACTTATGGGCACCAAGAAATCTGACTCTTGATCTGAGGTCTGCTTAGTTCCCATCCTCCCTGTCCTCAACTTGCAGCCCCTCCCTGTCTGTGACCTCTGCACCCTGCTTCCACTTGTAGCTCTGGGACAGGGTGAAGCTGCCTTGCACAGAACAAAGAAATCATGGTCCAGAGAAAATAAGGTGTTGAAAGGTTAAATAACGGAATTCTTTGTTAAATACATTTTCTATTTAAATTAATCAATTAAGTACCCAGCCAGTTTGTAGTTGCCATTGCTGAAAAGGGACTGCTTATCTTCTTTGGTAGCCTGGCTGGGGCATAGGGCTGTCTGCTGCATTGTCTGGACAACAGAAGAAAAATAGCACCAGAGGGGAGCTGGGAGCTTTAAAAAATAAAATGGTATTTGATCCTGACCCATTTCTGTCCCCTCCCCCTTCCTCCCCTTCTTTTTTTTTTTTTTGGTTTTTAACCAGGTTTTGTAAAAAATGTTGAAAGAGGATAAAATATAGGTTCGCCTGCAGTATCTATGTAGGTCCATTCAGCACATCCCAGCTGTGTGAAGGCCAGCAAGGGCAGTAGTCTCTGGGAAACCTGATGGTGGTGGCAGAAAAATGAGAGCTGCTGAGGGAAGCTGTGTGCTGGCCTCCATGGGATGCAGATCTCTTCTCTGTGATGTCTGCCCTAGGTCAAAGCCTGAGCACCTTGTGGCCTGAGGGACTGCAGCTAGGTGAGGCTGTGCTGTGGCCCCTTTTCGAGAACAAAACCACCCGCTGCAGGCCTAGCAGCTTAGCTTCTGCTATTATTCACAGCCTTCTAATAAGCTAATCCAAGTGTTTGTGTTCTGTCCTCCCAAACACTCCTGCACTCTTCCTAAAGCTTCTGCTTTGTGCTCTGTCTAAAGTTTGTAAGTGCAGAGTGATTTTAACGCAGTGACCCAAGTGTGACTGCCATGGTCAAACCGCAGGTGGCAGTTGTGAGCAGGCAGTGCAAAACGGGGAAGAAAAAACACATCCCCTGCTGTATTTTCAGAGCTTGATCCTGGAGCTGGAAATCATGTTACCAGCAGAAACAAATGGACACCACCTTCTGGTGCATAAAACGTGCGCTCCTGACAATAAGTCTGAAAGGTGAAATAAGACAAGGCCATTTTCAGTGGGATGAAAAATCCAAAAAAGATCACAAGGAAGGAATCAAAAGAGACTTTCAAAATCAAAATCCCTGACTCAGGGAGTTGAAGAGTGTGTGGTCACAGAGCCGCACCCATGCAGGCAGCGCTGCAAAAACCGGCACCTAACCAGTGTCTTGGCGTCCACTGGGCAGGTGGCTGGGAAATCTTGTGGCCACAGAGCCAGAAAGCCCCGAGTGGACGGGTAAGCTGGCATAAGTCAAGGCAGTTTCAGCCCGTCAGACAGCCTGGACAAAGCTTGCTTTGTTTCCACCAAAAGCTTTGATGGAATCAAAACCTTTCCACAGAACATTTCAATTCAGTCTAATCAGCATTTTCAGATGGAAAACTCTTCTGTAGGAAAATTTCCTTCCAACTCAAGTCATTTACTCCCGAGGCAAATGAGTATAATGTGGGTGTAAAGCATGGTCATGTCAGAGATATAGCAGTTGCCACATCCTTTGGCATGGTGTAAATAGGGATGTGGTAACAGGCAATGGAGAATCATCTTTGTCCCCAGATCTACAGCATCAGTGTGCCATGCCATTCTCAACAAACATAAGAAACTGATTTTAGCTTTGCATCAGGGAATTTTGGGAAACAAGCTGGAATGACAATCAGTCAAGAACCCTGGACCTAAAGTGAGTAGGAAACCCTCACTAGGCATAGAGAAATATGTGGACATCTACCTCTGCCTGTTAAGGCTCTCTCTGTCTTTTTGTGTTCCCCAGTGCTTTCAGTGCTTTCCAGAAATGCACAGTTAACCAAATTCTTTGTGAATTTGCCTCAGTCATTTGCAGTTTGAACACAGTACGTTCTGTTGTAGCAGGTCTTACTGAAAACAATGATTTTATTTTCAAGCAAGAAGCACAGCAAGTACATAGGTGGGAAATGTCAGCAAGGGCAGGCTCTAACAGGAAAGGCTCATAAACAAACTGACCTAACAAATAGTTTACAGCAAGGATCACAGGCTTGGTTCTTTCTCAGCTCTGATGGCAGGTTTAAGCATAACACCTCCATCAGCACAACTGTTCAATAATGTTACAGTCTTCACCAACCTATGTCCAAACATGTATAAAAATACATTGTGTAAAGATTTCATAAACTAGGATGCTTTGGTACCCATCCTGTGCATGTTCTTATATTACACAGACTCTATGGTAAGGGTAATAAAATGATTTATTGTGTGTGTCTATGCAAACCTTACCTTCAAAAATGAAAATGAATATTTGTGTCAATAACTACGGGAATCACAAAATGTACTGTCTTGTTACAGACACTTTGATATAACATTTAACTAGGAGATACACAAACACTTAAAAAAAAAAAAACAAAACACAATAGGTTATGGAAAAAAACAATAGGTTATGGAAAAAAAAGTTGCAATGATTAGTAGAAGACAAACCATATCATACAATCAGTGGAAAAGGTGTTTTGTGTGTTTGTGCTTTAACTGATACAAAGTGAAACAAGGATGGAAAAAGTGTTCTATGGACTGTAAATTGGTTAAAAACCAGACACAGAAAGATAGATATTGGATCATGCTAGCACTTTTCTAGTCCAGCATCCGTTTTCTTAACTGTAAAGCTGCAAGGAATCAGAATAAAGAGAAAGAAACTGCGCAGAGACCCAAGACTTGATAATTAGGGCAGTCTGTTTAACACCTCTAGCATTGTTTTTGCATATTCCAAAATTTCACAAATAAACTTAGACTGAGAGGAGCTGCAAAGAAAGCAAAGGCGGAGAAGGGTCAGAGAGTTAGTAAAGTGTGAACAGAAAGAATTACACAGGTGCAGGTAAAGAAAGTGGAAGGCAAGGAAAACTTTTTGTGACATAAAAAACACAGAAAAATATACTTTCATAAAGGTCTAAGAATTTAGCAAATGGTTGCTAGACATTGACACAGTGAAAATTTTAGATTATATTCTGAGGCAAGTATAAACTATAGGAAGTACATTTTAACGGTCGTATTAACTTTTACTTTGCCATCTTTAATCCTCCATGTCATGTGCAATCATTTATTCTGTCTACGTTAATGTTGCTTTAGAAATGAACAAAAATCTCCCCTCCACGTTTTCTTAATTAGGTTTTCTAAATCTCTTCCTTTACTTGATTGTAGCATCCCCTAGTCTTCCACCCTTGTCACTTCTGCCCTTGTGATTTTCAGCCTTGTTTCTCTGTATACCAGCAGTAGAGCATTTGCTTCCCATATCCCACTTCTACTCAGGAGTCAGAGCTGCAAAGCGGATTAAGAAAGCCAGTTTGGCAAGATGGAAGTTGGAGCTCACAACACTGGAGAAGGAGATCTCAACTTACACAGTTCATGCTGTCACTGGGATCAGGGGATGCCTTAACACAGACGCAAACTGTAAGACCCATGTAAGGGAAAATAGGTTTCATAGGTAGAGTTTAAATGATGAGTGAATTAAGTGAGAGGAATTTGTGGAGCTCATTCTTCCCACCAAATCAATGGAAGGAGGATGTCAATGTTCCTTTTGAACGGTTTCCAAAGGACAATATGACTTACAGTCAGAACAAGTCTAATCTTCATTTTCCCTTTCTGCACTTTGTTTTCGACCCTTCAGGTTGCAAAATAACACCTTGGTACCACTTGGTACACATGCAGAAATAGTCAGGCATGTTTCTGCCCAAGCACATCTAGATAGGTTTGTGTGTGCACATCCCCACATAAACACAAGGACACTGGTGTGCAGGGCTCTACATACACACAATAGCAAAAGCTGTATTTTTCTTTATACTGTCTGTGAACTAGTTTGTAAGTTATCTACCCAAAGTGGAAACCCAAACCTTTCAACCTCACCTTAACTACCGTGAACATGAACTCCTGGGCTCTGCCTGGTGTATGTGATTTAATTTTTATTAGAAAACCTGTTGTTTGCCCCACACCCTTCCTGTATCCAGTCTACTCATTTTTAAAATCCTGTTTACTCTATTGAACTGCATGAACTGATTAATAAACTGCCCTGGTACAAGTAATACAAATCTGTAATTTCTGTTTATTATATTGATCTATTGCACAAACTGGGACAGCATGTTTCAAATACAGTTATTGATGATGCAGCAGCAAAATACAAAAGTGAGTAAATCAGCTGCTTTTCATTTAAAAGAAGTGCTAAGTGATATGTAGTCCAGTGTGGAAGTATACAAATGCTGGCACTTATTTGTGAAAACACATCAGGGATGTCTGTGAGGTTGCACACTGTGCATGGAGCCCCTGTCTGAGAGAGCTGTCAGAGCTGCCCTATGACAGCACTCACCCCAGGTTTGGGTCTCCACTTTCCAGCTACCCAGAAACCTTGAGCAAATCCTGATTATTTTTGCTTCAAATAGAAGCAGCATTTGGCCTCTCTCTGTGTTACAGCACTAATATCAATGTAGAAAAATAACCTAGAATTTCTACAGAGTATTCAAAGGAGAAGTACAGGAAAGATTTAAGTGAACTATGGGGAAATATCACTGACTGGAAATGGTTTTTATACTATTTTCATTTAAAAATCTATGAAGTAACCATAAAAAATCCTCATCCACCTAGACTATTTTGTGGCTTTTAGAACAGTATGGTGTACATGCCTGAGCATAGGGCTGTGGGGAATCATATTTCTTAAGGAACTGAGTAGGTACGCTTATTGTCTATGAGCTTACTGTGTTTATTCTTTTTGCAGTTTTATGAATCTAAATATGCAAGACAAAAGGTAGAGATTCTAGGAAGTGGTGTAGATAACACTAGTAAGATGGGAACTAAGTCAAACAGAGACTCAGTTATTTGATTTAGATCACAAAATGCAACAACAGTGCAATAAGAACTTACTACATATCAGGTTTATACCCTAACCACTGCATCATCCTTTCTCCCATAAAGCTGTCATACTGGAAGGGTTCAGGGCCAGCTTTTTGTACATTACAAAATGTACCTACACAGATGGTACCAGTTATCAGAACAGCAGCACTCTCAGCCACAGACATAGGAAAAAGATTTGCAGAAAAGCTCTGCACCCACGTTCACAAGTTTTGTTTGTCGTAAACAAAAGATTACAAATTTCATTTTGGCAGTTGGCTTCCTTTGAAACTCTAGCCTTTGGTATTAGAGAGGAAAGGAAGTCAAAGAGTCATTTACTCCCCAGTTTTCTCAGACCCAGTATATGATCTCGAATAACTGCTTCTTCTGTCTCAGTTTTTTTTTTTAACCTGCGTTGTTCTTGTTCAGCCTTGTTTGTACAGTTTTGAAGGGCTACTTTTGCACGTATATAGAGCTGCTACAACAGAATATCTGCTTTAATTTGCTCCTACTAAGTGTCAGGAATGTTGATATCTGGATGTATATCACTAATCCCCCTTCCCAAGATCTTTGACCATTCTCCATAAAACCACTCTGCCAGTTCACATTTTCACTGGCCATAACACAATGAAATTCATACTTCTCATCAGCATGAGCAATCACAGGCAAAAACATGAATGACAACACAGAAGTGCTGATTTATTTATATGGGATGCTCTAATTTTGTACTTTGACATCAAGGGGATAATTGCAGAACCACAAATGAAACTTTAAACATTAAACATAAAGAAACATAAATGGCAGTGGCTCCCACATCAAGAGGGGCTTATCTCTGTTCCCCCAAACATCTACACTTACATAGGTCATTGAGCATGGGACTCCCTGTGTAGACATCTATATGGCCACAACATGAAAGGAGTGGATTCTCAGCTCAGCTTCAGGTCTTTATTGAAATATGGAGGAATGAGCACATTTCTGCTGAGCAGAAAGTGTAGACCCTGCCTGTAAAAGCCAAGCCAGAGAAAACATGTATGGGGAAGACTGAAAGTTTCTGAAGAGGAAAAGTGCAATCTTCCTAATTATACCTGAACTGACACACACCGCCAACAGTTTCAGTCCTTCTCCCAGTAGTTTGCAAGCTTCCCGTGACACTTTTATTCTCATCTCACCAAGCTCAAAAACCTCTCTGCTGGTAAATGGTAAAGGAGCCCCCTTTGGGTCTCCTGTGTATATGAATAATCCAATGAAAAATCCTCCCTCTGCTCTGCCTTTCCCTGAGAGCTGCCTGCAGCACAGTCAGCCTCTTGTGCTGCCCCATCTCATCCTGAGCTGTTCGATCAGCATCATCCCTTGGTATAGCAATGAAATGCTGAAATACTGGCACACCCTAGTCCCTGAGTGACAGCACTGGCCCTACAGATGTCAGTGTGTTTTAATAACAGAACTTACTGCCAACTCCTAAACAATGGCTCAGGCATGACAGAAAGGACCAAGGAGCTTTCCAGCCCCTCAGGGCAGCTACTTCCCAGGCACAAGGCCTGGCAAAATCTTTGCCCGAGTGTGCAGAACTGCAGGGATGGAAACAAAACCCATCCCAATTGCCAAATATCTCCCAGACCAGTGCAGTGTGAAGCCAATTGTTATCATCCTTGCAGTCCAAATCCAAATCACTGTTCTAGCTGAATTTCTTTAATGTGTCAGTGAGTTACAGAGCTACTCTTATATAAAGGATTTTGCTTCATTCAGGCTAAAATCTGTTATGTCTCATTATTAAGTCCTTGCAGAAATTGACAGAACAGTGTGAGGAGCTGTAGACAGGGTCTATTCTTCTTGGTAGCTGGAGTGAGTGACCACTGAAAGCAGTTATGCCCTAGAAAATGCCATTGAGGTATTTCCTATTACCTCTCCTTCTCTGCTGCCAACATGCAAGTAGTTTCTTTCAAAGTCAGTAAACTGTAAAGGTAAAGCCCAGCTCAGCTGAAATGAAGGTGATGGTAGAGCATACTAATTTGTTTGCTTGGGTTTTGGGGAAGGGCTCAAAGAAGCCAAAAGGGAGGTAAGCCCACAGCCTTTGAGCGCAAAGGAGGAACACTCTGTGGTTGCTCATGTGGGTACATGGGTGAGGTGAGGTTTTGAAGATGAGGTTCAGATACAGCATCTCACCAGGAAAGGTGAGACTTAATATGACACTTGTAGGTTTCCTGCTATTCTGGTACCAGCACTATGCATATTCAGCTCTATTCTGAGTCAATAAGAAAAGCAAAGAGGAACAGTGTGTCTGGGAGCCATGCAAAAGCCTCCACGGAAACTGGGAAGATTCCCTTGCAGCAGGAGGTCCGGCAGTCCCATGACAATATATTTAGAGCTGTTTATAAATTTTCTGTTCCTGGCAATGATTTTGACAACAATAAACAGAAAAAGGTTCTGGCATTTTTTTTTAGAAGTTTTTCTTCACAACTTTTGGAGGCAATCTTAAAACTACATATCTGAAAAATAAAAACAATGTGGGAATCTTTTGGCTGCAGTGTTTTGATTGTCGAAACTGAAAACTGTTGGGGAAAGGGAGGAGAAATAAGAGAGGCTCCCAAACTTCTATTATGAAAATGCAATTTTAATTGAAAATTGGTATTTGCTGTGGAAAACTCCCACTTGATGAAAACCCATAATTCTGTGGGAAAAAAAAATAGTTTGAACAAAACATTTCACACAGCTCTTTTAATGCTCACAGCACATAGCAGACTACAATACAGAAGCCACTGGATGAAATAATCTCTGAAGTGATCTCTGAGAAACTCAAATGCAGGCAATCAGCTAGAGGAGCACTCTTACAACCTGATGTGATGACGTAATCACTGTTTACTATGCATTTCCTTAAAAATACTTTTATTTGTATCTCCTTTCATAACTAACCACTTCACACATGTAGCAGTTTGACTCTAATTTCTGAAGATAGTAAGGGTCTTTAAGTCAGAATTTCATTTTTCCACAGATAAAAAACAGTTCTCACAAATTCATCATTTTCTGAGGGAAAATATCTACCTTGCCAGACAAAAACAAACAAACAAGACAAACAAACAAGACAAACAAACAAACAAACAAATGCAGCCTTATTTCCCAGTGGAAAACATGAAGCAAAATAGTGTATTCTTAGCACAGTTAAAATTAATATGGCTTGGTCTGTCAAACTAGTATGAAGCATAAATTTTCAATTCCACTTTGAACCACTTCTGCATCAAGTGGCCGCTGCTTATTTATAAGTCCTGGTGCGGACACCTCATGCCCTCCATCCCCACAGGGCCCAGCTCCCTAGAGCTAAGGACACCTGTTGTGGCTTCTGGCTGGACCTCCACACCACATCACATTGCACAGCAGAGACTGGAGCCAGTGAGCCCAGGATGGGAGGGCACCAGATTCCTGTGACAGAGGCTATTTCAGGAAAACCCGCTTGTCAATGGGATGTTGCTGTGGGAACTGCGCAACAGAATTCAGTTGCAATCGGTGTGCTCAATAGAAGTGACATGATGCATGCTGCATATCCAGCAGTGCACCAGGGAGCACGCAACATCAGTACTGGCTCATGTTTGGGTTGAATAATGTGTGTCATTGATATGTACTGCCAATGATTTGAGGCAATGTAAATGTGTTGTTGCAATACAAAATAAATAAATAAATAAAAAGGGTTGAAGGTGATCACTGATCTTCTGTGATCAGACTCATGGTTTTCTCATAAAAATACATGCTCCTGAAGTGCACTACATTAGCACTGAAAAAAATCTATGAAGGTTGATCTCGATTTAGAGTGTCTGGCCAAAAAAAGAGTTTTGTGAATGGTAACAGAATATTGACGGATGAAACCTGCATCTTCAGTCCCTAGAAATTACTTTCTTGCAAACACTAAAAGTCCTGGGTTTATTTTCTTATTCTAGGACAATCTTACAGCCTGCTAGAAAAAGCTAATGTGCTGCTTCTCATTGGTGCTCCTGGCATAGGCTTGCAGCAGGAATCAAGGCTGGTTTGGCAACACTGCAGTTCTCATCCCAACAAAACATCATATATCCAGTGCAATGAAATATCCTAAGAAGCATTTTTTTCTTCTCAAGATAAACATGTAGAATAGATCAGATCACCCACACCAAACAAAAGGCTGTTTCTCTCCATTAATTAAAGAATGAATCTTAGAGAATAGGTTCACATGTAGAAACTCTGCTTTTGCAGATATCTGAAGTTAAATGAGATCAATAGTACTTTGATTTCCACTTTTGGGAACAACAAGGGAGAAGAGTGACCTCTACAGCTCAGCTTCTTCCCAGGCCCACTGTCCTGGGAGGGAGGATTTGCTCTCTTCCTTGCTCATACTAATCTTGCCTGAACCAGCCAGAAAAGAAACAAAAAGAAAAGAAAAGAAAAAAAAAAGCCAACAAGCCAACTTTACAGAAATAGGGTTTAATGTCTACTTCAGATATGCATGTGTCTATGGCCCTCAGGCTGAAATTTTACTGTTGAAGGCTCAAGGAAATTCAGTCTACCAGTATAATACAGCCAAATATCCAGAGCAACTTTAAAATATTATCCAGAGGACTAGGATCTAGGTTCCTTGGTTCCTTCAATGTTTTTACACATTTCAATTTGCAGAGATTAAAAAGGCAAGCAAGCAAGCTATACTATGCTATAAGGCAATTTTAAAATTATTTTGAAAAGAGATTCTGTAAAAGCTAGCACCTACTGCTATGAATGAAACTGGAATGAATCAAATTTTCCCCTGTTGCTGGGATGGACCAAACCAGTTATAGAGTTCAGGGCTTCTGATAAGACTCCTGTCCCTTCTCGGACCGTGAGGACTTAGCAAGCTAACTCACTGCACACAGTGAATGTGTGCCAGAAAGCAGCACAGACAGACATTCACCCGGAGAGAGCCACATTAATTCTTGCTAATAAACAGTAAACCCTGGCAATGTACAGGGCCACCTTCTGCACACCGATACTTTTAAATGGTCATAGCAGTGTATCTCCAGGCCCATTCATACTCCTCAAACTGGGAGGTTCAGCCCTTACTGCATTTACACTCCATCTCAAGGGATTGGAGCAGGGTGGGTTGGACATCTGGGATCCAAGGCAGCATTCATACTTTCAGCAAACATTTATTTCACTCCAGTGCATCTTTGTGTTTTCATTTTTGGTGTCCACCAGGTGGCACAGGCTATCGACGTGTTTACAGACAGGTAAAGTAGACCACAACAGTGATTTCTGCTTCTCTGGACTGCACTGGCTCCTCAGCAGAGCTAGAGCCTTCTTTTCCTGTCCTTGGGGTATGCATTGCAAGTGAAGCATAGCTGTATCAGTAGAACTTCATCACTGTATTACAACAGAAAGCACAAGCATAAATAAGATCCCAGCACTGCCAAGGCAGATGCATTCTGTAGCAAGAAATTATTGGCAGCCTAACCAATGAATCAATCCTCACTTTATTGATTAGGAATTTAAATCTATAGAGCAATACCTCTGACTTGCCTGAAGGGTCACTTCTGCAACCATCATCTACACTGTCTCTGTTAGTTAGTCCTGACCCACAGCAAGCTATCACCTGTTTTGTACCTGGATTTCCTCAACAAATGAGGAAGCTGGTTCATTCTATACTACAACCTATGAGCAAAACTCTTGTAAGCTGTAGGGTATAGAGTGCAGGATATAATGCCTGCTTAAGACAACAGCAGAAATATCAGTAAAGGATGCCGTAACCTGCTACATTGAAGAATTCAGAGGGAGAATCTGATTGGAATCAGTTAATTAGCTGTGGGTATCTTTACCACAGTATTTTACCTACCCAGACATCTGCTGGGTAAGCAACTTGGCCAGGCATGAACAGTCCAAACGGTTCCTACAATGTGTTGAGGACAATTTTCTGATGCAAGTGGTGGAGGAGCTGATGAGGTGTGGGTGCTCCTGGACTTCATTCTTACCAACAGGGATGGCCTTGTTAGGGATGTGAAGGTTGGGGGCAGCTTGGGATGCAGCAACCATGAGATGTTGGAGTTCCGGATGGAACTAGGCAAAGGAAGTAAGGCTAAAAGCAGGATTGCTACCCTGGACTTCCGAAGAGCGAACTTCTACCTCTTCTGGGACCTGCTTGGGAGTATCTCATGGGATAGGTTGCTAGAAGGCAAGGGTGCTTGTGAGAGCTGGACTACATTTAAGCAGCACTTCTTCCATGCTCAGGGTCGGTGCATCCCAAGGAATAGAAAATCGGGGAAGGGGGGCAGGAAACCCGCATGGATGAGCAAGGAGCTCATCAATAACATCAAAAGAAAGAGGATAGTCTATGAAAAGTGGGAAAAGGGCCTGTCCTCTTGGGAGGAGTATAGATGTGTTGTCAGGGCCTGCAGGGACATGACGAGGAAGGCTAAAGCCCACCTAGAGATGAGGCTTGCAAAAGAGATGAAGGATAATAAAAAGTTTTTTTTCAAGTATGTAAACAGCAAGAGGAAGACTAGGGATAATGTGGGTCCCTTGCTGAATGAGGGGGGTGTCCTGGTCACGGGAGACACTGAGAAGGCAGAGATACTGAATGCTTTCTTTGCTTCAGTCTTTGCTTCAAGGGCACTCCCCCGGGATTCCTTGCCCCTGGCAATAGGACAAAGGGTCTGGGAAATGGAGGGCTCCCCCCTGGTGGACATGAGAGTGGTTTGGGAGCATCTGAGTGGGCTCAACGCACACAAATCCATGGGTCCCAATGGGATGCATCTGTGTATGCTAAGGGAGCTGGCAGATGTGATCACCGAACTGCTCTCTATCATCTTTGATAGAAAGGGAAACTACAGGCCAGTCAGTCTCACCTCTGTCCCTGGAAAGGTATTGGAGCAGCTTGTTCTGGATGCCATTTCCAAGCAATTGGAAGAGAAGAAGGTTATGAGGAGTAGTCAGCATGGATTCACCGAGGGGAAGTCTTGCTCCACCAACCTTGTTGCCTTCTATGATGGCATCACCAACTGGGTAGATGGAGGGAGAGCGGTGGATGTCATCTACCTTGACTTTATATTTTTCTTCACGGTGAGGGTGACGGAGCATTGGAACAGGCTGTCTAGGGAGGTTGTGTAGTCTCCTTCTCTGGAGATATTCAAGGCCTGTCTGGATGCCTAACTGGGCAGCCTACTCTGAGGAACCTGCTTTGGCAGGGGGGTTGGACCCGATGATCTTTCGAGGTCCCCTCCAACCCCTACAGTTCTATGATTCTGTGATTTTACTGTGTGCTAACACTTCATCAGTAATGAACCACATCCAAAAGCAATGGTGTGAAGGAGATCCATGGATTCAGATAAGGAAAGAATGCCACATCTGTGTGAAAGAACAAGGCTCTGGCATCATGCACAGCCACAGGAATATCACACAGCCTGCTGCCCCCAGATAGCTGTTCCTCATTGTATTGTCCATGGTGATTTCGTAGTTCCTGAACAAAACTCTGAAAAAACAACTGAACAAGTAAGTTGTCCCAACAGCTGGAAGGGTAATAGTATCTAGGACCTATTGATAGCTCTTGGAGGATGCCACATCACAGACATGGCACAAGAGGCATGGATATCCTTTCCAACATTATCATCCTCTGACAGGGAATTCTGTCCCCTGAGGCCAGCCCATGCTCTGCACCCAGTCCCCAGTCAGATATTTCCCTTTACAGGCTCATGTGCCCAGCCTCCTTTGCCAGACCACAAAACTGGAGATTTCAACCCAAATCAACCATCCCTGCTGGCTGAGCCACGCTACTGTCCTGCACCAGCCTGCACAGAGAGTGGGGCCACCTTCCACAAGGAAGAAACCACCAAGAGTGACTCTGTTCTTATGTGAGGGAAGACAGCCTTAAATATTCCATCATACTCTAAAATAAGTCTATTAAATCATTTTACATATCTTGTGAGTGCAGCCACCTCCATGCACAAGCCCCTCATCCTCAAGCCAGCCACTGAGGCAAGCAAGAAGCCCTGATGCAGGACCGGGGTTTTAAGTGCAAATCCCACCACCGACTCCTCACAGAGAGTGACAATATGGGCCCAGGCAGCCAGGTAGACTTGTCCAGTGGCCATTGTACCCTGGCTGATGAGGACCTAGCTACCAGTCTGTGGCTGCCTCAGGACACACCTCTGATGAGGGAAGGCACTCACTGAGGCTTCTGTGGAGCCATGACAGCTGAGGAGCCCCTAAGATGGTGAGGTGAGCACTGCCGCTGCCCTGTGGGCAGGCAGGGTCTGAAGCAGGGACTGCTCCTTCCTGGCATCCCTCAGCAACACAGGAACATATCTGGGAGGTGGCAGAGGGGGGGGAAGCATAAGGAGTTGGAAGCAGGTGCTGGGACCTGGTAAAGAAGGCTCTGCTAAAGGTGAGTTGAGGCAGCCCCAAATCTCTCTGGACCTATTTATTTAAGCCGTAGCAACTTGTCCTGCTTTTTATCCAACAGGGGATCTTGCTTCCTGCATTCATCACATGTGCACCATGAGTCTGCCCTCTTACTTCCCCATCACATCTCCTTAGCAGGTCTCTGCCTGGCTACCATCTCTACCCCTCACTGACGCAGCCTCCTGCACGCGTGAGGCGCTCACCGCTTCAGTTTCTGTGTGACTCAACACCTACAGTAGTTTCTTAAATTTCAAGATCGGAAAGGAGGCCACCCCCCTTGCTGCCACCACCAGGGCTGACGAGCGTTTTGGTTGTAAATGCTAACGGGAAGCTCTGCGAAAGCTTGAAAGCAGCTGTGCCGCCAAAGCCACCTGACCCCTGCGATGCCGCCTGCTCTGCCACTGCCTGCCACCGCCTCTTACGTAATCACTGCATGACTCCAGCTTTCCTGGGACCTCGTTATGCAAAAAAGTTAAAAAAAAAAAGAAAGAAAAAAACAAAACCAAAAAACAACAAGATCCTCACTGACCCACTGACATGTTTCTCAAGGCAGAGGTGTCACATGCAAGTGAGTGCTGAGCCAGCCTTTGGAAGAAGAGCTCGTCATCCTCTCACTCTGCTTGGGCACTCTTGGGCCAGGAGCTGGTGTCAGACAACCCTGGCTGCTGCATCTGACCCACAAGGTGAGTCCTGGCCAGGCGATGAGAGGGAGCTCAGGCACCGGGACTTCTTTAGGTGCTGAGGGGCAAAGAAGGAAGCAGAACTCCACCAGGAAACCGTGCCTGTGCTGGTCCCTAGACCCTGCTGGCCATTCTGAAAAGTAGGTGACTTTCAGAGTGGAAATTGCTAGCTTCTTGTTTTGTTTTGTTTTTCTGTTTTATTTTTTCTCTTTTTTCTTTTTCTCTCTCTCTCTTTTTTTTTTTTTTTTTCCAATTTTCTCTTTTTTATTTTCTCTTTTATTTTCTCTTTTATTTTTTCTTTTCATTTCTGTCTTCTCTTTCCTTTCTTTCGCTCTTCTATGTATTATATCTATGCATACTATGCTTCCCACTCCATCTGTCCCCAAATCTGCCTTTTTCCAAACTCCCTACATTCAGCACTCCTCCCTGCCGGAACACCAACACCTGTTTGTGGACATAGATGGGTACACATACACTCACTATCTTGCAGTGCCTGATACCTTCCTCCTTAGTTTCTCTTCCCATCTTTGGTGGGGAGTGATGGAGTGGTTATGTTTGTGGATTTTGTTGTATGGTTCTAATATGTTTGCCTCATTGTTGCACTCACATTTTTGTTGCCTGTTCTTGAGCTTGCATTTGCCTGTCTGTGAGGGTAAGGAAGAATTTATTTCTTGTATTGAGTAGATTTTTGTTTCTAGAGCATCACCTGGCATGTCTATGGCAGTCAGCACAGTGGTAGAACTTGATAACAATACGGTGAATGTTAAGTGCTGCATTTGCAGCTCCAAAGAGAGGGGTTGACACAGAGGAGCCATAGCAGAAAGGTAGCTTTCTCAGCTCCCACCCCGGCAGAAGGACTCAGCCAAAGTACAAAGCTTTACTAGCAGAGATGACAAGGCTGAGAAAGGCAGTAGAGTTGGCCTTGGTGAAACCAGCGGTTATTATGGAGTGAATATTTACCAAGGCCAAGAACAACTCCTGTCATGGAAGACCCTGCACAGTAGCTGTACTTGCTCAATTTTGTATTTTAACCATGCCTCTGTTTTGAATTTCCTAAGCTGGTGAGCTTGCATTGACAACACAACCAGATACAAACATCTGGTTTGTATGTGTTTCAACCCTTTTGCTTCCATCTCCCGCCTCCTCATCTTCTCCTTCCTGTGACTCTTTTTTCCAGTTTTTTTAAATGCTTGAGTCCCTACCTGCAAACCTGTTCTGAAAACCCCATCCTTTATTTCAGTCTACATAATTGGCCTTTCCTTTGCTTACTCCATATGGGGAAGATAATGATGCATACACCCTTTACTATGTCCATTGCCGTATTAGAAGCACAGAGAGCATAGATAAAAAATTCAGATGATCCAGATGTTGAAAACTGTGTGAAAAATCATTAATACTGTGTTGGACTCTTTGTTTCTTTCTGTCATTGCTCAACTTTTAACGTGGTTTCTTCAGTTCACAAACTTCTGGGGACAAGCCTTTTCCTCTCTTGCTTTGAAAAAGCTTTTGCATCTCATTTCAAAGATGGGGAGGGGTTGTCATTTCCCTCTCTACTCTGACTTCTCCTTTTGAAACAAGTTTGAGAAAGAAAGAAAGAAAGAAAGAAAGAAAGAAAGAAAGAAAGAAAGAAAGAAAGAAAGAAAGAAAGAAAGAAAGAAAGAAAGAAAGAAAAGAAAGAGAGAAAGCAAGCGAGAGAGAGAGAAAGAAAGAAAGAAAAAGAAAGAAAGAAAGAAAGAAAGAAAGAAAGAAAGAAAGAAAGAAAGAAAGAAAGAAAGAAAGAAAGAAAGAAAGAAAGAAAGAAAGAAAGAAAGAAACTATTCCAAAGGTGGGGAATTTCTATATAGGCAGGTGTCAGGTGATGCATATTTATTATACCTGAAGAAAGGTGTAAAGCTACTGTGTTTTATTTCTGAATCTTGTGGTGAAGTAGTTTTGGTTTTGAATTTTAAAGCGGACACCTGTCATGAAATTTTTATGTGAAGAAAGGGAGTATTTAGCAGCCATTTTTCTACCCAGGATTCACCATCCTTATTTTGTGGCAGCAAAAAAATAATTTTACAGTGAAGAAGATAAAGCATGAAGTATTTTAATTATATTAATTAAAGAGAGGAAAGAATGCCATAGTCATGAACTTAGAAGGTTCACAGACTTCCACTTCAAGGGCAGTCTTTGGTGCTTGAAGCAGTTTAAAATGGCGGGGAAATCTGCAGCCAGAGCTGAATATTACAGAGAAGTAAGAACAAAGACAAAGGCTGGACCTCGAAGACACTTTTCCTACTGGCTTCCAGTGAACTCCAAAACACAGCAATTCCTCTCCTGCAGGTGGAAGTATCCCCAGCATTTCTTGTTAACTGTGCTTACCATCCACTAAACTACAGGGCAACTGGGGACGTGCTGCCAATTGGTCTTTTGAGGTGCTACAGCAGAGAGGTCCTGCTGTCTTGGAGTAATTGGGACATCTATCACACAAGGGTGCTCCCTCAGGTTCCTCCATTATCCCTTACCACACAGAAATCATGGTGCGTTCAAATCTTTTCAGGTCCCTGTAATAGCAGTAGCCCTTTCTTTGCTTTCTGTCTAACGCAAAAATAGGTTTCTTTTCATACTTTATAGTCATCGTAAGTTAATATGCAGTAGATAAACCTCTAGAGAGAAAAGCTGAGTTGCAAAAGAAAATGAAACTGCCATCCTGAATTCTGTGGAATTAACCAAATTTCCCCTTCTACATAAGGGGCAAGATTGTAGATATAAAATGCAAGTTATTGAGACAGTGTGTATTAGTTGAAAAAGCAAGTGACACTCATATATGACAGAGATGTGTATCTATCTGGATGTTGCAAATCTGCCAAACCTCAATCTGCTGTTCATAATCGCTTGGTTATTTATATAAGCAACATAAAATGCAGTTCCAGCTAGAGTCTTGTTACTGCTAGCAGATACTTGGTAATAGTAAATCAATATGCTGAAGAACTCTTTCTGAAGATCTTTTTTTTTGGTGAGATTACCTGAAATGTTCTATCACTAAATAAATAAACTAAGATTGTGGGAGGAACTCAGTTTTCTCTCACATTCAGTGACTTTCAGTACCAGTGGCATGTGCTAATCTGAAATACAAAAAGATAGCTTTTTTCCTTAAAAGTCAAATTTGCAAAATCTCCTTGGATTTGAGCATTTAGCAGAGCACTTTGATGAGGTTTACAAAAGGATTTAAAGTATCAGCTCTAATCTTTTTTAATGTTCTTTCATACTTCGTGGTGTTACCTCCTGGCCTTTGGATACCTATTCCACTTCCTGCACTCACAGTCCCTGTACCTGATACAGCAGCTCACCTCCATTCCCAGTTGGCTCTGGGATTTCTTGCATCATAAGACAATTCATATTTCCAGTTCCTTGCATTTAAAGAGCTCATTAAGTTTCAGTGAGATTTAGGTACCTACATCACTCAATAATTTTAGAACATTGTAGATGTTGTAGATATAGATCGTAGATATCTGAAACTGCTACTACAGACGCACATCCCATTTACTTTCTTTGTAGATTTGGCTACTGAATTTCACAGGTTATTTTTGAAAATGGGAGTAAGATTGTTTTAGTTGTTTTTGCAAGTTGTATTTTTTGTCATTACAGATTTTAGGAAGCAAGATTGGACTAGCAGAAGCAATCAGTTCTCAAGGTTTACTCTTCATTTATGAACATTTAAACTAACATTACCTATATCATAATGTGAATATGTATTGTTCGACAGTATATTAATAACTATGAAGACAGGAAAGGAAATCAGCTCTCGGGTATTTTTAGACCTTACAGATTACAACTGGGTATTTTTTTTTTTTTTTTGAATTACTACATTCAAAAAGCAATGACATACTAGTGACCCTAAAACTGTTTTTTAATGAGTTTTACTGACAAATAATTTTGACTGAAAAAGTGGGAGCTGCTTCTAGGAACACTAAAAATGCTTCTAAACAACAACTACTTCAGACTTGCAAAGCCAAATGTTATGAATTTTCATTTCAAACAATCATTTTCATGCAGAAATTAATCAGTTCCTTAAGAAAGAAGAATGGTTAACTATCCTGAAGCATTTAATTTCAGATAAAAACAAAATGCTTTCTTTTAAGCCCATAGAAACAATTTTGCAGATGTTCAGATCGGTCATGGAAAGAACTCTGCGTGCATCTCGCTTGTAGGTCATTCCAACATGAGCTGCAGTTTACATCTGTAGAGGGAATTCAGGTATATAAAATAAATAAAGAGGGGGACAAGAGTCATGCAGACAGTGTAATGAGATCAATACTGTAACTTCAGAGAGAAGAAAAACAATTTTGTATAATTTTTACATTCCCAGCTAAACCGTTTCTTCTGCTCTGTATGGCTGATACCTATACAACACAAGTCAGACCTGGGAAGCAGGTTTGTGCCTCCTATAGAAAGGTAATAATGATATCTGTGAGCAAGTTTTGCACCCTAAGTCTTTATGGATTTCGTGAGACTATTACATGCGTTTTCCTTGCTGTGTTTACTGATGAAACATGCAAAATCAAGTATGTTATGATTTCAGAGGTTTGAGCAGAATAAAATGTGAAATTTGAGTTTGCTGCATTCTTTTTAGTGGTGTGGAGGAGAATGAAGCTTTGAGTGAATGATGATGGTCTGTTCATGTGTAGCTGAAACATATCTACTCTCCAAGACTACTCTACATATAAAGTGTGAAAATTTTGAACAAGATTAGTTTTAAATCCCTTCAATGAATAATATCAAAGAAAGATTAGTAGCCAGCATTGCTTTGACAGTTCAAGGTTTAAAGAGAGTATGACAGTAAATAACTCTCTGTTGACTAAGAAACCTATCAGAAGGACATGAGAGGCATAACAGAAGGCTGGAACCTCCTGTTACTATTTGCAACAAATGCCATTTCTGTCTCATACAGAGTAGAAGACTTAAAAATTCTGAAATACCTAGATATGGTCAATTTTTACCACCATAACTTTTAAATTTCCTGTGCTGTGGCTTATAAAAGGCTTAATTTTGTGGGAACATTCAAAGATTTGTCAGCAGAAGGAAAGTACAGTTCATAAGTGTATTACATGCTAGTTATTGCATATCTAGCATCTCTGCTTATGAGAAACAGTTATTGCAGTAACTAACTGTAGTAAGGCTTCTATGCCAACATCAGTGGAATAATTTGCAGGCACCAGGCAGTACTTCAGAAAAGACTAACGACTCCAGACTTTGACATTTCTCTTGCCAAACTTAAAAGACTTTGTTTAATAAAAACACTATTTAAATTCCAACATCCTTTAAGATGTGTGAGAAGTGCCACCCTCTAGTAAAGAGGCTGTAAATCATAAGCTATTTTATGAAAAAATTCTAGCTTTTACTTAAAAAGGTGTCTTCTTCGCAGCATGTTTTTAGAAATTTAAGAATTTGTTCCCTCAAATCAAGTGATGCTGAGAGGTAAAATCAAATTGTGAAGAGCTTTAGTTTTGTTCTGTTTTGTTTATGGGGTTGTTTTAGATGTTGTTGGAGGGACGTTTTCCACCTGTCTTGGTTTTGCATTCAACACTGATACAGTTTTAATCCTTTGTCTGCATCCACAAGAACTAAACATATTTTTCTGTAATCAAAAGCTGAGATTCCTGCCTAAGGAGGAAACTACTGCTAGAAGAGGCTTTCCAGAAAAACAGCAAATATCATGAAAATCCTATTAAGCTTCATAATTTTTCATCTGGGGGACACTAAAACATCTGTTCACCTGCAAGCAAGGACCCCACAACCCAGCTTCATCCTGCCCTGCCCTTTTCACTGAAATACAAGCCTGTAGAGCATACACCAGTTTTTGCTGTTTGCCCGTTCACACTCCTTGAAATTTCACTCAGTTTCCCTTGGCTGCAGTGCTGTCCTCCACCTTCTGGCTAGGTTGCTGTATAGTAGTGGTTTGACGCATGCTCTTGCTATGCTACTATGTCAATGCGGTCACGGCAACTGGGGGTGAAGTGTTGTCCGAGCATCAGTGCTCGGGGAGGCAAGGACTGTTCCCGTGCTCCTGGGCATCTCGCAGACCAAAGAGCTCCTGGCAAGAGCAAACACACTGGTGAGTACGTTGTGTCTAGCTGAAATTTGTGCAACAAATTCTGGCTGAATTTGTGTCTCGGTTCCCTCCTTTTTCAAACGTTTGCAGTAAGCCAGATAAGATGCAATTAACAGCAGAAAGTCAGATAAGATGCCATTAACAGCAAAATTTAGCTTAGTGTTTTGATAAAGAAGGGTATCTTTATTTTCTTGTGCGGTCAAGAAGTTTAAGCAGAAATTCCTACTGCTTTGGTCTAGCGAAAGCGTACCATGTATAATAATGTTGCAAGGAATGACCCAAGGGATGGAAAAGATCATTTTGTATTTGTATTTCCATTTTCTGTACAAAACATAATAGCCTGGCTGCGGTTTTCTGTTGCTCTGGATGAAATCTGGAGTAGTACAGAGGCACTCCAGGTTTGTCTCTCTACAGTAGCTTCATGCAATACTAGCTTAAAGCATTATCATCTTTTCATGTGATTTTAAAAAGAATCTGCAGCTATCAGTTTTGAGCTAGTAATATTATTTCTAGGACTGCACCAGGTGAATTTACATAACCATTTCACTTCAGTTACCCAGAAGTATGCATTTTGAATCTGATAAAGCACTGATAAACACCCTGTTTCTTTGGGCACAGAAAAACTCAATGAGTTGGGACTGAAATGAGGAGTTTCATCTTTAGTAGAAGTGGGTTTGCCACCAGTTCTGTATCTTATAGAAACTGAGGCAGAAGGTGGCCGATGCATGACTCTGCCTTGCAAAATCTTCAAAAGTTTCATTTATTTCCTGTGATAGCAGAGTGAAAGGGAAACCTCTGATGAAAAATCTTGATATTAACAGTTAATGAATGAGAGACGTGATCACGTTCTGCAGTGGGTGCCCTTTGCACACACTTCAGAGAGTGGAGGAGGCCCAGCAGCCTTCAAGACAACCCAGTAGCGATGGCTTATTTCCTTTAAATAGAAAAAGGAGAGCTTTTAGACAGCATCAGATCCTTTGACAGGACTACTGCAAAAGAACACAGGGATGGGGGTCTTCCTGCCAGAAAACAATGAGAAGGCACCATGCACAGAAATCTGTGGTCCTCACTATGCTCCACTCCTGATCGGCTAGTTCAACACACCTTAGCGAAAATGCTTTCTATTTTATGAGTATCAATTTATCAGTCTGAAACAAAAGGGTAAGCAATTAAATTAGTTTTATTTGGGATCTTAAAGAAGTTTTTTAAAAGGGATACTGTGATTGGTCCTGCATCCCAGAGGTACTGGGAGAAGGAAAAGACTTAGAGAGCAAGTGGGAGAGCTCAGTTGAGGTTTGTTTACTTAAAACAAAATTGTTTCTTCGGACTGGAATGTAGGTGACAGCACTGCTAGGTTAGCAAAACTGTGGCACTCTGCTGCGTACATGTGTCTCTGGCATGAAAAGGTGAAGAAAGGAGTCAGAAGTATCAGCTGCAGGAGAAGGCTTTCTTTTCTTATGGCTGGTGTTTGCTAGGGAATGGATTTTGAAAATGGGGGGGGGGGTCCTTGTTTTTAGTAGGGTTTGTTTTGTTTATCCTCCTAAAATACTGTTGATAATTCTGTGACAGTGGTATCTTCACAGTTTCCATGGAGTGGGGGATTTTGTCATTTTCAAATGATGGCTCAGAGTTTTTTAAATGGGGATTTCATATGTTCTGAAGACTTACTAACCATGGCTGATTACGTCTAGGAAAGATCAGAAAGGTGTTGAATTATTTTCTGATGTTTCTTGACTTCTCATTTCCAAGACTGAAAGCCACATACTTGCAAAAGTCAGTGGCAGCTTTGCTTAAGCCAGCATTTCTGGCCTCGTCACATAAAAAGCTCTTTGCCTACGCTTAATTTTAAACACACTCTCAGGACTCATTGATTTTGTAGCCTGCAACGACATTCTTGTGCTATGGGGAGGAAGGGACTTACCTGCTGGTTTGGTCTGCCTCTCATTTCTTCCTCTTGATGAGGCATTGCTATAACATCTGGGGTAACTTTCAGATAATTATGAGCTTATCTTCATGAATTGATCTTCATTTTAAAGAAGTTGGTGTGACAGCAGTTTTTGTCAGATTCAGTATGAACCAGATGGAATTTTCCATCCCTGGGTAGGGCAGAGTGAGGTGGAGAGCAGTGCAGGGCTGCGCGTCCCGCAAGCTGCACGTCGCTTGTGGACATCCACCTCCAGTGCCTGCCAGGCTGGCTCCCAACAGCAGTGCAAGCAGAAGACCTGCTCCAGAGTTACACCAAGGTAAATGCAGCCCCACCTTCCTGGTAGCATAGAAGGCCACATAAAACCTGCACACACAAGAATTAAGACGTTCATACCCACCATACACACCCCTGCATGGCATAATCTTCTTATGTCTTATTTATTGCTTTACTATAAGTGATGTAACACAGATTTGATACAGTATGAGGTCTGGTCATGCAAATTGGTGTTCTCTGACTGTGCTTCTGCTTGCTACTGGTACACAAGCTGCAGTAGTAAATGTGGCTGTGCCCTGGTAGTGTAAGTGATCTTGTTGACATGAGTTAACTTGAGGGAACTCTGGTCTGTCTCAGCATCACTGCATCCAAATGAAATAGCTCATATATCTCTGTGCTACCATGCACTGTGTGGTGCACAACTGGCAAGTGAAAAAGGTACAATTCAGTTATTCATGCTTTATATGTTCCTGGAGCAGGGTCTGCCTATTAGGTGCTGAAACTGAAGGAATAAGACAACTAAAACATGTCTAGAAAATACTCAGATCTAGCCTGTCTTTCAGCTGTAGCCTGCTTTCTCAAGAATGTTTCAGTTGTTGTTTAAAAATATCAGCAAAAATGTTCTGAACATACTGACTGATTTTGTACCTTCTGCTGAAACACATGAGTTTCAGAATCCCATCTTTCAGAATTCAACTAAATTATCCCAGCCAAGCACAGTCTGCTGAAAAATTGATGCTCTCCACCCAAACAAACAAACAAAAAAGTTTAGGCTTCCTTAAGCATTTTTAAATAAAAGGAGTTTCTTTAAAGTGGTTTCCTGGGGGGAAAAAAAAAATAAAAAAATAGAACATTTATGCAGTTAGTATAATACTGCGCTGTGGTGTGATGGGTGCAGGTGTCTTGGAAGCAGGGACAAGCTGGATGGAACAAACTGTGGAGATTTCTTTATTCACCAGCACCACACACCGAGGCATTTGCAGACCAAGAACTGCAGAACTGTAGCTTGCAAAGAATCATAAGTAACTTCATGGTTTTAAGAGTTTTTCAGAGCATTTCCAGTCTTAATATCCGTTGTAGGCCCACAGTAAAATTTTGAGGTCAGTTTGTTCAACATAGAGCAATACCTGAGCTAGCTTTGAGGCTAGTTACCATGGGCAGGGCAGCCTCCAGATTGGTACGGGCTTTTACCACAAGTAACGGAATCGAGGAAGATTTATACAGCAGACAAGCTGTAAGAACCTGCACTTTGGCTCCAGGTAGTTTGGTAAATTTGTGTAGGTTCACATCGCTTGAAGTCTCATACCTCAAGACCAAAAGACAAAACTACAAATCAACCCTAACACACCGTATTGTGATTAAGACCCAAAGGCAATGTTTTAATCTCTCTGAGCCTAGAATTTTAGCACACCAGAAAGTAAAATACATCTTTCAGACCCCTGAAAATCAAGTTTTCTTCTACAGACTCAGAGACTGTGAACAGGTTTTAAAAGTGATCAACTCCAGAGAATCCTTACAGGGTCCTGGAATCTGATTTTCAAACAAGCACCCTATTGAGTACAAAGCTTCTGTGGAAACCAGGCTTTAGAACACCTGGCCCTTACAGTGAAAATGCTCAGTTTTGAGTCTCTGTAAAGATATCACAACTGACAGACTTGCAGCAACATTTGGCAGTGTTAGCTAACAATCACTTGTTTGTTTTCAAAACAGATATGCAGCAGATATATGGCTTTGGCATATTCTATTTGTTCCTTTGACAGTTTTGCTTTAAATTTGAGTGTAAAGCTTCACAAACAAGAATGATTCTGCCAGTATCAACCACAGAAGCAGTCATCCTGAAGCTCAGGAATGCAGGGCGGTAGCCTCTGCTCTGTTTTCTCCCTCTCTGTCCACTTCAGTCAACAGACCAAGTCATCTCCCATTGAAATGCAAACAATGAGTAATATCTATTCCTCAATAGCACCTGCTAACCGCTGCTTTAGTGTGAATGTGAAATAATCAGGAATATGAGTAATTAGAATGATATCCTTTTATCTTGAATAGGCTGGTAAGTTTAGAGAGCATTGTGAGATACTACCAAACCACAGCACAAGCAGCAGAGGGGACCGAAACTTGTTTACTAAGGTGCTTACAGTGCAGTGTTTGTACCGCATAGTGTTCCTGCTAGAAGTTTTCAGGAGGTTCTATTGTAAATCGCGCCATGTTCACCAGGGCCTGTTTATTATCTCGTTTTATCAGTGTACGTTCTGAATAATTCCTGTGGGTTAGACACTTTAAGCAGTAGACCATCTTGAGATTAACAAACGAGTTCTGATTTAGTTTAAGCTGACATAATTTAAGAGTGAAAAAAATGGGTAACTGTCAAGCTAATTTATATCATCATAAAACAAGGGCAGCATGACTCAAACTTTGTGTTGATTTAAACTCCTTCAATCCTAAATTCTGTTCCCAGTTTAACTATGGTAAAGTTAGAGTAAACTCCAGTGATGTTTCTGTGGATTGCCTCTTATGTACACAGGCGCCAAATCATGTGCAGTAAAAAAGTTGGAAATAAAACTTTGATCTGAAAATTTTCAATGGAGTAGTTAATTGCATAGCAGAATTATGTGTTTATTTAAAAAACAACAACAACAAAAGAGTGGAAGCTTTCTTCTTCTTTTTGTTGTTGTTGTTGTTATTTTTGTTTTATAAGTTATAGTTAAAATCAAGTAAAGAGTATATGCTGAGATCGGTGCATGTCTTGGGAAAGACTTCAACACTACCACGACAAATTAATTGTTTTGAATTACTTTTTTTTTTTTTTTTCTACGCTTTCTACACTTTCACTTCAGAGTAAAGAAAAGAAATCTCTAACAGAGAGGAGTTATACTAAGTAACTAAGTGCACTTCTAAATTACACAGATTTTTCCTTTGTAAAGTAAATATATGTAGATTTATACTTGGGCTTTAATTCCTGTATTCTTGGTTACAAATAGCCCTCTCAGTTCTGTTTTTAAATGAGACCAAGATCAAAAACATAATTGATGATTGTAGATATTTATGTAGAATTTGTGATCTAAGTAGGGGGAAAAAAGTGGATGATTTAAGAAAAAGACTGCAACTTACAGAAAGGGAAGACATATGAGAAATGGTAACATCTAGATTTGTACATCAAAAATTAGTAAATTGAAAAGAATAGAATATAAATATTCACTTTATTAAAATGAATGAATTTAGTATGAGATTTGGCTCATTCTCTGTTCTAATTCAAAGAGAAGATGAGTGACCCACAGCTACAGTTCTATTCTACAACTGCTATAACACTCACTGGAAATTTATATAATACTCAAATTCACCCAGTATTTCAGGGTATAATAACAATTAGATTGTGTCAGTTCAAAGATCTGCCTGGTGCGATCTTTTTAATTCCACTTTTATTTTTGATTGACACACTATCATGTGTGTCAATGAACTTCACATTTAAATTTTACATTGCATGAAAACGTGCTTCCTTTTCTTTTGTTGATATCCACTGCCTGCTAACTCCAGCACATGATCTTTATTCTTAAGAAATAATGAGTTAGCATTGCTGTATACAGAAACTATTTTAAATCTAAGCCTGTTCTGGTTGCCTTTTGCTGGAACTATTCAAATTTTATTGCATCCTTGGAAAAAAAGAATGAAATAATTTGAGAGTTGAGGGCTTAATTTATGATCACAAAAAAGTGAGATTCACCAGTCTTTTACTGAGGCAGTGTGTTTTGTTTAAAGAAAAGTGTGTATCATCTTGTATATCTGCAGTGAAACAGTTCCTGTTAGATACGTATTTTTGGTGGAGGACTTTGTACAGCCTTCTAGAAAGAACAGTTCATCAGAGTCTGCTCTGAGCTGCTGCTCAGGTTGGAGATAAGAGAAAGAAGAAGAGTTGCGTCTGAACCAGACCTCTGGAGCCTGAGCCCTACCATGGCCTTCTGTTAGCAGATTAAAAGCCATTTTACCAGAAGTGAGGGTCTTTCAACCATGTTGAGTGTATGCACGAAAACTGTAGTGTAACATGCTGATGTTTTCACGGACATGTAAATGGTTTAGCACTGGCATTACACTAAGACATTACATATTCAGCCCTGTGCAGCTGTGAGCGTCCTGTGCAGCTATGAGCATCCCGTGCAGCTGTGAGTGTCCCCTGCAGCTTTTCTGTCCCATGCAGACTCAAGTGATAATTGAGATATTTAGTCCTGGAGGCAAATCCTTGCTGAGTTCATCAACTTTTCTATCCTTGGACAGCACCGAAATTAATCAGATGCATTGTAGAGGTGGTAAGGATAGTTTTTAATGCATGTATTTAAAAATCTTAACATAAAAATGTAGCTTGCTTTCTGTCTGCTCAGACAAGTAGGAGACTAGAAATGTTGTTGCTCTGTCCAGAGCATTGTTCAGAAACATGCTCTGTGTGAACAGAACTAGCAGCTTTAGTGCGAGTTAGAAGTGAAAAATTAAGGAATAACATCACTGTTTTCCATTTTTCTGTGCTTTCTCTTCCACTTAAGATGCAGATAATATGTAGCATGCCTGTTGTCCTTCCAAGACTTAAGCATATCAGAATGTCATTAAGTGATTGCCACAGAAACAATAGATACCAATGCACCTTATGAAACTTTTGTTGCATAATGTACATGACCAGATGTACCATCATTACTAATATTAATGTTTCCACTTCTTGTGGCTACAAACTGTGTGACACCTTGTGTGCTTGGTTGATGGAGTCTGCACTCATGAAGACTCCCAAGACAAATATTGTGTGGGTATATGTGTGACTCTGTGGGCTGCAGACATAAATAACAGGTAGACTTCAGGCTTTGTGGCCTCAGACTCAATGCTTTCACATGTTGGCCCAGCTAGGCCTTCATTCCTTGCCCTTAAAAGGCCAGATCCTGCCTCCGATAAGAACTTCCCCTACCTCCCACTTCTCACTCAAACAGTCCCCAAAGCCTCCCCGCCTCCAGGTAGGTACAGCTGTGCCTCTGGTCTGACTCCTGCTTCTTCTCCTGGACTCAGCCCTCACTTCTCGCTGCTTCACTCCCATCTGCTTCCACCTGGGCAGTATTAAGTCATCAGGAAACTCCCACCTTGGTAGCACGGATCAAAGTGTGAGGGATTAAACAAATGTGCAAAGCGTTGAACATCTCTGTGCTGAGATGAATTTGTTGGAAGAAATAGCTCATTTTTTTGTTGCTTTTTTGTTCTGTCTCATAAATACCTCTTTTGGGTCCCTCTTACTTCCTGTGATTCCCAGCTATGTTGAACAATGAGTGTTGGTTACAGCAATCTTGAAACTTCTTATAGGATCTCATAAGGACAGGCACCAGGAGCAAGAGATGGACAGGGAAAAAACAAGCTACTTTGCCCAATGTGGGTGATAAGTTTAAACAGTGAAAAAGCCACCTGTTCATCTTTGACTCATTCAACAAAGAAGTCACGTCAAATACCAACCTGAAAAATTCCTGGTAAGTGATTAAGCCCTGAAACAATAGCATATTTCTGCCTCTTGACGCTGTCAGAAACCACAGGTACACTCATTGAAATTCTCCCTTTGATGCTTTGACATCAGGAGTAATTTTGATCAAAAACCAGAGAAATTACCCCAAACATATTCACGCTAAAGGAGATTCTTTGTTTTGGTCTGTAGCTGCTCTCAGAACCTTCGCATTGTGTTTGAGATGTCAAAGAGTTACAGCTAAATTAAAACAAATGCATTCCAAATGTATTTAATTACCAAATCACACTGATTCAGAAAGAGAGTACTTTCCTGGAACTTGTCCTGATTTAAACCAGAACAGAGTTCTGGTCACGCTGAACAAACTAGGACAGCAGTTAGATGTGGATTTGTCTATTTTACAGGTCTGCATTGTGCAGAGATCATAGTAGATGACAACCTGACAATACTGAAGGTCTTTAAATCTGTGAAAATAAACAGCAGATATTTTGCCTGCAAGCAACAAAATACTTAATCAAATAGTTTCCGCAGAAGATTAGCATTTTTAGGCTCATTGTTCACATTTCTGCTGTATGATATATATTTAACTCTTTGTGTATATGATGGAACTCCTTCATCTACACTTACACATTGCTTGATTTTTGAAATCCTCTAGTGATCTTTAATGCCTCACTGTTGAGTGCTATCTTGAGATACCTTAAAAAGGAATATGGTTTTCAGTGAGTACTGTGCAAGAAAACAAAGATTGTGGTGCTATGCAAATAAGCAAAAAGAGTATTTTGCTTCCAATCTTTTGTTCTGTTTATGATTTCTGACGTTGGATTTTTAAGAAATCAATAGTCACTCTTGGAAAACTAGACATTCAAGTGTGGTCTTTTGCATGATACTTGGAAAGTGAAGAACATTGGAAATTTTCAAAAGACTCCAAACATATTTCAAATGGACAGTGTTTAGGAATTGTTTATGTTTTCCACCGATACATGAACTTTTCTGGCTAGTGTTGATGTGAATGCTTGTAAAGAACAAAAGAAGTTCCCAATCGTGGCTCTTTATCGTTTCTGACTCTGTAGGTCCTTCACTGAATAAGTTCCCTTCTGTATTCTGAGCACCACACCATCCCTGCCCAAAGTGACGTGCCCTCAAAGATTGTGAATCACATCTTTCTATTTGCTTGTAGCTGGTTATCACCAAGAAAAGAGCAAATCATGTCACTCATGTAATTAATTGATTTAGTAAGAATGTTGGTTAATAGTCATGCTGATTATTAGAAGTGTTGATTTTCAGAAAGGTCTATCACATGACAGATTTTCACAAGCTTACAGCATCTGATGACGCTAACATATATGGCCCAGGCTTTCTAAAAGAGTTTGCCTTCTCACTTCAGCCATTCCTCTGAATCTGGCCATTTAATCTGATTCCTAAATAGCTGTTTGAAAGACAAAAATGCTCAAACTGAATGTTACTGGCTAAAAACTAAATAATGGGTGTTAAGCTGATTTTGTTTCCTTGGAGTTCTGTCAATTTTCAGACAGAAGTATTTTTTTTGGGGGGGGTGGGGGGGAGAAATTTTTCAGCTGAAAATGTCAGCCAGCCCTCCTCTCCCCAGCACTCTGACCAACTCTGCCAGGAACCTTGGTGATGTTCTGCCCGTGACTCAGAAAAGCACTTTGCAATTATATAAACAGTTACTATTATTGTTCTAGCTATGTGGCAAACAGTGAGAGCATTGCAGTACTAGTGAAGTGTACTGCAACCTACCAGACAATGTGGAGGGCATCTCAGCCATTTTTTGTCCATTGCTCTTTGTGGGTCCCAACATGATGTAGTCACAAAGCTAAAATGAGGGGCCTTAGGGATGGAAATATGGCAAATACCTAAGTTTTGGTGCATTAATCAACAATCAAAGTGGCTGCTTCCTGTGGCCCAGCTTTTTATTAGAAGGGACCTAAGTTCTGAGAAGTATTTCAGTGGAGCATTTCTGAGCTGGATCTTCCTCTGCTCCTTCCCTATCCATCCTGTAGAGCTGTCATAAAAAACTGTCTCCTCTTGATACCACAAAGCAGCTTCCCAAAACTTCTGTTAGGCTCACAAAATGTGATTCTTCTCACCTGACCTAAGGTACTTGGAGCTCTAAACCAGAACTAGTCACTGGGTTCTTTTATAGGCAGTAGACAATAGGCCGGGGAGTTCAGCTGATAGTATGTGAAACCTTCAGGGTGACAAGCATCTCATGCTAAGCTCCCTGTCTAGGTGTCTGTGAGGTACAGAGGGTGTTTGATGGAACTACATGCAGGTCCTTACTTCTAGACATTGACACTTGATCAACACAATCCCTCCCAGGGCAGGAGGGCTGAGTTGATTTTCCTGGAAGATCCCTGTGTTACAGCAAGCTTACAGTTTAGATGGGGATGTGCAGTGTGACAACTGTCTGCAGTTGTCCTGTGATCTCTTATTAATTTAATTTTCCAACATAGACTGCACCACTGGTCTTCTCTGCTAGCTTCTTCCTGTAGTCAGCAATGTACCATGGTCACTGTCTTCAGATGGAGAATTTTGTGGACAGCTGTGCCAACAGTACAAGTAGCTTCTAGACCACACTTTCTGTGTTCATCCCCGGTTGCTTACAGACCTATCAAAATAACATACATCCTCAAATCCAGCTTTCCAGAATAAGACTAGGGGTTTTGAGGAAAATTTGGGACTGAGTAGCTGCACTTGATCTGCAGTCCTGTTTCATCCTACTGCCTTGCTACTAAGGCACATGACTAAGGCAAATCAGTTCTCTTTCCTGAACCTTCCTTATCTGTAAAACAGGGGCAAGGAGGCTGACTTCCTATGCAAAGGCAGTGGGAGATCAGTGGGAGATTAGTAGTATGTGCGAGCAATTTTTGATATCCTGATTGAAGTCAGGCACAGTGTTTGTGATTGTTCACGGAGTCAGCAAAAAGTATCCTCTTTAACTCCCTCAGTTGTACGCGTTTTTTGGGTACACCATGGTGGACTTTGCAGACACTGCTGAGGTTTAAGTGCATCGATGAGTTCACTCTACTCGGTATTCCTGGTGTGACTAACACAGAAAAAAAGTTGCATGACTATGTTAATTTATTTACTGCTATTAATTAATAGCATATTTAGTGGTAATAGCTTTATGTTTTAATTCTGGCAGAACCGGAGTGGTATTGGCAACCATGGACAACTACATGACACCACTGAGCACCATCAGTGACCTTGCGCTTCAGCACAGCAAGGAAAAGCTCCTCCACAGCAAGGTGAGAGGGCCCTCCCGGCGCAAGCGGGAGTTCATGCCAGATGAGAAGAAGGACAACATGTACTGGGAGAAGAGGCGCAAGAACAATGAGGCAGCCAAGCGCTCACGGGAGAAAAGGCGTCTCAATGACTTTGCCATGGAGAGCCAGCTGGCTGCTCTCAGTGAGGAGAATGCCATCCTCAGGACAGAGCTGCTGTCCCTGAAGCTGCGCTTTGGGCTCATCAGCCCAGACACCAGCACCTACCAGGGCCGTTCCCTCCAGGACTTCCTTGGAATTTATTTCAGAGGGCACAAAATAGCCTCCCCATTCCCTGAGGTGGAGCCCTTTGCTGGAGATTCCTGCCTCTTCACAACGAAGAGCTTTGTGCCAAAGGTGCTGGAGCCAGCTGATTTTTCATGCAAAACCTTTGACCCATCCAGCAACATCCTTGGCTGTGATGCAAAGCCGGTTCCTATGAACACACCTGACCTTCAACAGCCAAAGAGACTTGATTCAGCCTTCAGATCCACAGTTTGCTCTCCTTTCCTTGATTACAGCTGCCCCAACAAATATTCTTTCCATTTGCCTTTCTCAGGCAGTGCCTGCTTCTTGTCCCCTTCTCCCAGTCCAGCAGAGGTGAACAAGGAGAGCACCACAGCTGTCTCAGATGAAGATGATGAGCAGCAAGTGCCCAAAACTTCCCTACCCCCATATAGCTTGCCCTGCCCTTCAGAAGATCATCCTAAGGGCCGAAGCTATTCTGCCCTGCCTCACAAACTCCGGATTAAGACCAAAGCCCTCAGTGGCTCAGAGGAGAGTGGCCTGGACTCCCGCTGAGGAAGAAGAGGAAGAGCCTCCTTGGGGGCCGATGTGAGACCTTCCAATGACATGAAGGGTTTGGAAGGAGGGGGTGGGAGGGAAATGGCTTATGTTTCAAAGAAGGCAATAATTTTATCTGTTTTGCATAAATGATAAAGGAGTTTATAGAGCTGGGCTGCATTACTACAGCACAACTGCAGTTGGTCATTACGTCGATGTTCCTGTATGGGACCTACTAGACCCCACAGTTGCTGGGTGAGTATGTCTCAGCTTCACCTGGCTGCTCTGCTCAGAAACTGATCTAAAATTTGAGGTGTGAAGGGATCAGAGGCAGGAAGATGCTAAGACAGTGGAGGTGGTGCCCACACCATGTAATGCAATAGTGTTTCCACAACATGACTACAGCTTCTTGGTGTAATTCCCTTTTAAATTGACCATTAAAATTCCATTTTAATTCCCTTTGCTTTGTCATCACCTTCATCATCACTAATGAAGCTAAAGTTTTAATTGTTTGTGCTGAAACAGTTGATGGAAACAGTTTCAGACCCTCCAGCTGTCTGGAGCAAGAAAAAGGAATTGTGATAAAAAGAGAGAGGTCTGAGAGCAGAACCTGGTCCATTTTATTCTTGCTTTGTCATAATTTATCTTCAGAGGCAATGAAGTCTTTTTCTCTTTGTCTAGAGACAGTGTGGTCCAGAAGATAGTTAGTTTCATTTGTCTTTGCAACAGTTATCTTTGAGGACTAAATATTTCTTTGTTTTTTACTAAAATGCAAAATATGTCTTAGTTTTACTTCTTTCTTTGTAAATAAGGCATTTTCAGAAATAATACTTCTATATTTGGAAGTTGCCTTTATAAAACATACTCTTAACTTTAGCTGAGTTGATTGAACCGTTTCCTTATTTTGAAATGAATCACTTACAAATATTTTTTTTAAAGAACAAAATTAATATATTGTTAGCACAATTGTTAACAAACTGAACAGAAAACATTTCAACATTTTAGATTTTCTAATATTTAAAAAAAAAAAATTTACTGGCTTTAAATGCAAGTGAGCATCTCAGTCAATACCTGTTTGCTTATATTACTCAAGGTAAATCTTGGCTGGCCCAATACCGGGTTCACATTGGATGAACTGATTGATTATTTCCATTTACCACACTATGAAAGCTGGAGAAACCAAACTGAAGACTTAGTACAGAAGATTCCTCTTGTGCTTCAGTGCCTAGCAGATTTGCAGCACTCAGAAATACTAGAGGATTATAATACTAGAGGGTTATAAGTGTGGTCTTTTGGGTCCCTGCTGGCACAGAGTGTGCAGCACCACTGTAGGAGCTGCAGATATGGAACAGAATGGGCTGGACTTTCTAGAAACTGTAAAGGCCACATTGCTGCTTGAGAGACCTCCTGGATATGTAGGCACTGATCTCCATCCCTGGAGGAAGTACCTGTGGCAGGAAGGGAGAAGTCCAGCACACCCTGTGAGTGGGTTACCTTTTATGGGGATAAGGCAACCAGCTCGCTCCTGGCTCGAGGCTCCCCTGTGTTGTCTGGTCTGTGGGAAATGTTCCCTCCCAGCAGAAGTGTGCATGGAGGTGCTGGGAAGCATTGGCAAAGTAGCTGCCTTTCTTGTGGAAAGTCCTTAGTTCTGGTACTGAGTACTGAAAGTACTCAGAACCAGTACTCAGTTCTCCTGCAGTGCTTCTGCTCTGACTCCAAGCATCCAAGGTCTGTTGTTGCTGGGACACTTCTACCATTGTTTCCACCTTAGTTATCTATTCCTGGTGATGGGAGTTTCCACCCTGTCTCCCAGGAGACTGCTCTGATCCAGATCTCTATGGATATCACTTGGATATCAAATGCATTCAGGTTCAGCCCCATTCACTTTTTAAAGCATTTTGCTCCCTTTTACCTGTGTACGCACTGCATGTAATGTATGTATGCCCTGGGGTTTCTGCTTGGACACTTCCCCTCTTCATCCTGCCTTCCTACGACTTGGCTTTTGGGAAAGTCTGCACTGCAGCCATGGCAGTGAGTTGGGGTAGCATTGTTCCCCTGACTGACTGAACCCTGACCATGTAGCACAAGCCTATCACATCCATATTGATGGAAAAGCTGCTCTGCCTGCTCAGCCCTGCTGGAAAACAGACAGTGAAGGTGGGAGCTCAGCCTCAGCTTAGATGCCTGGGAGTCTGCTTCGCTGGCTCTGCTGTTCAGAGGACTGCCCGGTACTGCGACATGTCGCACTGTTTTCACTAGCATGTCAGGCTCTGCAGAATAAGGACAGCTGTCAAGAATATTTTCCTATAAAACATTTTTATGGCTAACACCAATAATGCACCAACAATAAGGCAGTGTAAAAGGACAAGAAATGCTATCTGACATGGGATGTAGAAATCCCTAATATTGGTTTGGAAAAGAGGTCCCTTATTGGTGGAGGGGAACTGGGGCTGCTGGGGCTGTTCAGCCAGGAGAAGAGGAGGCTCGGAGAGATCTTATCAATGTCTGTCAATAGCTGAAGGGAGGGCACAAAGAAGATGGAGCCAGGTCTTTTCAGTGGTGCCCAGTGCCAGGACAAGAGGCAGTGAGCACAAACTGGAACACAGGAGGCTCTGTTTAACATCAGAGACATTTCTGTAGTGGACAGGTGACTGAGCAGTGGCACAGGCTGCCCGGAGAGGTTGTAGTTTCGCTTCTTGGACAGTCAAATGAAGATGGTCCTGGGCAACCTGCCCTGGGTGGCTCTGCTTGAGCTGGAGTTGTACCAGAAGTCCCTGTCAACCTCAACCATTCTGTAACTCTGTGATTCTATAATGTAAACTGTACACAGGGTGGTCTGGGCAGAAGAGGTGTATCAGCAGGTTATGCCTAATAAAACTCTGTTTCCAGAAGCTATGTAAAGTGTATTGGCCTGTCTGTTGGGATTGTGTCTGTAATGAGACTTCCTCCTCGGGAGCAGCCAGCGGGATAGATGGAGGTAAGTCCTGCTCAGAAGGAACACGGGTAGCTGTTGGGAAGGGCATGGATCAAACAGGCTGTGGGGTACGTACCTTTCAGATCCCTCTTCCCTCTGCCCATAAATATCTTTTCCTTCTGTGTTTGGCCACGTGCTTGCAGCAGGGTCCACAGATCTCCACCTTGGAGTCTTGCAGCTGCTATGCTGCAGATGTGTTACTAGTGTTACACCCAGTGAGCATCAGTGCAGCTGACTGTTCATCTCAAGCACCATAGTGCTCAGGTTGGTGTGAGGAGCTGGTGGGTCTTCTCACTTGTGGGGTACCAAGGCTGGCTGCAGCACAAGGTGCACAGCACTACTGTACCTGCTGGCACGAGGGGAAACCAGAATGCTGCAACAGCTCTTCAGGTGTGAAATTTGCCATGGTGATGGTTGTAAATTAAAAGAAACCACAAGTGTGTCTGTTTCCTGTACTATCCCCCCAGTCCTCTCTTCCCCTTAGAATAGGTAGAGACAGCCCAGAGCAAGAAGATGGCTTAGATGTTACTCAGCTGAAAGAAGTCGCCTTCCCCTACTCCCGCCCTTCCCAGCCACCACTGGATTGGAGCAGGGCTCTCCTCCGGCTCCAAGCGCCGCAGGGACATTTTGGGATGTGGCGAGCTGGTGCCGTGGGTAGGAGCAGGAGCCTGGTGCCAGGGCTGGGTGCTACCAGGGGGGCCATGGCCCATGGGGACCTGCAGTGCCCTGGACCCACTGCCTCTGGTCTAACCTTGCAGGTGTCGGAGGTGGGGAGCAGATGGGGCTCCACTGCGGATGGGGAGGCAACAAGCAACAGTTCCCACGTGTGGCCAAGCCTGGAGCTGGGTAGAAGGTGGTGGGAGCTGCTGGGCAAGAGGGCAAGAAGATGGCAGGAGTGGTAAGCTGGGGCTCAAATTGGGGTGAAGGGAGCCCGCCATAGCCCCACACCTCATTTGTCTCACTCCTGCTTGCAGCACCTTCTCCACTGCTGCTTCCTCTCCAGAGTTTGCATCTGGGGTATTCCCACTCCTTCCATTTCCCCTTTGCTGTCTTCTTCTAGAGAGCTTCCTGCTGGCACCTGAGGCCTTCTCTGTTGGCTATCCCATCCCCAAATATGATAATGTCTTCAAATAAGAGCCTTTATTGCACTAATTGTTTCAGTTCATGAAAGCTGCAGGGCTTGTCTGGAAGGGGGCTGGCCTATTTCTGCTTCAGCTTAGAAGTTAATTAATTAACCAGGCTTTGTTCCACGGTAATTTCAGGTAGTTTTCAAGCTATTTAATTGCGGGGTGAGTGTTATATTAGAAAGCAACTGTATGCATGTCCGAAGGGGGAGGCAAGGGAAATATTTCAGGTTTTCCGAGGGCCAGGTGCATGGCAGGAGAAGGAGGCAGGGGCACTCCTCTGCTGCCCACTGGCTGTAGGCGCTGGGGTTCACCCAGTTCAGTTCCACAGCAGCAGTTTTGGGTGCTGAGAAACTCTCTAAATCCAGAAGCTTTACATATCCGACCTGAAAACCACAGGGAGGTTTTATGGATAAAATTGGGCTCAGGCCCAAGAAGTAAAAGAAAGTTTGCATGTCTTGTATGTTTTATTACATATACTGTCCATCCGTGGTAAGAGATCCAAGTCCCATGAACTTGCCTGGATCCCTTCAAAAACATATTCTGGCTTTTTAATCTGCTTACCAGAATGGAAGAGTCAGAGGGAAAAGATTGCTTCAGCAATGACTGGCATATGAGATCATAACCTTGATTGAAGCCATGGGAAAACATAAACCAATGCCAGAGATATAATATCATTATTGACACTGGCAAATAGAGGCCTGTGCTCACCAGTACTCTTTGGTGATGCTTATTCTTATGGCAGAGGTGAAATTTGGAAATAAAGCAGAGCAGGAGATTTGAAGGCAGAAACTGTTAAATCTGGCTCTGCAGTGCACCCTTTCACCATCCTCCAGCTCCCTCAGGCCCAGTTTTTTCTTCTGAAACTGAGGGCTTGTAGTTTTCCTTGCCATGACGGCCACAGCTCCATGCATGAGGTGGTTTGCATCATTACTGAGTCCCACGAGCAGGCTGGAGGCTTTTTGAGACAGGAGCAGGGCCAAGGCCTGCGACTGGTCCTTTGGCACGTGCCTCTGTACCAGAGGCTGCCAGCATCGCCCCATGCATGGAGCCTGATTCCCCAGTGCAGACAGCCAGCACGGGCTGTGCCAGAGCCGTAATCGCTGTCATTCGAAAGCACAACCAGAGAAGGAAGAAATTGTGTATAAATATCAGCCTTTTGTTTTGCATATGAGCTGGTGGTTACAGGACTTCCCCAGGAAATGAGAGCCTTCGCTTCAAGTCCCTTTGCTGTCTGCAGGGATTCAAAGCTGCAGCCCCGGAATGGGAAAAGCACCCAGGTGGCACCCAGGTGGCAGTGCAGCAGTGCGGGGACCACACCTGGGGAGCATGGGGCATGAAGATAGGAGGGGAAAGGAAGAGGAGCGGGAGGCAGGGACGTGGCATCTCCCTGCTGCAGGTGGTACAGCGCAGCCTGGAGCCCTTCATGACACTTTTGCCTTCACAGTGCGATGCTCTTATCAGCCAGGGTCTTTCTGACTTCCAATGTCATTTTAAGGTGTATTTTAAAGCAGTGCTCTCCTCCTCTGCACACCTCTGCCCTTTACAGTCAGTAGACATTTTTCTCGAATCACAACATATAACCATTTTGCTATAAAATTTTCAGGTGACAGCTTTGCTGATCGTAATGGAAAGTGCTCAAAAGCCCCCAAGCAGATTCTAGGAACTACAGCTTAGGTGTTAATGTAAGAGGCATCGTGCTTGCATCTGTTTTCTAGTCAATGTATTCAGTAAGTGGTTGAGAAAACAAGGGAAATAACAAAATGAGAAAAAGTTCTGGCATTATAAAGTTGGGCTGAAAAAGGCTAAAAATGGCTGTGGTAAGTTGGGGAAGGTCTCACCACTCACAAACTCCTGAGGGGCAATTCAGTGATGATAAATATGAATTAACGCACAAAGGAAAAAGCCATGACATTAAATCATAGAGGATGAGTAACTGAAAAGCAGTAATAAGTGCTTCCCATCACCCCAGTGCCCCACTAAACCCACACTAACACTGCCATTTGCCATTCTGCTCCTCCTGTCTGCAAGCAGATGCAGGGCAACGTTGGCAAGCAGTCACACAGAACGGCTTTGGCACAGAGCCTGGATTCTCCCATCATGAAGAGGTAATTGGGAGGGATGTGCTACAGGTATCTAAATACACACCATGGCAGTCCTGTGGAATTTGAACAGGGAAAAATCCCTCACTGCTTTTATAGTGCAGAATGACCTGAAGGGAGTATTATTTCATGCAGCATATGGTTAAACTGTGGAACTTGTTATCACAGGATGCTGTGGACGTCAGAAATATACATGAGGTCAAAAAGCAACAGGGTGGGCTCAGGGAGGACTGGTTCATCAGGAGCATGGGAGGCAGGTACTGCTGCCATGCTGCAGGGCTGTGGTCTGGTCCAAGGGCTTCTGCATCTCTCTGCCTCTGGAAAGGGCATTCCTCTGCTGCTGGACAGTGTACACACTAAAAATCAGCAACAAATCTTGCATGTTTCATGCACCATTTTTCACACCTTCGCAGTGTTAGATGGAGAGATGAGTACAGAGTCTTCCCTTAAGAGCATGAGTTAATGATGACCTTTAGCTAAGGACCAAAACTGAATCATTACCGAGGTAGGAAAAGTTAGCAATGCCTTCTGGAAACAAGTGCTGCACCCAGAATACACCGTTGTCTGGCACACTGTATAGCTCTGGGTGTACCTGTAAGGTCAATGCTATTTCAAAAATCTACTTTTAATTTCATCATGTCTATATTTCCATTCTTATAAAATAATCAGAAGGAAGAATTCTAAACCATACAAAACTACCATCTACGAAATGAGTTGCTGCCTGCATTGCATCGTATTCCCTGCTCACCTAGAGGAACAGACAGTGCCATGGGCAACTCATGCTCAAACAAACTGAATCCCCCATCCAATAGTCTTCTGACTTAATCCCATGTCAGTCGTAGAAAGTAATTTCTATATAAGAGGGTGGGTCTTTATATGAGAAAGAAAGTAATGGCCAGGTTTCTGGCAGGCATCTCCACCATCTGAAATGCCAGGTGGCCTTGACAGTGCCAGTAGCCCCAGTTGCAGCTGTTTTGCAACCTTTGAGGCTTGCAGGGGGCTCAGTGTGTTTATAAATGCTGGTCGGGACGTAATATTGCTTCTCTGCCTTCATAGTGATGCTCTTGTCCTTGTGGTGAGTTGCTTGTGCTGGAGACTGGGCTTAGAGCTGGGTTTTATTGTTTCCTATACAGAGAGATTGTGCAGGGCTAGACTGAGTGACCACAGGCAGCAAGAGCGTTTCTGTCCCTTATCTCTTGCTGGCCTTATCAACCATGCAAGGGCTGCACCTCACACGATCTGTGGGCTGGGCTCTGAGCTGCCTGGATCGCGCCCCTCTTTCTTCTCGGCTGAAAAACCTACTCCAGATAAAAGATGTCCTTATGCTTATATCCAGGTGTCTTCTGCACAAGGTCTCCTGAACTGCTCTGTCTCAGCCCCTGACCATGCTCTGTCTGTCCTCCCAGTTGTGCAAACTGGTCTCAGTTCACTTCCTAGCTTTGTCATCATGCTGCTGTTTGGACCCCACCTGTGAAAACCTGGAAAGGGATTTTGAAAGGCTGAGTCAAACAGGAAGAGGCTGCTTATGGAATACCACCAGGAAAACATGCAGGCTTTCCATGGCCACCTGCAGCTCTTCCAGTAGGAATAGGAAGATCCTGGTGGTCAAAGCCTCTGTAACAATTCAGTGCTCAGCAAGTAAGACAGCACAATGCCTCTCTGTCTGTGACCTTGGGCCTCCAGGGAAGTAAGTCCTCTGGTAAAAACCTGCATGACCATGGGTTTCTTGGCCTAACTTATCCTATGGGGATTTGGGGATGATCAACTTCAAAATGTCTGTGAGGTCCTTGCAGAGCAGGGACAGGCTGGAATTCAGCTGGAGAAATGGCACTGAGGTACTCCAGGGCATTTTTCAGCCAACAGAGCTTCACCCTGTGGCTTGCAAAAGGACAAAGCAATTATGTGATTCAGCTCCCTTTTAATGCAGAACACTTCAGGAGCTGCTGTGTAGCTTCCTAATGCCACCAAATGTCCTTGTTTATGTGCAGTAGTGCTCAGTCGTGTGCTAAGATGAAGTGATTATTAAAGAGGTATCTTGGGTGCGTGGGAGTCTGTATTTGTGTAGCTGCCTTCCAGTTTCTATCTTTCTCTTATCAGATACACAGTCTTTCAAATTCGTGATCAACTATGCAGAAAAAAAAAGAAAAGAAAAAAGAAAGCATAACCCATACATTACCCTGTAAATATAATGTAATATATGCAACAGAAGAAGTGTGAATACACTAAGCTATTCATCTTTAGGCTGGCTTTCTGATATCAGTTCTTACGAAGACCACAATCTTTCACTTCTCGCACGTAGCTTTACTCATACTTGATAAGTGTGCTAACACATCAGAGGGAACCGAGGAGGTTTGACAACTCCTCGACCTCAAAGAAGCAAACTACTCAAAAAGCAACACTCCACGATGAATAAAACTTGACTGACTCTACTTTTCTTTTCCTTTATTTTAGATATTAAAAGTCTTTGCAGGCATGCTGTGTAAGGGCTAGGTGTTGATGAAATAGCTGTTAACCAAGGACTGTGCCCAAACTCAAGCTTAGCCCCCAAATCCCTAAGGAGAAGCAGATTGGGCTCCTGGCCCTCGCTGTGCTCCCAGTGCCTCTGGTTTTCCCTGGCCTCTGTGCAGGGAGGCTGTGGCCAAGCAGGCGCTGAGCTCCACTGCCCTGAGCAGCCCCTGTCCTGTTGTCTCTGTGTCCACTTCATTTTGCCCAAAAAGCTTTGCTTAGTGATGTGTGCATCAATTAGCTTGGACTAAAGCATGAACCCAACTTTCAAGGAACCTCCTGAAATGCTGTTTTTCTGGGAAAATCTTCCCAGAACTCAAGTTTCGGCGTGTTAATTTGAACCTGGAAGCTGCCTACTATTTCTGCGCTGCTGTTTTGTCTCTCTCTTTGCACAGACCCAGAGCTTCGGGGCTGGCTTTGCACTGGCACCTGCAGGGAACAACACCTGCTGCCACATCTGGAACACAGCTAGCTGTGCCTGGGTGGTGACAACACCAGACATGCCAGCACTGCTGTGGCCCAGCAGCTCTCTGCTGTGTCTGGCCATGTTGTCTGACTGCAGCACTGTCTTTTGCATCCAAGACAAGAGGCGAGCACTGCCCAGGCTGAGGAGGAGCCCCACAAAGTTTAACACCTGCGTTTGGTTTCCACATCTTTAACCCCGATTGTTTAGTGGTGACGCGCAGAGTGCAGAAGTGGTTACATCGGCTGCTGGAGGTCACTCCTATGGAATGAATCAGAAGAAAAAAATTGGGGTGGAAAAGCTTTTATTAATTTCACCCAATTTCCTACCCAGACGGTGCCAACTCAGCAATCCAGATGTGGCCTCTTGGTCATCTCCTGCTCAAGATGTGGCCAGCCCCCAGGACAGTGTCTGGGTGTGATCAGGCCCCCGCCAGCAATGTCAGTGCTTTTCCTTCTGATTTTCCATGTGCACTGTTTTCCATCTGCAGGGATGTCACAGCTGGGCTGTGCCACAGGGCTGCCATCACTTACCCCCTCTGTGCTGCCTTTGCTGCCCTCCTGCTCTGGCTAAAGGACAGGGAAATCCCTCTGAGCCTTTCCCCTGTGGATCAGCCATTAGAAAATTTTCTTCCTCCCTTGTACATGAAAGATGTGTGACATGATAAGTTTTAATTTTGTAAGCAATTCCCCTCTCCAAAATGGCAAAGGCTTAAATTTGGCATTGTATGTGTTTGCTTCTTGTTTCTTTAACCAAGACAGAAGGGATGCATCTTTTTACTACATTTTCTTTGACAAGAAGTTGTTTTGTTTCTGGGGGAAAAATAACCACTGCTGAGCCCAGCCAGCCAGCCAGGAGCTGGTTAGGATGGGTTTGTTGATTCCCTATTTTCTGCTGCACCTGCCTTTGTTAATCTCTCCTTGGACCAACCTGGGATATGTCTGTGGGCAATGAAGAACCTCTCCCCTGGCTGGATGGATGCACTGGTTAAACAAAATCAGAATGTTTTGATATAACCCAGGCAATATGCCTCATTGTCTCAGTATTTTTTTCAGCTGGTGTTAAGTGTAGTCTTCCTGAATTGCTTGGCGTTTGTAGGAGGGGGAATGAAAAAAGGAAATGAAGGTAAAATGGAACAGCAATACCCCAAAATCAGAAGGGAATAGGAGATGCTGTCAAATCTTATTTTATGCCTTGAGAAAAAAGGAAAAGATCCTATTTGATTAACACCACCATGGAATTTAAGCATGAGACTACAGAGACCCAGATGGCCATGCAGTTGTTGGGATGCAACATGACTGATTGTGTGTGCAGCATGGCCACAGGAAAAATTCCCCCAGTTTGAAGCTCCGCAGCCCATAACAGTAGCAGCCATTAGTCACTAGTAGTGTCTGCCCCTACCAAACTGGGCAGAATTTGTGAGATTTCATGGAAAGTCCATCACTCATCTCAGTGCTCAGAGGATGCTGTCAATGCTTCAGGGGTGCAGGGGACGATTAGTGTGGTGGCACCACAGGGACAGGACATGGGAGGCAGCCAGTGCCCATGTCCCACACACTGGACCTTGCTGTTTTGCCATCACTACAAAAGCAAAAGAAACTGAACTGGATTTGGGGTGAAAATATTATTGCTTTGTCCTCTTGGAGGCTATGAAATATATTAAATCTGCTTGTGGGTGGTGGGCAAGTCCCTCCCTGCCCTAAGTGACTGCAGTACAGCTCAGCCTGCCACTGAATTGCTGTGGCCTGGGGAAATGATGTGCACAGATGCACTCGTGTCCTCTGACTTCAATATACTAAGCAGTGCAGATGAAGGACAAAGACACAATTTGGAGGACATTAAATCCAGCTGCAGAACAAGGTGCTCCTTCTGCCCACCGATGATCCTGCAATGCTCTGGGTTGCATTTTGCCGCCTGCACTGGCTGCTCTTGTTCAAGGATCCTGTGTCACCACTTGAGCTCTTGCTGCGCTCACCCAGCATCTGGGGAAAACCTCTCCGAGCAGAGAGGCAGCCCTGCAGGCGAGTCACAGGGAGGTTTTGCTGCTTGGAAATGTTTCCCCCAAGCCAGTGGCTGCACGGGGCTGGGGACACTCCTGGAGCATTGCAATGTGGCAGCAGTCAGCAGCAGGGACTCTCACTGGGGAAAGGAAGCTTGTTGCAGGTGGTGGCAGCAGGCGGAGGAGAAAACATATGAGTGAAAGGGAAGGGAGCGGAAAGCCTGCATGTAAAGGTTAACACTTGTCCCTGGCAGAGATGAGCAAATGTCTGAGCTCTTAAATAACAGTTGCTGACAAGGTTGTCTTGCAGCTATTTTTTTTCTCTAAAAGACAAATAATTTCCTTTTTTTTTTCTTTTTTTTTTTCTTTTTTTTTTTTTTTTTCCATTTTACTTGTAAAGCAGGGAGATGAACATCCTTTTGAGATTTCAGGTCATCACCATCTTCCCAGTGTGGTAGCATTAGTTCACACCTCCCACACTCATTGCATTTCCTTAATACAGCAAGAAAAACCTAGGCAAGGCATCAGAATGAGATTATGGCAGAAAAATACTTTCCACTAAGTTACCGCAACATTTTGACTAACCTCAAAATCTTACCATCTTGCTCCTCCTGGTCCCTCACCTCTCCAGGATGTATGGCCAAGGGGGTTTCGCATCCTGCTCAAAGGTGCATGGGGAGCCACGGAGCTTTGACAGCAAGTGCAGGGCTGCCCTGAGCCCGTGATGTGCCGGAGGGTGGCTTGTCAGCTGTGGATTCGCTGTAGGTCACCAAACAAGAGGTAACCTGGGGGCTGCTGCCAGCCATGAGCCACCACTCCCTTCAGCACAGAGAACATGCACCCGCTGCTAGCCTGGCCGCAGGTGGGCAATGCCCTGTGCTGTCCCCCGAATTTACTGCTGGCTTTGTGAAATGGGGCCGTGGCCAGGCAGGGACCTCTGGGTGCACCAGCAGACAGGGGGCTGGGACCCCAACACTGGCACAGAAACAGGAGGGGGAATTTGCTGGGCAAAAAGTACAAGCATGCCAGGCAGGCACCATGGTGGTATCTGCTCAGAGCTCACTGCAAAGCTAGCCAAAGTCAAAATTGGAGTCCTGTCCCTCTTTTAAGTCTTTAGCAGAAAGAGGTATAGTCTGAAAGCCAGAAGTTTGGCATTTCAGCTAACACCCGGGATGCACAGTAATGCCCCTGGGCTGTGCCTGGTCACCCCACTCAGCTCACAGAGACCGAATTTGCAGTGTTCCATCCCATAGCACATGGGACCGTGGTTTGCAGCTGCACCAGGTACAGAATGCCATCAGCTCGATGTCGTGGGTGCAGCCCCATTCTGCAGCACATCCCTGCGGAGGCAGCAGCTGGCAGGACCAGGAGTGCTGCTGTTGGTGTGCAGGAGCTGCTTGCTCCTCCCAGGCAGCCAGCATCTGTGGCCTGGGTTTCTAGTGAGATAAAAACTTGTTTTCTCCGGAAAGTTTCAGGGGAAATGAAGTAGCTAGTTTGAGTCAACATGAGAGCCAGACACTCTTTGCTTGTCAGAGAGCCGTGGGAAAGTGTCCTGCAAGATGCCCCCTGCATCCCTGCAGCATCCCCCATGTCTCTGCAGCATCCTTCTGGCACCCCTCCTGCTTCCATGCAGCATCCCTCCTGCTTCCCTGCGGCATCCCCCCTGTGGCATCCCTTTGACATCCCTGCAGCATCCCTGTGGCATGCCTCCTGCCTCCTTCCCTCATCCTTGTAGCATCCCTCCTGCATTATTGTAGCACTCCTGTAACATCCCTCCTGCAGCCTCCCACATCCCTCCCACCCTATCCTGTGGCTCAATGCAGACCCCAGGCAGACCCAAAAGCAGCACTGTAATGATGAGATCAGGTTGTGTCTGTCCCTGGGGCACAATAAAACTGCCACCAGCTCAAAAGCTGGCACCAAATCCTACAACAGCTTCCATAGTTCAAGGGGAGTTCATTGAAATTTTGGTAAATTTGGCATGATTTCTCTTGGGGGCCATCTGAGGGAGGGTGTGGTGCTGAGCTTAACATGGTTGGTGATATTTTCTGTGGCTCCTGCTCCTCTCTGCAGTGTTGGTGTTCATAGGTGGCAGCTACAGGGTGGGACAACGCTGCAGCCCATGCATGCTTGTGGAACTGGAAAGGGGGCAGACAACTCTGCTCTGTTAAAAGGAAATTAAATCTACCACATTGCTATTCATGGGCACTGATTAAACATGCTGCAGTACCTTAGCTCTGCCCACCAGAGTGCAGTAAATAAGGGGTCCTCATGGCACAGAGACACCTCAGGGCTGAAAGAAGGATGAGGGCTGAAGCAGGTGACAGGATGTGGGCACAGGTCCCCCATGTCCTGCAGCAGACAGGGAGCTCTTGCCCTCAAAGCTGTGGGAAGCTCAGTATCTACCACCCCTGAGCAGCTCCTGGGGCAGCTCCTGGCTCCCAGCTGGTGGTGATGGAGCCCTGAGGGCTGGGAGGGCAGCAGGGCAGCTGCGGCTGCAGCTCATAAGCCCTACAAAACGCAGTGGGGGGTGATAGGTATCTCCCCCTAGGAGAGGACACAGGGTGGAATCCAGCTCCCTCCCTCCCCATCCAGCAGCACCAAGACCCTGATGGTCCCTTTCCCAGCTGCCTGGTCCAAGTAGGAAAGCCCTTCAGGTGTTGGGGGAGGGAGGAAAGGGGGTGTTTCATGGTGCTGTGGATTTTGGCTTTGCTTTTTCTACACAGATTTGATTTGTGCTGTGTCAGGCTGCTCTGAGCACCTGTTTTTTTGTATGAATATAGGTGTTCGTGGCCAGCTTTCTGCTGTTGGAAGTGATCACAAAGGCTGGATGCACTGTGGGGTTGCACAGGGAGCAGAAGACCTTTACTGGGTGCAGGGAGTGCAGCCCCAAGGGAACAGCTCTTGTGCAAACCACAGCATGAAGCTCTGGGAGCAGAGGATCCTGAGCTGCTGTGGGATGCTCCCGGACCCATCAATCTCTGCTGGGGGTGGCAATGTCACCTCAGTGCTGCACAAGGAGTCAGTGCCTGGAAAGCTGTGGGGACAGGGATGGAGGAGCGAGGCAGCAGGTATGCATGGGGATGAGGGACCAGATGGCTTGGGGCAGGTTTGGTGCCACGTCAGAGCCTTGGCCCCTGCTGGCCTTGAGGATGCTTCTTTCTCCATAGTGTGTGATGTGTATGTGGGGAGCACTGCTGCCTCATCCCCGTGTCTGGAATTTACCAAATCCCCTCAGCTGATTACTCTGCAAGACTGAGGAGATGATGGTTCTTAATAGAATAAAATATTTTATTACCACTTTCTGCTGTGTGGCCTGTAACAGTGAAAAAATCAAACAAATGTTCATTGTCTGGTGGAAGGCGTCGCCTCAGAAGCATTTCTGGTGGACGATGCACGGCCCCTCTTCGTAGTACTCATCCCTGCGGATCCAGCATGACTGGAAATTTGTGAGGGAGGCAAGGACAGAGCCCCCCATCCAGGCCGCATGCCTCCTTCCCGGTGTGGCCACCACCTCCACCTCGGTGCTGGAGGGCAGGCACTGAGCCAGCTCACTGCCAAGTCTCCTCGGCAGCCCCTCGAACAGTGAGGACCCTCCACACAGGAGGATGTTTCTGTGCATCGCTGACCTGATGTCCTCTGGAAGCAGGTCGAGGCTTCTCTGGGCCATCTCGTGGATGCCCACATAGGAATCCCCCCATGTCGGTAGGGGGTTGAAGAGCACCTCTGGGCACTGAAACCTCTCCTTGCCAAGGCTGATGGTCTGCCCGTCGGGCAGGGTAAAATCCAGCGTGCAGCTGGTGGGTGAGAGGAGGCACTCATTATTGAAGTCAAAAGCGACATAGCAGCATGTGTGCTTGATGTCTTCCACCACGGGGGACATCCAATCACCAAGCATGTGCTCCATGTCCCCCAGAAGCATTGTCAGGTACCAGGTGAGGCATGACCCTGCCACGTCTGTCCTCTTAATGGCATAAGCCAAGCAGTTCCCATCGTGGACCGGCACAGCGTGGGTGACAACGTGGCCAATGTCTACCACGAAGGCGCTAGTTCTGCCATGGGCATAGGTGGAAAGGACAGGCTGAGGGGCCATGAAGATTCCAGGGGAGCCCAGTGACTCAAAGGCCACCTCTGCCATATTTTCCCGTCCACTGGTGGGGCTGAGTGGGGGCTCTGTGATGAGCAGCGCATGCTCCTCAGGGGGCACCCCAAGCTTGTGTTCGAACATGTGCTGCCACAGGGTTTCTGCTGCCTCCCAGTTGATGATGATGCCATTCTGCATCACCTCAACAATTTCAGTGTCTGGATAAAGCAAGGCTTCTTCCCCAAAAAAAGCCTCAGATCTGGTTTCTTCCAGGCTCTCGGACAACACTGTGGTGTGGCTCACCAGGGTGCTGATTTCGGCACTGGGTGCCTGATGTCCAGAAAATCCTGCTCTGCAGCTCCTTGTGCCCATATCGATCACGACTGGTCCTATTCTCAACCCCAGGTCCTCACTCAAGAAGGAGCTGATGGTGGTGGAGGAGAAGCTGCTTACAGACCTCAGCCCCAGCTCATTCTGGTGGCATTCATGCAGGGAAGATATTGGGGAGCAAGTCCTTGTCCCCAGAGAGTCCTCATCCTGGGAAGATCCCATCCCACCTGCCTGTGGCCTCCTGCACAGCCCTTCTTGGGAAAGGGAGCTTGGCTTCCCACTTAGCAGGCTTGGGCAGAATAGCCAACAATTTGTGATGTTGCAGAGGGAACTGTGACATCAGCCAGGGCTTATGTGGTGTCAGTGCATGCCCTGAGTTTCCATGTCCCAGGCTCCCTCCTGGGCTCCTGTCTGCCCAAAACAGGCAGAGCTCTGCCCTTCTGAGGGGTCCTGAGCAAATGTCACACCTCTCTGCCCCCCTCTATAAGCAGGATCAAGCTGTGCACTCTTGGCTGGTGAAGCCCTCCTGGCTGCGCAGTGGGTGCTGCCCATTCCCTGGGGAAATGCTGCTATCCTCAAACACTGCAGGGCTAGGGGTGGCTGATGCTGTTTGGTCTGGCACCCTCTGAATAACAGATTAGCAAGGGACGCAGGAGAATCGCTACAGATGTAGAAATACCCGTGGGAGTGGGATGGTGATGTTTGCATTGCGACACATTGAGCTCTGCACTCGGTCTTGGGTGAAAGCATGCTTGTGCTGCTGGGGCGCAGGCTTTGGGCTGCAGCAAGGCTCCTGGCCCCGTGGAGATTCACTGGAGAGCAGAGAGACCCCTTCAGCCCAACGGTTGGGCAGTTGCTGCCTCTGTGTTCCAAGCAGAAGGTCAGTAATGCCACACACGATGCCCAGTGGTGTTGGCTGCTTTTTGACAGGAGTGTGGAGGAAAAGTGAGCGTGACACCCAGCCTCAGTTGATGCCAGCTCTCATGTCCTGAGGGGGTGGGGGTGGGGGTCTGCTGCTGGGCTGGCTTTGGTGTTTCTTCTAGTGCTGCTTGGCTAGAAGCCAGTGCCTGAGGGATCCTTCACGGCTCGGTGTGCCTGGAGCAGCTCCTTTGTGGTTATACGCACCCAAGGAAAACAGCCTCTTGCTTCCTGCAGGGCTCATCACTCACAAAACCCTGCTTAATTCTCCCCACCGGATGCCAGCGGGCACTTGCTGCTGCTGCTGAGGCTGGGTGCTACTGTGACTGTTTGAGGAGGTAGCACCGTGAGATGCAGCAGCACTGCCGCGCCATGCAGCTGTTCTCTGGCTGTTGACGGGCAAGGATCCAGCCCACTTTTGCACCACGGAGGCTGCAGCACGCTGGGCATGCGCATGAGAGCTGGTGGAATGTTGCGTTGCCTCAATGCTGCTGCATTGGTCTGAGACATGTCACCTAAAGGCAAATATGAGGACAGAAGTGCTGAGGAACAGCTCTAGCATATCCACAGTGCATGGAGGGGAACGGGGCCAGTGAGAGGCCAAAGATGGTGCTGGGAGGAAAGGAACCACAGCTGGCCCAGGGCATGTCCCCAAGACCAAGCCAGGGTCCTTGGCCCTGACCTTGGCTGACACCCATCTGCTAATCCTCACCCTGGGGCAGAGGCACTGCCCATCTCTGGGAACCAGTGGCCACAGCCCCTGCCTTGGGGCCAGGTCACCGCTGGACCTGGGCCACCTGCGTCACTGTGAGCTGGCCCTGCCCTAGCAAGGGGGCTCTGCTTTGGGAACTGCAGCTCCAGAGCAAATGTGGGCACATGTCCAAGCACAACAGGGAGTGCATTGCAACATCGTGCAGGGGATGCTGAGTGGCACTGTGGTATGCACAGGCTCCTTCCTGTTGGGCCTCAGCTGTCCCCATAGTGTGCTCAAGCTTTTCCTCCGCAAGCTGCTGCTGCTCTCACCACTGCCCAGTCCTCCTTCCACTCTCAGCTGCCTTGGTGCCCCTTCCTTGGCATATTTCAGCTTTAGCTTTTGCTCTTTAACAGCAGCACAGCTTTTTGGGACTGGGTGTGGGAGACAAGCTAACAGGGCTGGGGTTTGCATGCCCTGCCTGTGATGGCAAAGGTGTGGGGGGTCTGCTGTACCTGGTCTTCCAGGGATAGGGGGACGCTTGGCATGTGGCAGCAGCTGTGTTGGCAGAGAAAGGCATGTCTGCAGCAATCCCATAGGAAATGTTATTGCCAGTGTTATAAATGAAGATACAACTCAATCTGAATTTAGTAATATTTATGAAAGGCAAGTAAACAGCACTGGGTGTGCAGGGAGTCTATGCTCTGCCAACACGCACACACAAACATCGAACTTTCTAAATATACAGAACACTGCTTTTACATATCAAACCCGAGTATGCCTATACATATGTACAATCAGAAAAGGTAACAAACAATCCTTTAAGTCTATTACTATTAATGTCCATGACTGGGGGAGCATAGTTGGAGTTGGGAATCCTGGATGAAGTGCTCCCATATCTTCCATGACTTCATTAATTTTTCTCAGATCATATAACAGTCTCCATTTTCCATTCCTTTTCTTGATTACAAACACCGGAGAATTCCAGGGCTAGTCGTGGGAACAATATGTCTCACCTTAAGTTGTTAAGCAACTAGGCCTTCAGGCCTTATGTATCCTATTCTTCCCGGATCGAAGGGAAACATCCGTCTCCTCTTCAAGGCCAGTAGGGCCTGGGTCAAAAGGCTCGTCCAGGTCACCAGGGGGCGTAACAGCAAAGGCCTGCGATGGCAGTAGGGGCGGGGGGGGCAATGGTGTAGCAGAAGGATCAGTGGACGAGCCCGCAGATCCCTCACTGTCTGGCAAACCACACGTGTCTGACTGTGGCCCCACATGGCTCTTTAAGGCCTCAGAGACTGCTCGCCAGGTGCCGAGGAATCCCACCACAACCTTGTTTTTAGTAGCAGAATCCCACACCTTGACCTCCGTTTGGTCCCATATTTCAGGATCATAAACTGATTGTTAATAAAGGGAATATGCTGTAAGGTTAACCAGGGCAGTCTTTGTTCCTCAGGACGTATGATTCCCCATAATCCCCATAATGCGCAACTGCTTACCAGCAAGGGGCAGTTGTGTGTGCGGCTCCGCTTCTCTCAGCTTGAGCTTCTCTCCAGCTCCGGTGCGCCCATTTCCAGTGACTTTCTGTACGCGCTTCTTTGGGTGGTTTGCTGAGTTTGGCCGAACCTATCTTCATGAGGAGATCAATGTGCCTGTTCCCGTCCTGGTCTCCGTTCTGCTAGCCGGTCCCTATTCATTCCTTTTTCATTCCTGCTTTCATTCATTCCTGCTTCTTTATTGGTGACATGACTTCATTACATTGTGTTGCCTTTTTCATCTTGAGGGCAGGCTCCCCTCTTATACCCTTCTCCCCACAGCAGTCCTTTTCAAAAACAGCTCTTCATTGGTTAAACAACTTTGCATGTAACAGCAACAGGAAACACACAGAACCTTCCCTGCCTTAATGGCTGGAGAACAGCAACTGGAGACTGCATGGCGTCTCCTGAATCACCCTTCTTTGTTCCCTCTAAACTCTTTACAGTCCTGATGGCCTCATCGTTAAGAGTCTGATGTTATCACCAATCATGGGGCTTGCCGACCCCCATGGCCACAGTCCAACATCTCACCCTTCTGTATTAATATCAACCATCTTCTTGACACGAATTATTACATTACACGAATTATTACATGAATTATATATCACACCAGGATGGTTTCTTGACTCTTTGGAGCCCCCACAAAGGTGTTGGACAGGGCTGAGTGCTGCTTTGCTGCATCTAAACTAAAGCTTTTCTAAATCACATCTGATGTGTGCCTTGCTATGGCACAAATAAGCTTGCCCCAGTGCTCTCAAGTCTGACCTGAACCCAGGGTGCTGCCAGGATTTCTACTGGGACACTGCTGTTTTTTGTCCTGAGCCCAGAAGGGGCAGTGGTGCCAGCAAAGGGGTTTGCTGGTGGGCACTCCACAGCATGTGCTGGCCTCTCCTCCAGGTCCCAGCAAAGCCCTGAGGGGAGCAGGAGGTGGCAAAACTCACAGCACCACACGGGCAGCTGTGCTCCTGTGGGCATGGTGTAAAAAAATAAAAATAAAATAAAAATCAGCACCTCTAGGAAGCAGCTCCACAAAATAGTGCTGTGTACTCCCAGTTCATGTTGGCTGTCACATCCCTGCACTGTCCTGTTGTCAGCATCACCTGTGCAGAGTGAGACAGTGGGCTCTGCAGTGAGAAGGGAGCGGGATGCTTGGTGTGGTGGGGACATCGGACAGGTGGAAGATGTGTGGTAGAAGCCTGTGGCTGCTGCTTGAGCACAGGCCCCTGGCAGCCCCACTCTGTCATCTGTCTTTTCCCGAGCAGCTGCCATCAAAGCCAGAGCTGGAAAGTCCTCTGCTCACAGCTTCCCCATCGCTAGTTGTGTGGGTGGCATGGAAACCTGCAAGACCTTTCACAAGCAGCTGTGAAAGCATTTAAGCCAATGTTGCTGACATAATATTGGGTGCTTGAAAATCTTTGAAAAAACAAATAGGTTTCTAATCCCCTGGCTCCACTCTGCACTGCCAAGCCTGACCTGGGAGGTGAACCGGTCCAACCTGCCCTTGAGGAGTTTTGCTTTGAAAGTAAAAAGACAGTTTGACTGTGTGGAAATGTTGCCTGCAGTGGAAGGATTAATGAGTAATTGTGATTTCATTAATTCTAGTGCTTTCACTTTCAGCGGATAGTTCATCTAATGGCAGTATCAAATAACTACCTGGAGATCAACACCATCTCCTGTGCTCTGCAGAAAATCAAGGGACGCTGCAGGTGCTGAGCTCTCAGGCAAGGCTGTCCAGCTCAGCATGATTTGAGTGGCAGGAAAAGGTCCTGATCTCATAAAGTAACATCAGGACCTGGGCTATGGAATGCTCAACACTAAGAAGCAGAAGATCAGAGATCTTGGGGCAGACACATGTTTCTGGTTTGAGATGTCAGGTGTTGCTACAGAAGAAATGCAAGGAATTCTGTCTTGCAGCAAGGAACCAGCATATTTTCAGCTGAAATCAGTATCAATTGGAAGACTCAATGTGACAGTATCACACTCAGACCTAGCAATGTACTTTTAAATAATCTCTTGGCATCATTTTAAATACGACGTTTTCATCAATTTAAGACATTTACTTCTTAAAAGGTAGACAAAGAAAAATCTAAAATCTAGGTGATGTTTTAAAGTTTATATTAGTGATACCTATGAATTTTTATTATTTTAAGTTCTTTTCAGAAAACTAACACTGATCAGCCTTGCAAACTGCAGCTCCTGGTAGTTTTTATTTTCTGCTGGTTGTGTAATATTCATGTAAAATACTGCAGTGCTTTAAAAAAATATTCTTTTTCTCAGCATCTGCACTGTTATCAATTTCCCATAGTATGAAAATAGTTGTGGTAATAGCGCAAAGATTTATCCCAAGACAAGAAAATGCTAAACATAATTTATTAAAGAAACATTTTTCTAGTACTTATAAACATTTTTTTCCTTCATCGAGGGATGAGCAGGTCTGTCAAGACAGATTTCAGCTGTTCTGTCAATGCACTTTTCTTGTGTTCAGATGTGGGAAGAACCCCCCGTACATGCCCTGTTGAACCTGGTATAGCTGTGACTTTCTTCTTAGACAAGAGACAATCTGGTGGGAAAAAAAAAACAATGTTAATAGTAAAAAAAAAAAAAAAAAAAAAAAAAAAAAAAAAGGTCTGCTCCTTGCCTTTTGATAAACAGCCCTAAACCACATTGTCAAGAGGAGATACATGTCCCTCATACATGTGACAGATGGAGGGACTTCGTGCGTGAGACACTTGCCAAGGCTGCATAGGCAGACACTAGCACAGACCCCAGTTCTGAATCTGAGGTTTTCCCTCATCTAAATCTTGCTGACTAATTCTTATTCTTGAACCTCCAAGGACAGGAATCCGTGTTGTCTGAAGATGTAGCTATTTAGCTGGTACAAAGCAAACACAGCTAAAGATGAAACTGCTTTTAAGATACTGTCCCCTATCAAATACGGACCAGAGTTCAGAAAAAGATCTGATCTGCTCTTTCCAAAGGGATGCAGCTTGGATATGGCCCTGCACAGCTGCTATGGTCTGCATGTTAACAGCATTAAATACAAAATTCCAGATGTGATACCTGCAGGTTATTAAGAATTTTTCTGCTTCTATACTCCCTTATCAGTATCTTGATTATTCTGCAGAGACTGAACAGGAATGAGGTTGAAGAGGGGTGCTGAACAAGATCTAATTCATCCTGCTTGTTCTCTTGGTGCTTATTTTACCTTTGCTTTATCTTTTTTCTCTCTGCAAAGGACCCTGGATCTCTTTCATGATCTACATCTCCTTCCCTAGAAAACTGCTTAGCAAGCTATAAGAATACCCTTACACCTGCTTCTCTGCAGAAGTGCTTGAAAAAACTAGCAGTAACTGAAGGTGGATTTGGCCTGGGATTTGCTGCTACTTTGCATATCATGGTACTGCTCCCACCAGGCTTATAGCTCTGGTTGTCTGAATGCCCCCCTGCAACTCCCCAGGTCGTTGGACTCTGCTGTAGTCAAAAGTGAGAGGTGAGAACAACACAAGGGCCACTTACCAGGAAGCATAACAAGAGAAGAAGAACAAAGCCAAGCAGGGTGAAAATGCAGATGAGGATAATTGACCAAAATTGAAGCTCTGCAAAGGCAAAATAAGGGCACATCAGTTTTCTGGACTCCTAGATGTTTTACTTGGAATGGAGTGAGATCTTGCCCTGGCAAATTTCTGAAGTATTGTACATGCATGTAAGTGAGGCAAAATCACTGGAAGACAGCATCTGGCCTTCCCTAGCCACAGGACAAACATGCCTCAGCTGTGTGAAGTTTGTAAGAATGTACAGAAACCTTGGCAAACTCAAGAGGTTCCAAGACACAATTTCAAACACCAGCTCAGGGAGAAACAGAGCCCTCAGATGGTTTCAGAGATGTTCAGAAAGACAAAGTTGTTAGCTGCCAGCTGGACCCTTCTGGGAGAGGGTGCAGGGCTCAGGGTGTCAGCAAAAACTGTTATTTGTCAGCATGTTCATGGTGCATGGAAAAGCAACTTTTTGGAGTATTTTTTTTTCTGTTTACCATTAGTTCTGGAGTTGTTGTTGTGCTCACAATACTGTTTCTGTCTCCCCAAAGTGCTAGATTTCTGGGCTTTTGCCCCAGATACCTCTCAATTTCAAGGTAAGTGACACTAATTTACTGTAGCTCAAGTATTTGGTGGCTTTAGGGTGAATCACTCCATAAAAGCACTTACCGGATCTTTTGGACTCCTGTTCTACTGTTGTGAGTGGAGAGTAACCTGTAAAAGAAAGGGTGGGACAGTTGAGAAACAGGGCACTTCAGAGGTGATTAAAACAAAAGTAACAGAATTTCCCACAAAGTCATCTCTGGAGCACTTGCCTTCAACCACCAGACTCTGATCCTCTAGCTCATAGCTGGAGCCCAGCTTGGTGAACCTGTGTGTCAGGTGTTTCAGTTCCTCATACACGTCTTCCTTTTGTAAAGTCCTTGAGAAGGATTCCAGTGTGAATTTGCAGACTGAATCTACACTTACATAAGCTTTCCCATGGACAGGCCTGGAAGATGAAAACCAGAGCCATTGTTATGGGACAAAACAAACAAAAATAAAATAAAATAAAATATAAAATAAAATAAAATAAAATAAAATAAAATAAAATAAAATAAAATAAAATAAAATAAAATAGAGTGGAGTAGAGGCAGAGAGAGGAATTCAGCGTTAGGTTCATGCTTACAGATGTCTAAGCAATGTTTTGTTAGCATGGATCAACTTTTATATTTGAAGGTAGATGGTAAAGAAACTCATGCATCCTTGTGAAATCTACTCACTAATTCCAGGCAAGGCATTTCTAAGAGAAATAAGTTTATCTATTTTATTTGTTTCTCCAATGTAGTGTAGGAGAAGATGCACAAAAGTAGATTTTGTTCTCAGGCTGGTCAGTTCTGTTGTTTGTTTTACTAACATCTTAGGTTTTGTAGCTTATTTGAATAAGCTAAACGAGGGAATGAGCTTATTTGTTTTACTCTGGAATTGTTTATGTGAAAATAGTTTTGCTATCATGGAAACAGAACCACCTCTTATTTGGATAGAAACCTTATGAAGTAAAGGCAAAATTGACAAGAGTGAATAAGGGTGCCTCATACTTGTCATCGAGAGCACAAAGGTTGACAATGGGGTGTAAACACTACGGTGTAGCTTTGAATGCCATTTCTGCTAAATGCTCTGGGTGAAAGAAAAACACTTCCGAAGAAGGACATACCCAAAGTTCTCAACATTACAGCCAGCAAAGTAGTCCTTCATGCTGCTAATTCTGAATACATCAAGCTGATGGGAAGAAATGGAACAATTGAGCAAAATGAGTACATTTAATGCACCTTTAATTAGTACAGGGTAATCTATCCAAGCTATTGCTGTTAGCTTACCTCTTTCTCAATTTTCTTTTTGACCTCTTGGTACATCTGTGACCTGGAGTCCTGCAGTTCTGGGGAATAGGGAAGGTTGGAGATTCTGAATTTTAATCTGAAGTTTTCTTTCCCAGAGTTGAGAGGTGTTTTGTAAGTTGCTGCCTCAATTGCTAGCTCCAAGCCTGGAAATTGATGGAAAAAATCGGGATAAATTCTAGCAAAGAGAAACAGAGGGTCTTCTGCTAATCTATTGTGCTTGGAAGACTTAGCTGGGAAAATATGATGAAGTACTAAAAGATTAACAGAATGTGAGTTGCACTGGCATCTGACAGTAAATTCCCAGTCTACTCTTTGAAATCTCAGTCCTTCAGCAATGTACTAAGATAGCCAGTTCTTCAGGAAGTTGTACATTTGGCAAAAAGTAAGTCTGTTTATCTCTAAATGCTTGAAGTTACAGTAAGTAGTTATCACTTCGCTTCCTGTTTAACATCGAATAGCCCCTTAAAGTATTAAGGACTAGAGGTCTAGACTGAGACAGACTGAATGTGGTAAAGGACTAGCCCAACTGACCTCAGTTCAGTCATTGAGGAAAAGGCATTTTGCCATTGTTAGACCAGAAAGCAGGGAATTCTGTGGCAGTGGGTTGATCTGGGTGGAAACAGGGCACCTGAGATCTGAGCTTTACATACCACCTACTGAGAATTCTTGCAGCTGGTAGCTGCTTCCTAACCATACTCCAGTTGCATTTGAAGTCCCATCCTGAAAAGCCCTTTCAACTACAGTCCTGTTGATGCTGGGCTCTGCTTGGAAGAAGCACTTGCAGTCAACCACAATGGATCCACTCCTGTGGAGAAAACAGATTCTGAGATAGATGGGCTGATCGTAGAGCTGCTTCATGTACAAAAAAATTTCCTTAGGGGTTTCTGCTATCCTATGTTAATGTTTAAGCTAATGTGATGCTACTGGGAGATGTGGAACAGGCTGCTTTGGGAATTTTCCTTTGGCTAGGGACAGTAAATAAATAAATAAAATACCAATACTTATTGTTTCTGTGAACTTAGTTTATGATTACCCTGTATGAATAACATGAATGATTAGCACTTCTTTAAAAATCTTCTAGCCAGTGTGAGGGTCCCTTGTCCAAGCCTCTTCACATGTAAAGAAGGACACTACAGATATACCCAAAGCCTTCTCTTAAAAAGTAGCAGAGTCCAAGTTGGGAAGAGGAGGAAAGAATCTGCAGGCTGGCCCTTCAGTCCTCATTCTTAAAGAGTTAAGGTTGCTGATGTTGATCAGTAATTACTGGGATATTCAGAGAATACCTTACAAAAATCCTGAGTCTGAGGAAAATATCAGTCCATACCAAGTCAGGAAAAATTCAAACTGATAAACTCTGGAAAGCTCATAAGGCATTAACCAAACCATTTCCAATGTGAGAACGTAGGGGAGGAATTTTGCAAAGGACAAGAGTACTTGGCCATTGGGGAATAGTACCAGGAGGCAGTAACTTTTTAAACCTTTCTTAATGAAATTGTATTACAGACCTTAGTCTTGTAATACTGCAGTTCAGGAACTGGTCTTGCAGGTTGCTCTGACGGTATAACCGGTTCATCTGAAATTAAAATGTCACATTAAATAATGAGTTCTGGACCTCATGGTAGATGCTTTAGGGCAGTAGGAGGGCTTCTAACTTTGGAACAACACTAGATTATTATTTTTCTAGTTGGAGTTCATGGGAGATTTTTTTACTTTTTATTTTTTACTTCAGAGTATGTCTTCTGGTGATAGGGTCTGAGTTCCAGCTTGGTAGGCCTTTTTGTCTTCTCTGAGCAAGCTGCCATTGTTAAACCATGCAATCTGACTGATGGCTGTCATCTTCATCCATATTTCATGGACAGAACGGACTCACATCTCAAAGCATGCAATGTTATGGCTTCATTTAAAAAGCAAGAACTACCTATATAAAGCTTTATCAGGATGGATTGGTGCTGAAGAGAATGTGTTGGTTTCTCAGCAATGAATTATAAATGTGCTGACCTCTGAGTTGGTGGAGATTTGTGTGCACTTCTAGATACCTGAGTAAAATGCCAAGTGTGCATTTAATAGATGAACTCAATCTGTTGCATTTTATAATGCTTGTCTTTGGCTGGAGATAATTTCTTAAGACCACATGTAAAGGAATGAACTTAAAAGTGACTGACAGGCCAATCACATCTTTTAGATTCTAGAATTTTTTACTCACAGAAGTTTTTTAATTAAAAAATCAACCTACGGTAGTTGCTGCAAAAATTGACCAATTAGATATGGCAGTATTTGAGTTGCAGCTCCTTACCTTGTTACTGATGCTTTCCACCGCTGCTTTATACTCTGGAGACTGAGAGTCTGGATTAGTTAAATTTTCATTGACTATTCTAAAGCTCAATTTGTAGCCCATTATGGCTGGAGCTTTAGTCAAGACAGGCTTTCTGGTGGTAGCTGCCTCACTGAGGTGGAAACCTAAATAAAAAAAGGTAGACTGCTTTTATTTTTACAACAGACAAATGCACACCATGAAAGCAATAAGGGTGTGTCCCTGTTTAGTTTATGTGATGTAACAATTAAATTCTCCAGGAATTTCACAGAATCACAGAATTTCTAGGTTGGAAGAGACCTCAAGATCATCGAGTCCAACCTCTGACCTAACACTAACAGTCCCCACTAAACCATATCCCTAAACTCTACATGTATTTTGTATTTGTATGATTTGTATTTGTATGATTTAGTGGATGGAAATGTTTCTAGAATGGCAACAACATGATAGTTTGGTTTTGCCCCAGTGTCAAAACACACAGAAACCCAACAAACCAAAGGGAAAGTTCATCAATGCTCAAGCCCTGATGGAGTGGAAGAATAAAGAATGATCTCCAAGTGACGCCAAAATCTTCATTTGATACTGCTTATGAATGCTTACCATCAATGTACAGGCTGTTCTTCTCTAGGCTGTAGTGCCCTAGTTTGGTGATGCCATTTGTCATGGTGCTCAGCTCATGATAAACCATTTCTCTGTCAAACCTGGCAATGCTAATGTCATTTTTGTAGCTGCAGACAGCATCAATGCCAGTGTTGTCCATGTCTCTCCCAGATCTAAGTGAAAATGTCACATTGTTTAGGACACTGCTAATACTTACAGAACACCCTGTGCAATGTATATGTGACTAGGGAAAAACAGGCTCTGAACCTATCAGCACAGTTGGGATCCTGACATCTTTCAGTGGCTTCTCAAGAATTGTGACAGCAGTATTTAGATACCAAGATATTTTTACCAGCAAGAAAGTCATGAATGGAAAGGGAGGTGCCACTGGCTTCTGTTTTCTGGCATCAGTATATCCATGGTAACTTATGTAAGTTTAGGGTGCGTAAGAAGAGACAAATGGTTAATTTCACTTTCAGGAATCTTACCTAAATCTCATCACTTTACACCCAGTGTAGACAGAACTTATGCTGCTTCTTTTAAAGAGAGGACCTATCTATTAAAAAAAAAAAAAAAAAAAAAGTAAATTTGAGAACTTGAAAGCATATAAGCATATCCTGAGTTTACTACAGACCAAACATCACCATAACACAAAATGGGCAACACTAGAGCCAGACTTACATAATGGTTGATAGCTTTTTCTGTGGAAATGAATTTGCGGGAACTTGGTGCATCCAGATCTGCAGTGTATTGGAGGTTGGTCAAGGTGAAATTAAGCGTGAAATGACTTGATGTTGGGCTTTGTACAGTAGTTATACTAAGAGCTGTAAACAAATAGGAGAAGGATTACAAAAAGCTTTCTTTTCTTTCAAAGACATTCCCAATCCTATCAAACTTCAGGGCTACTCCAAAGAATCTGTTTGCTTGTGTTTTTTTTTTTTTTAGCGCACCACTCCTTTAATAGCTTTCCCTGGAATGAGTTTGGCAAAACACTTACATGATCTCTCAAGTGGTTCATTATAACCTGGAAAGGAAGTGCAAGAGAAACATTATGTAAAAGATCTATATACACATGGAGAATGAAAAAGAGGGGATAATTAAATGGATGACTCAGGAATGAATCACCAGAACCAGTCCCCAAGGGCGTGAATCTATTAAACTATTACTTAAGCACAAGGAGCTTTTATATTAGCAAAGACTACAATGCAAAAATATGTGCTGCTGCTTATACTAAATAGCAGTAGAGTAGAAATCGAATAGAGCAGAGTAGAAATAGAGTAGAGTAGAAATCAGGTGAAATGGTAATATGCAAATGCATGACTGATATCAAGACCAAAATTAAGTTACTCTTCAATGTAACATAGAAATTTAAATCTTCAAAAATGTCTGTGAAAACATTCTTGGAAGCATACACTTCATCTTACACAAGTTATGCAGTGAACTCCAGACAAACCACCTTTTCCTTAAGGTTACTTTTATTTATTTTTTTTAACTGAAGTGTTTCCTAAGGCTCACCGTGGTCCCAAACTGCTCTAGTGACAGGAGGAATGAGAAAATCATGCATTTACCATTGATATAGAGGCTCTTGTTGTCCAGTTTATAAACTCCTAATTTGGTGATGCCATTTGTCATGCTCCTTAGTTCTTGGTAAACCTTGACTTGGTCCAACTTGGGCACTTGAGAGCCATTTCCATAGTTGCAGATGGCATCTACTGCTGTGTTATCACTAGTCCCCATTGACCTGAGGAATTAAATATAATGAAGCGCCATTAGTTATTCTACAAATCTGTGGGTTTTCTTCTGATATGATTAAAAACAAGCACAAAGTAATTAAATTTGTCCTCAGTTCTCAGATGAACTGTAGAAGTTAAGATGTGGTAAACACAGCATACAAAAACAGCATAAAAAAAAAAGTGCATAAAAGCTTTATTTTAATGATACTGACTACTTGAAAAGGGAAACAAGTTCATTTTAAGTGTCTGTCAAACATAAATCCATTTGCTAAAGTTCATCTCCAAGCTGTGTTGCTCACCTGAATCCTATTGTTTTGCAGCCAATGAAATCAGAGCCAATGCTGCTCTTCTGAAGCAGGGGGACAAGCTGACAAGAAAAAGGTCTTTGTGAATATGGGAAACCCAAAATACTGTGTGATTTCAGTGAAGAACATCATATTTTTTGCTTACATAATGTTGCATTATTTTCTTAGTAGAATTGAATTTAGCAGAATGTGGTATCCCTAGGTCTGTAGTGAACCTGAGATTGGTTATGGTGAAGTTCAATGTGAATTGCTCTATTATTTGTCCTGGGCTTTGTGTGGTGGGTGGCTTCACCACTGTAAGAGAGAAAAAGAAAACACTACACAGATAAAAAGAAGACTCTTTGCATTTTTTTTACATTTAAATAAGAAGAACTTATGAACATGATCACACACTTCAGGTATTTGGCAATCTTAGGAGCATTGCCAAATCAGATAAAAATGACGTGCCTTTGAGTAGCTTTGACAGGTATCAGTTTTTAAATATACTTACAGGACAGACCATGTGGTTCATTGTAATCTGAAAAGGAAATGGACAATCACTAAGAAAATATTCCAAGATTGTTTTCTGTCCTCTACTTTTCAAGAGCAGCAGGGCTAAGCATGTTTTTTTTTTTCTTTTTTTAATAATTAGTTCAGGATCATGGTTAGTACATTCATGATTGTGTTAACTTAGTGATACTTGACAGGCTTTTGTCCTTTGCTTTTTGTTATGTGTTCTGAGATGTAGTTAATCCTTCTCCTTCTCATTTCAAAATGGTTTACATCAACATACGGAATAATGCCTTGAGGTGGTCCTGTTACCGTTAATGTAGAGGCTCTGGCTGTTAAGGCTGTAGTGTCCCAACTTAGTGATGCCATTGGTCATGTTCCTCAGCTCATTGTAAACTGTCACTCTGTTGAACGTGAAATCTGAAGGTTCATCTCTATAGCTGCAGATGGCATCTACTTCTGTGTCATCCCTGTCTTCCTTTGACCTAGGAAATGAGGCATTGTTTTAAGTATATTAGCTGGTTGATGGAGAAGTCCATCTTAACTTTTAGTATATGATCAAGGTAATCACTCAGTGACATTATGTTGATGTAGTGAATATGAGAAATGAGAAACTACTTTTAACTTCTTAAGAAGCAGGTAGCAGACTTTTCCCAGATGTGGCTCTTACCTGAATGCCATTATTCTGCAGCCAATATAAACAGAGCCAATACTGCTTTTTTGGAGTAGACGGTCAACCTAGAAATTTAGTAATATATAAGTACAATGTCATGGCAAAGGCTAGAAATTGGCAATATTTAAAGAACTGTGCCTAAGCAAGAAATGATTCTGCCAGACTTACATAATTGTACATGACTTTCTCGGTTGATTTGAATTTTTTAGAATTTGGCATCCCCAGGTCTGCAGTGAATGGGAGGTTGGTTATAGTGAAGTTCAATGTGAAGTTTCTTACTGGTGGTGACAGATGTTTTGTACTTTGATCAACAACTGTAAAGAGCAAAGTAGATTATTGTTTGAAAATATAAATTACAATTGGGAAACCCAAATTTTTCCTTAGAGAAAATCCCTGTAAGAAAAAATCTAATATTCTCATTAGATAGATTATTAGATATTCTAATCAGCTTTAGGGTCATAGCAGCTGTAGTTTCCTAACAGGCTGCCAGATTTTCATAACACTAATTTATAAGTGTTGTGCTCTTGTTTGGTTAGTGCATTTTTTTTTTTCACTAACTAGCAAAATCTTCTTGCCATTTCAATTGATATTTAAAAGTACTTACATAGTCCAGGCTGCAGTTCATTATAACCTGGAGGGGGGGAAAGGACAGTATTTGAGAAACTGGCTTATAATTTGGAATGCTTTGTCCGCAGTAGAACACAACTTGAATCATTTTTGTCTGAGACAGCCTACATAAACATTTTTTAGGAAGGGTCGATTTGATGACTGTCTAAGCATAAATTCATTTTATCTCTGTATGTTAATGGCAAACTGCTGCTTTCCCTAGTGCACGGAATTATTCCTTCCTTAAGGATATTGAAAGGGAACTTACCTGTTGCAGAAACCTTATTTAATTTCTACATTGACAATTTAAGTACAACTTTTGTCAAGTGGTGTCCTGTTCTAGTACTATTCTTCTGCAGGGAAGTGCTTTTCTAGTGTACGCTGGGAGGTCAGTTGTTATACTTTCTGGAGAATAACTTCATGGTATGCTATAGATTGCTTAGTACTAAGGTGCAAAAGCTATGGCTTCTTTGCTTTGCTTCGCTAGTATTTGCTTGTGCCCTTTCTTCAAGTTTTTATTGCTTCTGCAGTTATGTAGCAAATCAAATTTTCCATCCATCTGATAACAAATCAATGGTCAGAAGAGGATTCCCTCCTGCCATCAGCTCAGCTACTTACCATTAACATAAAAGCTGGCCGCCTCCAGCCTGTAAGGTCCTAGTTCAGTGCAGTTGGCTGTCATCTTGCTCAACTCATGGTAAACCTTGATTTGGTCAAATTCTGTAGGAGTAGCATTGGCTTTGTATGTGCAGACTGCATCCATAGCAGTGACCTCTCTATTCTTCACAGACCTAAAAATCACATATTTGCAGACCTGAATGACACCTCTGTGCATTTGTTTGCATTTGTTTGCACACTACGATGGAATTGGATTTCATCTTAAAATACTGTATAATTATGTTATTATTTGGATGAATGCCTTCAAATTCTTGAAACTAATTTATGTTGCTTTATGCAATTGGAATAGCATTTCTATGATCTAACTAAATTATATTGAAAATTAGACTACCTTCATGTAAAGTTGGTGTGAAATCAATGCAATCAACATAGAAGAACTTATGTAATCACATTTAAAAGAATTTAACAGCTCTATCAGGTTAGTAGCACACGAAATCAGGAAGGGATTATATGATAATGCCTGCCTTAATCCTATATACTAACATCTGCATAATCCTTATTGTCAGTAAAAGTATGAAAATTCATTATCTTCTATAATAAAAATCTATCAAGATCTGAATACCTTAGTACCATCACTGTACATCCTCTGAAAACAGCCTTAATGCTGCTGTTCTTGAGCATACGGTCAAGCTGACAAGACAAAAAAGATTATAAAATGAAGTGAATAATAATAATAATAATAAAACAAAAAAAGTAGAACATAGCCACAAGAGGATCCTGACTGAAACTCACCAGATATGTAAGATTTTGATTTGCAGCACTGAGTATTTCAGAATTCATATCTCCCAATGATGAGTAGAGAAGACTGGTAATAGTGAAGTTGACTGTGAAATTTCTCACTATTAGAAGAGAGGAAGCTTAAAGAAAAAAAAAACAAATTCATCAAAATATAAAATAGTAAAGGACAGGGAAAGAGAACTCCCTCACAAATAAAATGTACTAGTATGAAACTAAAAAAAGGAACAAAAAAAAACAAAAAAACAAAAAAAAACAAAAAACAAACAAAAAACCATAAAATGTTAATGCCAGAAGATATAAAAATAAAGTGCAGAAGATAAAATTGAAGATCAAGTAGAACGAGCATGAAGCAAATTACGGGTCCATCTCATTGCTGCGAGGTACTCACTGGCTGTGACTGGTGGTTCGTTGTAACCTGGAAAAAGGGGGAGAGAGGGATGAGCTGGAGCCGGGAAAGGGGACGGGTGAGGGCTGGGGAAGGCTGCCGCAGGAAGGCAGACGGGGAGGCCCTGGTCACCGTTGACGTAGAGGCTGTCTCTGTCCAGGTTGTAGGGGCCCAGGCGCGTGATGCCTCCGGTCTTGTTGCTCACTTCGTGGTAAAGGCCCACCCTGTCCAAGCCTGGCGCGGAGGGCTCCTTTGTGTAGGTGCAGACGGCGTCCACGCCTGTGTTGTCCCCTCGCCCCACTGGCCTGGAAAACACAAACCCGTGCCTGAGCGCCCCTTTTCTGTGCCCTGTCACTGCAAGCTGAGGCCCTGGGGCTTCTGCAGCCACTTCTTTGTGGGGCATGCGCGTTCTGTATTCCGCCGTCAGGCACGGCCGGCCTGCCCTTCCTCTCCTGCCTCCTCTCAAACTGTGGCGTTTGTCAGAAAGCACCGGGCAAGGTCAGGCTTTGGAGTCGTTCTCGGGGCTACGCTGTGACCCACAAGTGAGAGGGAGGGCAGCGAGGGGAGGCCCTGAGGGAGGAGGGCAGCAGGGAGATGGTCCCCGCTCCATCCTGCTGGCGGGGAGAGCAGAAGCGTGACGGGCTACGCAGTACTCATGGGACCTGCAGAGGGACACTCGGGCTCCCCCCATACCTGAAGGCCGTCGTTCCACATGCAAGAAAAGCGGGGCCAATGCTGCTATCCTTCAGAAGGCGGTTGAGCTGCCAACGAGAGAGGTTTCACAAGTGAGCCCTGTGCCTCTCCCTGCACTCCAGCCGGTGCAGGGGCCAGCAGGAGGCCTGGCCGTGGCAGTGCCGTGGGCTACCTACCAAGGTGGTCATGACTCTCCGGGTAGTGTTGAGCCTTGCCGAGTTTGGAGTGGCCAGGTTGGAATCGTAGGGGAGATTGGTGATGGTGAAGTTGATGGTGAAACGCTCGGGGCCCGCAGTGGTCGTTGGTGGATGAGTGGGAGCTGCAAGAAGCATGGACGCGCAGTGAGATGGTGCAGGAGCCAGGCTGTGGAGGCACTGGGTGGACAAGCGCAGAGGTCTCTGGCCAGCCAGCCGTCCTCCCCGGCGCTAGTCACGATGGGGAAGGCTGGCAGGCCCCCCGCTTGTGACAGGGTTTGCGAGCCCAGCCCCACAACCAGCCCTGCCCGGGGGAAGCGGCTCGCGAGGCGCTGGTTGCCCTTGGGGTCCATCTCGTTGCTGCGAGGTACTCACTGGCTGTGACTGGTGGTTCGTTGTAACCTGGTAAAAGGGGGAGAGAGGGATGAGCTGGAGCCGGGAAAGGGGACGGGTGAGGGCTGGGGAAGGCTGCCGCAGGAAGGCAGAGGGGGAGGCCCTGGTCACCGTTGACGTAGAGGCTGTCTCTGTCCAGGTTGTAGGGGCCCAGGCGCGTGATGCCTCCGGTCTTGTTGCTCACTTCGTGGTAAAGGCCCACCCTGTCCAAGCCTGGCGCGGAGGGCTCCTTTGTGTAGGTGCAGACGGCGTCCACGCCTGTGTTGTCCCCTCGCCCCACTGGCCTGGAAAACACAAACCCGTGCCTGAGCGCCCCTTTTCTGTGCCCTGTCACTGCAAGCTGAGGCCCTGGGGCTTCTGCAGCCACTTCTTTGTGGGGCATGCGCGTTCTGTATTCCGCCGTCAGGCACGGCCGGCCTGCCCTTCCTCTCCTGCCTCCTCTCAAACTGTGGCGTTTGTCAGAAAGCACCGGGCAAGGTCAGGCTTTGGAGTCGTTCTCGGGGCTACGCTGTGACCCACAAGTGAGAGGGAGGGCAGCGAGGGGAGGCCCTGAGGGAGGAGGGCAGCAGGGAGATGGTCCCCGCTCCATCCTGCTGGCGGGGAGAGCAGAAGCGTGACGGGCTACGCAGTACTCATGGGACCTGCAGAGGGACACTCGGGCTCCCCCCATACCTGAAGGCCGTCGTTCCACATGCAAGAAAAGCGGGGCCAATGCTGCTATCCTTCAGAAGGCGGTTGAGCTGCCAACGAGAGAGGTTTCACAAGTGAGCCCTGTGCCTCTCCCTGCACTCCAGCCGGTGCAGGGGCCAGCAGGAGGCCTGGCCGTGGCAGTGCCGTGGGCTACCTACCAAGGTGGTCATGACTCTCCGGGTAGTGTTGAGCCTTGCCGAGTTTGGAGTGGCCAGGTTGGAATCGTAGGGGAGATTGGTGATGGTGAAGTTGATGGTGAAACGCTCGGGGCCCGCAGTGGTCGTTGGTGGATGAGTGGGAGCTGCAAGAAGCATGGACGCGCAGTGAGATGGTGCAGGAGCCAGGCTGTGGAGGCACTGGGTGGACAAGCGCAGAGGTCTCTGGCCAGCCAGCCGTCCTCCCCGGCGCTAGTCACGATGGGGAAGGCTGGCAGGCCCCCCGCTTGTGACAGGGTTTGCGAGCCCAGCCCCACAACCAGCCCTGCCCGGGGGAAGCGGCTCGCGAGGCGCTGGTTGCCCTTGGGGTCCATCTCGTTGCTGCGAGGTACTCACTGGCTGTGACTGGTGGTTCGTTGTAACCTGGAAAAAGGGGGAGAGAGGGATGAGCTGGAGCCGGGAAAGGGGACGGGTGAGGGCTGGGGAAGGCTGCCGCAGGAAGGCAGAGGGGGAGGCCCTGGTCACCGTTGACGTAGAGGCTGTCTCTGTCCAGGTTGTAGGGGCCCAGGCGCGTGATGCCTCCGGTCTTGTTGCTCACTTCGTGGTAAAGGCCCACCCTGTCCAAGCCTGGCGCGGAGGGCTCCTTTGTGTAGGTGCAGACGGCGTCCACGCCTGTGTTGTCCCCTCGCCCCACTGGCCTGGAAAACACAAACCCGTGCCTGAGCGCCCCTTTTCTGTGCCCTGTCACTGCAAGCTGAGGCCCTGGGGCTTCTGCAGCCACTTCTTTGTGGGGCATGCGCGTTCTGTATTCCGCCGTCAGGCACGGCCGGCCTGCCCTTCCTCTCCTGCCTCCTCTCAAACTGTGGCGTTTGTCAGAAAGCACCGGGCAAGGTCAGGCTTTGGAGTCGTTCTCGGGGCTACGCTGTGACCCACAAGTGAGAGGGAGGGCAGCGAGGGGAGGCCCTGAGGGAGGAGGGCAGCAGGGAGATGGTCCCCGCTCCATCCTGCTGGCGGGGAGAGCAGAAGCGTGACGGGCTACGCAGTACTCATGGGACCTGCAGAGGGACACTCGGGCTCCCCCCATACCTGAAGGCCGTCGTTCCACATGCAAGAAAAGCGGGGCCAATGCTGCTATCCTTCAGAAGGCGGTTGAGCTGCCAACGAGAGAGGTTTCACAAGTGAGCCCTGTGCCTCTCCCTGCACTCCAGCCGGTGCAGGGGCCAGCAGGAGGCCTGGCCGTGGCAGTGCCGTGGGCTACCTACCAAGGTGGTCATGACTCTCCGGGTAGTGTTGAGCCTTGCCGAGTTTGGAGTGGCCAGGTTGGAATCGTAGGGGAGATTGGTGATGGTGAAGTTGATGGTGAAACGCTCGGGGCCCGCAGTGGTCGTTGGTGGATGAGTGGGAGCTGCAAGAAGCATGGACGCGCAGTGAGATGGTGCAGGAGCCAGGCTGTGGAGGCACTGGGTGGACAAGCGCAGAGGTCTCTGGCCAGCCAGCCGTCCTCCCCGGCGCTAGTCACGATGGGGAAGGCTGGCAGGCCCCCCGCTTGTGACAGGGTTTGCGAGCCCAGCCCCACAACCAGCCCTGCCCGGGGGAAGCGGCTCGCGAGGCGCTGGTTGCCCTTGGGGTCCATCTCGTTGCTGCGAGGTACTCACTGGCTGTGACTGGTGGTTCGTTGTAACCTGGAAAAAGGGGGAGAGAGGGATGAGCTGGAGCCGGGAAAGGGGACGGGTGAGGGCTGGGGAAGGCTGCCGCAGGAAGGCAGAGGGGGAGGCCCTGGTCACCGTTGACGTAGAGGCTGTCTCTGTCCAGGTTGTAGGGGCCCAGGCGCGTGATGCCTCCGGTCTTGTTGCTCACTTCGTGGTAAAGGCCCACCCTGTCCAAGCCTGGCGCGGAGGGCTCCTTTGTGTAGGTGCAGACGGCGTCCACGCCTGTGTTGTCCCCTCGCCCCACTGGCCTGGAAAACACAAACCCGTGCCTGAGCGCCCCTTTTCTGTGCCCTGTCACTGCAAGCTGAGGCCCTGGGGCTTCTGCAGCCACTTCTTTGTGGGGCATGCGCGTTCTGTATTCCGCCGTCAGGCACGGCCGGCCTGCCCTTCCTCTCCTGCCTCCTCTCAAACTGTGGCGTTTGTCAGAAAGCACCGGGCAAGGTCAGGCTTTGGAGTCGTTCTCGGGGCTACGCTGTGACCCACAAGTGAGAGGGAGGGCAGCGAGGGGAGGCCCTGAGGGAGGAGGGCAGCAGGGAGATGGTCCCCGCTCCATCCTGCTGGCGGGGAGAGCAGAAGCGTGACGGGCTACGCAGTACTCATGGGACCTGCAGAGGGACACTCGGGCTCCCCCCATACCTGAAGGCCGTCGTTCCACATGCAAGAAAAGCGGGGCCAATGCTGCTATCCTTCAGAAGGCGGTTGAGCTGCCAACGAGAGAGGTTTCACAAGTGAGCCCTGTGCCTCTCCCTGCACTCCAGCCGGTGCAGGGGCCAGCAGGAGGCCTGGCCGTGGCAGTGCCGTGGGCTACCTACCAAGGTGGTCATGACTCTCCGGGTAGTGTTGAGCCTTGCCGAGTTTGGAGTGGCCAGGTTGGAATCGTAGGGGAGATTGGTGATGGTGAAGTTGATGGTGAAACGCTCGGGGCCCGCAGTGGTCGTTGGTGGATGAGTGGGAGCTGCAAGAAGCATGGACGCGCAGTGAGATGGTGCAGGAGCCAGGCTGTGGAGGCACTGGGTGGACAAGCGCAGAGGTCTCTGGCCAGCCAGCCGTCCTCCCCGGCGCTAGTCACGATGGGGAAGGCTGGCAGGCCCCCCGCTTGTGACAGGGTTTGCGAGCCCAGCCCCACAACCAGCCCTGCCCGGGGGAAGCGGCTCGCGAGGCGCTGGTTGCCCTTGGGGTCCATCTCGTTGCTGCGAGGTACTCACTGGCTGTGACTGGTGGTTCGTTGTAACCTGGAAAAAGGGGGAGAGAGGGATGAGCTGGAGCCGGGAAAGGGGACGGGTGAGGGCTGGGGAAGGCTGCCGCAGGAAGGCAGAGGGGGAGGCCCTGGTCACCGTTGACGTAGAGGCTGTCTCTGTCCAGGTTGTAGGGGCCCAGGCGCGTGATGCCTCCGGTCTTGTTGCTCACTTCGTGGTAAAGGCCCACCCTGTCCAAGCCTGGCGCGGAGGGCTCCTTTGTGTAGGTGCAGACGGCGTCCACGCCTGTGTTGTCCCCTCGCCCCACTGGCCTGGAAAACACAAACCCGTGCCTGAGCGCCCCTTTTCTGTGCCCTGTCACTGCAAGCTGAGGCCCTGGGGCTTCTGCAGCCACTTCGTTGTGGGGCATGCGCGTTCTGTATTCCGCCGTCAGGCACGGCCGGCCTGCCCTTCCTCTCCTGCCTCCTCTCAAACTGTGGCGTTTGTCAGAAAGCACCGGGCAAGGTCAGGCTTTGGAGTCGTTCTCGGGGCTACGCTGTGACCCACAAGTGAGAGGGAGGGCAGCGAGGGGAGGCCCTGAGGGAGGAGGGCAGCAGGGAGATGGTCCCCGCTCCATCCTGCTGGCGGGGAGAGCAGAAGCGTGACGGGCTACGCAGTACTCATGGGACCTGCAGAGGGACACTCGGGCTCCCCCCATACCTGAAGGCCGTCGTTCCACATGCAAGAAAAGCGGGGCCAATGCTGCTATCCTTCAGAAGGCGGTTGAGCTGCCAACGAGAGAGGTTTCACAAGTGAGCCCTGTGCCTCTCCCTGCACTCCAGCTGGTGCAGGGGCCAGCAGGAGGCCTGGCCGTGGCAGTGCCGTGGGCTACCTACCAAGGTGGTCATGACTCTCCGGGTAGTGTTGAGCCTTGCCGAGTTTGGAGTGGCCAGGTTGGAATCGTAGGGGAGATTGGTGATGGTGAAGTTGATGGTGAAACGCTCGGGGCCCGCAGTGGTCGTTGGTGGATGAGTGGGAGCTGCAAGAAGCATGGACGCGCAGTGAGATGGTGCAGGAGCCAGGCTGTGGAGGCACTGGGTGGACAAGCGCAGAGGTCTCTGGCCAGCCAGCCGTCCTCCCCGGCGCTAGTCACGATGGGGAAGGCTGGCAGGCCCCCCGCTTGTGACAGGGTTTGCGAGCCCAGCCCCACAACCAGCCCTGCCCGGGGGAAGCGGCTCGCGAGGCGCTGGTTGCCCTTGGGGTCCATCTCGTTGCTGCGAGGTACTCACTGGCTGTGACTGGTGGTTTGTTGTAACCTGGAAAAAGGGGGAGAGAGGGATGAGCTGGAGCCGGGAAAGGGGACGGGTGAGGGCTGGGGAAGGCTGCCGCAGGAAGGCAGAGGGGGAGGCCCTGGTCACCGTTGACGTAGAGGCTGTCTCTGTCCAGGTTGTAGGGGCCCAGGCGCGTGATGCCTCCGGTCTTGTTGCTCACTTCGTGGTAAAGGCCCACCCTGTCCAAGCCTGGCGCGGAGGGCTCCTTTGTGTAGGTGCAGACGGCGTCCACGCCTGTGTTGTCCCCTCGCCCCACTGGCCTGGAAAACACAAACCCGTGCCTGAGCGCCCCTTTTCTGTGCCCTGTCACTGCAAGCTGAGGCCCTGGGGCTTCTGCAGCCACTTCTTTGTGGGGCATGCGCGTTCTGTATTCCGCCGTCAGGCACGGCCGGCCTGCCCTTCCTTTCCTGCCTCCTCTCAAACTGTGGCGTTTGTCAGAAAGCACCGGGCAAGGTCAGGCTTTGGAGTCGTTCTCGGGGCTACGCTGTGACCCACAAGTGAGAGGGAGGGCAGCGAGGGGAGGCCCTGAGGGAGGAGGGCAGCAGGGAGATGGTCCCCGCTCCATCCTGCTGGCGGGGAGAGCAGAAGCGTGACGGGCTACGCAGTACTCATGGGACCTGCAGAGGGACACTCGGGCTCCCCCCATACCTGAAGGCCGTCGTTCCACATGCAAGAAAAGCGGGGCCAATGCTGCTATCCTTCAGAAGGCGGTTGAGCTGCCAACGAGAGAGGTTTCACAAGTGAGCCCTGTGCCTCTCCCTGCACTCCAGCCGGTGCAGGGGCCAGCAGGAGGCCTGGCCGTGGCAGTGCCGTGGGCTACCTACCAAGGTGGTCATGACTCTCCGGGTAGTGTTGAGCCTTGCCGAGTTTGGAGTGGCCAGGTTGGAATCGTAGGGGAGATTGGTGATGGTGAAGTTGATGGTGAAACGCTCGGGGCCCGCAGTGGTCGTTGGTGGATGAGTGGGAGCTGCAAGAAGCATGGACGCGCAGTGAGATGGTGCAGGAGCCAGGCTGTGGAGGCACTGGGTGGACAAGCGCAGAGGTCTCTGGCCAGCCAGCCGTCCTCCCCGGCGCTAGTCACGATGGGGAAGGCTGGCAGGCCCCCCGCTTGTGACAGGGTTTGCGAGCCCAGCCCCACAACCAGCCCTGCCCGGGGGAAGCGGCTCGCGAGGCGCTGGTTGCCCTTGGGGTCCATCTCATTGCTGCGAGGTACTCACTGGCTGTGACTGGTGGTTCGTTGTAACCTGGAAAAAGGGGGAGAGAGGGATGAGCTGGAGCCGGGAAAGGGGACGGGTGAGGGCTGGGGAAGGCTGCCGCAGGAAGGCAGAGGGGGAGGCCCTGGTCACCGTTGACGTAGAGGCTGTCTCTGTCCAGGTTGTAGGGGCCCAGGCGCGTGATGCCTCCGGTCTTGTTGCTCACTTCGTGGTAAAGGCCCACCCTGTCCAAGCCTGGCGTGGAGGGCTCCTTTGTGTAGGTGCAGACGGCGTCCACGCCTGTGTTGTCCCCTCGCCCCACTGGCCTGGAAAACACAAACCCGTGCCTGAGCGCCCCTTTTCTGTGCCCTGTCACTGCAAGCTGAGGCCCTGGGGCTTCTGCAGCCACTTCTTTGTGGGGCATGCGCGTTCTGTATTCCGCCGTCAGGCACGGCCGGCCTGCCCTTCCTCTCCTGCCTCCTCTCAAACTGTGGCGTTTGTCAGAAAGCACCGGGCAAGGTCAGGCTTTGGAGTCGTTCTCGGGGCTACGCTGTGACCCACAAGTGAGAGGGAGGGCAGCGAGGGGAGGCCCTGAGGGAGGAGGGCAGCAGGGAGATGGTCCCCGCTCCATCCTGCTGGCGGGGAGAGCAGAAGCGTGACGGGCTACGCAGTACTCATGGGACCTGCAGAGGGACACTCGGGCTCCCCCCATACCTGAAGGCCGTCGTTCCACATGCAAGAAAAGCGGGGCCAATGCTGCTATCCTTCAGAAGGCGGTTGAGCTGCCAACGAGAGAGGTTTCACAAGTGAGCCCTGTGCCTCTCCCTGCACTCCAGCCGGTGCAGGGGCCAGCAGGAGGCCTGGCCGTGGCAGTGCCGTGGGCTACCTACCAAGGTGGTCATGACTCTCCGGGTAGTGTTGAGCCTTGCCGAGTTTGGAGTGGCCAGGTTGGAATCGTAGGGGAGATTGGTGATGGTGAAGTTGATGGTGAAACGCTCGGGGCCCGCAGTGGTCGTTGGTGGATGAGTGGGAGCTGCAAGAAGCATGGACGCGCAGTGAGATGGTGCAGGAGCCAGGCTGTGGAGGCACTGGGTGGACAAGCGCAGAGGTCTCTGGCCAGCCAGCCGTCCTCCCCGGCGCTAGTCACGATGGGGAAGGCTGGCAGGCCCCCCGCTTGTGACAGGGTTTGCGAGCCCAGCCCCACAACCAGCCCTGCCCGGGGGAAGCGGCTCGCGAGGCGCTGGTTGCCCTTGGGGTCCATCTCGTTGCTGCGAGGTACTCACTGGCTGTGACTGGTGGTTCGTTGTAACCTGGAAAAAGGGGGAGAGAGGGATGAGCTGGAGCCGGGAAAGGGGACGGGTGAGGGCTGGGGAAGGCTGCCGCAGGAAGGCAGAGGGGGAGGCCCTGGTCACCGTTGACGTAGAGGCTGTCTCTGTCCAGGTTGTAGGGGCCCAGGCGCGTGATGCCTCCGGTCTTGTTGCTCACTTCGTGGTAAAGGCCCACCCTGTCCAAGCCTGGCGCGGAGGGCTCCTTTGTGTAGGTGCAGACGGCGTCCACGCCTGTGTTGTCCCCTCGCCCCACTGGCCTGGAAAACACAAACCCGTGCCTGAGCGCCCCTTTTCTGTGCCCTGTCACTGCAAGCTGAGGCCCTGGGGCTTCTGCAGCCACTTCTTTGTGGGGCATGCGCGTTCTGTATTCCGCCGTCAGGCACGGCCGGCCTGCCCTTCCTCTCCTGCCTCCTCTCAAACTGTGGCGTTTGTCAGAAAGCACCGGGCAAGGTCAGGCTTTGGAGTCGTTCTCGGGGCTACGCTGTGACCCACAAGTGAGAGGGAGGGCAGCGAGGGGAGGCCCTGAGGGAGGAGGGCAGCAGGGAGATGGTCCCCGCTCCATCCTGCTGGCGGGGAGAGCAGAAGCGTGACGGGCTACGCAGTACTCATGGGACCTGCAGAGGGACACTCGGGCTCCCCCCATACCTGAAGGCCGTCGTTCCACATGCAAGAAAAGCGGGGCCAATGCTGCTATCCTTCAGAAGGCGGTTGAGCTGCCAACGAGAGAGGTTTCACAAGTGAGCCCTGTGCCTCTCCCTGCACTCCAGCCGGTGCAGGGGCCAGCAGGAGGCCTGGCCGTGGCAGTGCCGTGGGCTACCTACCAAGGTGGTCATGACTCTCCGGGTAGTGTTGAGCCTTGCCGAGTTTGGAGTGGCCAGGTTGGAATCGTAGGGGAGATTGGTGATGGTGAAGTTGATGGTGAAACGCTCGGGGCCCGCAGTGGTCGTTGGTGGATGAGTGGGAGCTGCAAGAAGCATGGACGCGCAGTGAGATGGTGCAGGAGCCAGGCTGTGGAGGCACTGGGTGGACAAGCGCAGAGGTCTCTGGCCAGCCAGCCGTCCTCCCCGGCGCTAGTCACGATGGGGAAGGCTGGCAGGCCCCCCGCTTGTGACAGGGTTTGCGAGCCCAGCCCCACAACCAGCCCTGCCCGGGGGAAGCGGCTCGCGAGGCGCTGGTTGCCCTTGGGGTCCATCTCGTTGCTGCGAGGTACTCACTGGCTGTGACTGGTGGTTCGTTGTAACCTGGAAAAAGGGGGAGAGAGGGATGAGCTGGAGCCGGGAAAGGGGACGGGTGAGGGCTGGGGAAGGCTGCCGCAGGAAGGCAGAGGGGGAGGCCCTGGTCACCGTTGACGTAGAGGCTGTCTCTGTCCAGGTTGTAGGGGCCCAGGCGCGTGATGCCTCCGGTCTTGTTGCTCACTTCGTGGTAAAGGCCCACCCTGTCCAAGCCTGGCGCGGAGGGCTCCTTTGTGTAGGTGCAGACGGCGTCCACGCCTGTGTTGTCCCCTCGCCCCACTGGCCTGGAAAACACAAACCCGTGCCTGAGCGCCCCTTTTCTGTGCCCTGTCACTGCAAGCTGAGGCCCTGGGGCTTCTGCAGCCACTTCTTTGTGGGGCATGCGCGTTCTGTATTCCGCCGTCAGGCACGGCCGGCCTGCCCTTCCTCTCCTGCCTCCTCTCAAACTGTGGCGTTTGTCAGAAAGCACCGGGCAAGGTCAGGCTTTGGAGTCGTTCTCGGGGCTACGCTGTGACCCACAAGTGAGAGGGAGGGCAGCGAGGGGAGGCCCTGAGGGAGGAGGGCAGCAGGGAGATGGTCCCCGCTCCATCCTGCTGGCGGGGAGAGCAGAAGCGTGACAGGCTACGCAGTACTCATGGGACCTGCAGAGGGACACTCGGGCTCCCCCCATACCTGAAGGCCGTCGTTCCACATGCAAGAAAAGCGGGGCCAATGCTGCTATCCTTCAGAAGGCGGTTGAGCTGCCAACGAGAGAGGTTTCACAAGTGAGCCCTGTGCCTCTCCCTGCACTCCAGCCGGTGCAGGGGCCAGCAGGAGGCCTGGCCGTGGCAGTGCCGTGGGCTACCTACCAAGGTGGTCATGACTCTCCGGGTAGTGTTGAGCCTTGCCGAGTTTGGAGTGGCCAGGTTGGAATCGTAGGGGAGATTGGTGATGGTGAAGTTGATGGTGAAACGCTCGGGGCCCGCAGTGGTCGTTGGTGGATGAGTGGGAGCTGCAAGAAGCATGGACGCGCAGTGAGATGGTGCAGGAGCCAGGCTGTGGAGGCACTGGGTGGACAAGCGCAGAGGTCTCTGGCCAGCCAGCCGTCCTCCCCGGCGCTAGTCACGATGGGGAAGGCTGGCAGGCCCCCCGCTTGTGACAGGGTTTGCGAGCCCAGCCCCACAACCAGCCCTGCCCGGGGGAAGCGGCTCGCGAGGCGCTGGTTGCCCTTGGGGTCCATCTCGTTGCTGCGAGGTACTCACTGGCTGTGACTGGTGGTTCGTTGTAACCTGGAAAAAGGGGGAGAGAGGGATGAGCTGGAGCCGGGAAAGGGGACGGGTGAGGGCTGGGGAAGGCTGCCGCAGGAAGGCAGAGGGGGAGGCCCTGGTCACCGTTGACGTAGAGGCTGTCTCTGTCCAGGTTGTAGGGGCCCAGGCGCGTGATGCCTCCGGTCTTGTTGCTCACTTCGTGGTAAAGGCCCACCCTGTCCAAGCCTGGCGCGGAGGGCTCCTTTGTGTAGGTGCAGACGGCGTCCACGCCTGTGTTGTCCCCTCGCCCCACTGGCCTGGAAAACACAAACCCGTGCCTGAGCGCCCCTTTTCTGTGCCCTGTCACTGCAAGCTGAGGCCCTGGGGCTTCTGCAGCCACTTCTTTGTGGGGCATGCGCGTTCTGTATTCCGCCGTCAGGCACGGCCGGCCTGCCCTTCCTCTCCTGCCTCCTCTCAAACTGTGGCGTTTGTCAGAAAGCACCGGGCAAGGTCAGGCTTTGGAGTCGTTCTCGGGGCTACGCTGTGACCCACAAGTGAGAGGGAGGGCAGCGAGGGGAGGCCCTGAGGGAGGAGGGCAGCAGGGAGATGGTCCCCGCTCCATCCTGCTGGCGGGGAGAGCAGAAGCGTGACGGGCTACGCAGTACTCATGGGACCTGCAGAGGGACACTCGGGCTCCCCCCATACCTGAAGGCCGTCGTTCCACATGCAAGAAAAGCGGGGCCAATGCTGCTATCCTTCAGAAGGCGGTTGAGCTGCCAACGAGAGAGGTTTCACAAGTGAGCCCTGTGCCTCTCCCTGCACTCCAGCCAGTGCAGGGGCCAGCAGGAGGCCTGGCCGTGGCAGTGCCGTGGGCTACCTACCAAGGTGGTCATGACTCTCCGGGTAGTGTTGAGCCTTGCCGAGTTTGGAGTGGCCAGGTTGGAATCGTAGGGGAGATTGGTGATGGTGAAGTTGATGGTGAAACGCTCGGGGCCCGCAGTGGTCGTTGGTGGATGAGTGGGAGCTGCAAGAAGCATGGACGCGCAGTGAGATGGTGCAGGAGCCAGGCTGTGGAGGCACTGGGTGGACAAGCGCAGAGGTCTCTGGCCAGCCAGCCGTCCTCCCCGGCGCTAGTCACGATGGGGAAGGCTGGCAGGCCCCCCGCTTGTGACAGGGTTTGCGAGCCCAGCCCCACAACCAGCCCTGCCCGGGGGAAGCGGCTCGCGAGGCGCTGGTTGCCCTTGGGGTCCATCTCGTTGCTGCGAGGTACTCACTGGCTGTGACTGGTGGTTCGTTGTAACCTGGAAAAAGGGGGAGAGAGGGATGAGCTGGAGCCGGGAAAGGGGACGGGTGAGGGCTGGGGAAGGCTGCCGCAGGAAGGCAGAGGGGGAGGCCCTGGTCACCGTTGACGTAGAGGCTGTCTCTGTCCAGGTTGTAGGGGCCCAGGCGCGTGATGCCTCCGGTCTTGTTGCTCACTTCGTGGTAAAGGCCCACCCTGTCCAAGCCTGGCGCGGAGGGCTCCTTTGTGTAGGTGCAGACGGCGTCCACGCCTGTGTTGTCCCCTCGCCCCACTGGCCTGGAAAACACAAACCCGTGCCTGAGCGCCCCTTTTCTGTGCCCTGTCACTGCAAGCTGAGGCCCTGGGGCTTCTGCAGCCACTTCTTTGTGGGGCATGCGCGTTCTGTATTCCGCCGTCAGGCACGGCCGGCCTGCCCTTCCTCTCCTGCCTCCTCTCAAACTGTGGCGTTTGTCAGAAAGCACCGGGCAAGGTCAGGCTTTGGAGTCGTTCTCGGGGCTACGCTGTGACCCACAAGTGAGAGGGAGGGCAGCGAGGGGAGGCCCTGAGGGAGGAGGGCAGCAGGGAGATGGTCCCCGCTCCATCCTGCTGGCGGGGAGAGCAGAAGCGTGACGGGCTACGCAGTACTCATGGGACCTGCAGAGGGACACTCGGGCTCCCCCCATACCTGAAGGCCGTCGTTCCACATGCAAGAAAAGCGGGGCCAATGCTGCTATCCTTCAGAAGGCGGTTGAGCTGCCAACGAGAGAGGTTTCACAAGTGAGCCCTGTGCCTCTCCCTGCACTCCAGCCGGTGCAGGGGCCAGCAGGAGGCCTGGCCGTGGCAGTGCCGTGGGCTACCTACCAAGGTGGTCATGACTCTCCGGGTAGTGTTGAGCCTTGCCGAGTTTGGAGTGGCCAGGTTGGAATCGTAGGGGAGATTGGTGATGGTGAAGTTGATGGTGAAACGCTCGGGGCCCGCAGTGGTCGTTGGTGGATGAGTGGGAGCTGCAAGAAGCATGGACGCGCAGTGAGATGGTGCAGGAGCCAGGCTGTGGAGGCACTGGGTGGACAAGCGCAGAGGTCTCTGGCCAGCCAGCCGTCCTCCCCGGCGCTAGTCACGATGGGGAAGGCTGGCAGGCCCCCCGCTTGTGACAGGGTTTGCGAGCCCAGCCCCACAACCAGCCCTGCCCGGGGGAAGCGGCTCGCGAGGCGCTGGTTGCCCTTGGGGTCCATCTCGTTGCTGCGAGGTACTCACTGGCTGTGACTGGTGGTTCGTTGTAACCTGGAAAAAGGGGGAGAGAGGGATGAGCTGGAGCCGGGAAAGGGGACGGGTGAGGGCTGGGGAAGGCTGCCGCAGGAAGGCAGAGGGGGAGGCCCTGGTCACCGTTGACGTAGAGGCTGTCTCTGTCCAGGTTGTAGGGGCCCAGGTGCGTGATGCCTCCGGTCTTGTTGCTCACTTCGTGGTAAAGGCCCACCCTGTCCAAGCCTGGCGTGGAGGGCTCCTTTGTGTAGGTGCAGACGGCGTCCACGCCTGTGTTGTCCCCTCGCCCCACTGGCCTGGAAAACACAAACCCGTGCCTGAGCGCCCCTTTTCTGTGCCCTGTCACTGCAAGCTGAGGCCCTGGGGCTTCTGCAGCCACTTCTTTGTGGGGCATGCGCGTTCTGTATTCCGCCGTCAGGCACGGCCGGCCTGCCCTTCCTCTCCTGCCTCCTCTCAAACTGTGGCGTTTGTCAGAAAGCACCGGGCAAGGTCAGGCTTTGGAGTCGTTCTCGGGGCTACGCTGTGACCCACAAGTGAGAGGGAGGGCAGCGAGGGGAGGCCCTGAGGGAGGAGGGCAGCAGGGAGATGGTCCCCGCTCCATCCTGCTGGCGGGGAGAGCAGAAGCGTGACGGGCTACGCAGTACTCATGGGACCTGCAGAGGGACACTCGGGCTCCCCCCATACCTGAAGGCCGTCGTTCCACATGCAAGAAAAGCGGGGCCAATGCTGCTATCCTTCAGAAGGCGGTTGAGCTGCCAACGAGAGAGGTTTCACAAGTGAGCCCTGTGCCTCTCCCTGCACTCCAGCCGGTGCAGGGGCCAGCAGGAGGCCTGGCCGTGGCAGTGCCGTGGGCTACCTACCAAGGTGGTCATGACTCTCCGGGTAGTGTTGTGCCTTGCCGAGCTTGGAGTGGCCAGGTTGGAATCGTAGGGGAGATTGGTGATGGTGAAATTG